>NC_138221.1:28484224-28511724 GCF_964197995.2 Scardinius erythrophthalmus
GATGGGACATTCTTTAAAACGTCTTCTTCCTTCGGGTTCGAACAGCGTGAGGGAGCGCAATAATGACAGTTTTTGAGCAGATTTCTTTTGGCCGTAAAGCAATTGTTTACATCGCGAGACCTGATATCACGCGATACTTCCTGCCGCGGCTGCCGGCGGCCCGCCGTCTCAAAGTTGCAAGTGCGAATTTTCCGCTCACGGGCACCAGGGGGGTGCGAAACGACCACCATTCAACCCGAAATAAGTAATATGACCATTCCAATGACTCCGAAGCTGTTCAGTTAAGGTAAAAAAGTTACAAGTTCACCTTTAAAGTCCTCCACATTCAATTTAGTTTAATTTCCGACAGTTTCGGAGAGAAATATAGTAGCACATTGATCTGCCAGTCATTGTTTTTTTATGCGGAGACTCTGCTCATATGTTTGCATAATGATGCATTTAAAAGTTAATGACCAAACGTATCTTTATTAAAGTTCAGTGCTGTTGCAGATTAAATATAGCCTATTGTTGATAACCACGAATAAATACATTTTCGTCAGGTTAGATACTGATAGCCTAATTAATCATTCAAACCCCTTTATCTAAACCTCTACCAGAGAATGTCTAATAAGGCGAGAAGTTTCACTCTCAGTACACTTCCGGCTTCTGAACTGGTTGCAGTTCCACTCTGATTCCATATGAGGGCGCTCACAGGACGAGTGCAGAATGAATGGAGGTCTATGACGCTATACCCCTCAAAATCCACTTTTCTCAGGATATAATTTTTTGTCTAGTAATTGGAATGTTGTTTTCGAAAGGAGATGCAAAGAAATTACACATTGCTGGGTGTTCGATATTCTTGCTTTAAAAAGTCTTTTAAAGTGTCAATGACGTCATACACATCGTACGACCAGAGATACTGCTTTACGCAATCCTTCAGACGCTTTGGTGCGTTCACACTCTGCACTTTCTTTCCTCTCGAGCCATCGACAACACAGCTGACACAGGTAAATACACGTGCTAGAAGAGTTTTTGTTTTGTTGGTTTCTGGTCCCGCTTCGGATGCCACGATGCCATCAAGCGGTATCTCTGGTCGTAATCAGTCCTTCACTGACCAATCAGCGTTCATTAGCAGAATACTAGCGTGTTAAAATTCGGTACAATAGGACTTAATAGGGAGTGGGAAGGCTCTCCGTAGACGGGCTCTGCCTCTACTATCGCCGGACTCGCACTTCCGCCATGTTTGTAGTTTTTTTAAAACAAGTTTTACTCGTGTTTGTAGTTCTAATCGAATCGCGCAATGGGTTGTGGGCAATATAAGAGTGAGCAGGTGCTGTGGTGAAGAGATGAGTCCCACTACAAGTGGGATAACTCCCATCAAGTAATATATTTATTTGTATAGCGCTTTTCACAGTAGGCCTATACACACAGAACGACAGACAGCTTGTATAGTAATTTAATTATATATGTGAGCTAATTAAAAAAAACACTAAGAACGAGAAATGTTTAATTTCACAATCTATAGCTTTGGTTACATACTACTTATATGTTTCATATAGTATCATATGAAACATATAAGTTAAAAGACATTAATGGTCGTTATAACGTAGTTCAAAACATTTTTATGTAATAAAGTGAATTTGTCTGATTTGTAACCAGGCACTTAAGCCATAAAACGTGGCATCAGATTGCTCGGGTCCTACGGTGGGACCTACAAGTGATCTGCACTTTGGAAAAAAGTAGACCATCCGGGTATCTTTGGAGTGCTCATTTCAACATACTACGATTTGAGACACACTAATTCTAATTTTGAATAATATTTAGGATGGATAGTATGCGAATTGGGACACAGCATTGGACATACAGTACAGTAAATTAAATGTTGTCCTGTAGCCGACTCTAGCTTGTGTTCTCAGTCGCCTTTGGCATTTAGTCTTTACATTAAGCAGGTTATGTTACATAAAATAATTTTTTTGACACAAAACATTTAAAACATTTTATGAAGGGGAGACTCTAGTTGTCAGAAGTGCTTAAATCATATTCTCAGTAGCTATAGTCAAAAATCCCTATAGGGTCGACACGTGTTCAGCTTGAGTTTGGGAATTAAGAGGTCCATTATATCTTTTTAACGCTTGTCTACCTTTCAAAAATACACAATCCTTGGAAATATGGAAATAGAAAGTGGGACAACTAGCCACGGTTTTAACAGCATCATTTATTTACATCACATATACATATTTATGTAGCCTACATATGCTCAGTCTCAGCTATCACTAAACACGTGACTATGCATGCAGCTGAATATCCCTGGAGATTCAAAGGTCCACCCTAATATTTTCTTTGATGTCAATTTTCGAGGCATTTTATTCTTTAAATGCTTGAAATCATTGAACGGCGTAAGGCCTGACTGTGGAGATGTTTTACAGTTCCTGCACCCTCTGTTTATTGTCCATTATAGGTCTATACGTCTCAGTGTAACGGCATGTGTGTATCCGCAGGGCCTGATTCATTGAGATCGATGCCGTTTCCGCCTCTCTTAGGTAAATGGTTGCCTAGGAGACGGACAGGTGCATTCCATCTTACCCAGTCCTGAGGGGGAAGCGGGAAGACGAATGCTCTCCTCTACTTCCTCATCGCCCTGGAAACACTGGAACGCTGCGGAATGTCCAGCTCGGCTCAGAGTTCTATCAGTGAAGATTCCAACTCACACACATAAGTATAACCTAAAAATTCTGTTAAATTTACGGTAAAAAAACGGGCAGCTGTGGTTGTCAGAAATGTACCGTAAAAAATACGGTAGCAACATTTTTGATTTTACAGACTTAAGTTAAATTTACAGTAAAAAAAAAAAAAAAAAAATTTCATAATCCGATATAATGTTAATTTACCGATCAATTTACGTTTTTTCACTGTAAATTTTACAATGACTTTTTCACTTCCAAAAACCTTTTACTGTAAAATTAAATTAAATGTACGGTTAGATCTATCACAGTTATTCACCGTATATAGTACAAAAACTTTCTATTAACCAATTAACAGTTTTTCACCATAGCCTTTTTACCGTTTTTTACAGTTAAAATCACAATAATTTTTTACTGCACAATATATTACATCTTCATTATATTTTTTACTCTAATACCACATAATAATTATTATAATATTGTATGCAATTGTTTAAAAACCAGTTGTCCCCGTATTGTTTTACAACATTATATAAATAAATAAATGTATAAACTGTAGACAAACTTACTAAACAGTTAATAATTTTATGCAAAGAACTCCCAAGGGACCTCTTCCTAAAATATAACGTATAACTATATTTTCATGTATTGAATTATAAAGACATGTTTCCAGAATTCGCTGCTCTATACATATAAGAAATTATTAAAACTTTAAATGATTTAGTATTTATACTGACAAAATAAACTCCACCAAATGCTGAAGTAGACAAGTTTATTTATGTAATAATAACAATGATGGTCATATCAATGGTTTAGTAATAAATATGATGTCATAATAATGATGATAATAATGTCAGAATAACAAACAGGATTTTTTCATCTGAGGCTCGTAGCGATAGTAGAAGAGAAAGAAAACACGAACTGATAGCGTCACAGATCTGTAGGGCTTCAAAGAGATACATTTATCTTTCAGTGTTTCACCTTTAAACCTTTTTTTTTTTCAAAGATAGTTTATCATTTGAATGCTTACAAAAATGAGAAAGAGATAGATTTTATAAATCCTTACAAATAAACCTTATCGTTTTAGAACAAAATACAAGATTTTGCTGGGGTGGAGCGGAGGGATAGAGGAGAGAGGGCTGATATTTACAGCACAGCAGAGATAGAAAAACAACCGTTTACCACGGTAAAACCAGACAGATGCTCTCTCGTTCACTTCTCTCTCACACACAGTTATTCTCTTTCTTCCTTCACCCTGGGTCAGACCTTCTCATATAATACACGTATATAAATATGATGAGTGTAGCTGCTTCAGAATTATAATATATGATCTATGAAAAGTGTGTGAGCTTTCCAGTTTAACCAGTTTAAGCAAATCCAGATGGAATCTTTATTTTTCATGCTGATTCTAAGGGGAATCTGTGGAATTCTACGGATTTCATTTAAATATGGTAAAATGTGAAAGTATCATCAAAAGAATAAAACAGTTTAACAAAAAAAAAAAAAAGAAATAATAACATTTTAGAAAATAGAAAAATAAAACTAATAACATTTTCGTTACTTGAAATAAAATAAATGTTAACTTAAAGTAAAACATAAAAAAATATACAACTAAATAAAAACTATATATATATATTTAAAAAAAACATTTTACAAAAACTTTTACTAAAATGAAAATAAATAAGAAAGTGTAAAAATAAAAACATTGATTAAAACTATAATACTACCTCAAATTAAATCATAAAAAACGAACAAAAAAATAAATAAACCACTTTCTAAAAAAAAAACGAAAATAAATATGTGCGTACCTGCATGTCATGTGATCATTAACCACCAACGGAGAGCCATGAATGTGATTGTGTTGTTGAATTATTGAAATATTAACTCAAGTATATTTTAGGTCAAAGGGGTGCGACTTGAGAAATCCCTGATCTAAACTGTTTATTAATCAGTAAATGTAAACGCCTTAAACAGTTTTTTTACCAGATAAAAGTCATAAAAACAAATCACCACACATTAATCTGATTTCACTTTGCATATAAAGTATTCTGCTTGCCTATTCAATGCGCGAATGTCTAAGTTTTGCAGAAATGTGAATGCACCTATAAACAAATTTCTAAAAACTCACAAAAAAATGATGAACTAAAAGTGCTGATTAAAGGGGCTAAATAACGCCATTTACACGACAACGATGTATTAAGGATGGAAAAGTTTTTCGCGTACAGACAACAACGTAGTCAAAACGATCCCTGTTCACACGGATCTGTGAAAACGACTAAAACGCTGTATTATTGATGCCAGGCCAGTAGATGGCGATGTTACTTTGTAAAGAAACACTACGCGACTATAGACTGAACACGTAATTTGCATTGCGTGACGTCACCGTTTTCACAAATTCACGTTTTTGTAGTTTACAATGAGACGATAACAGTATTGTTTTCCAAAACTTGTACTTTGAAACCTGTTTTCAATAGTTAGCATTTTCATTCCCTAAAACACAGTTGTCGTGTAAACGAACGGCCAAATCGCATAAAAAGTTTTCAGTTTTTAGCCAAAAACGGTGTCGAGTAAACAGCCCCTTAATTAAACTCTAAACATGCCAGAGTTTCTGACGGACATTTAGAGCTGCAAATATAAGCAGTTCAATATAAAAACAATACAAGTCATTGTGAATAGATATAAATGTGTCAGAGTAAAAGCTGAATAAATAAAGCATAGTTTGATTATGACTGGATTAAAATAGAAAAAAATGCGCGCGCACACACACACACCCACCTCTCAACCCCCGTCACCCCCATAATAAATATGTGATAGGTATGTACAAGTACAGCTACTGTTACACTCTTGACATATAGGAATACATTCTTCAAAACATGTGGAAAGGGAAAATTTGCTTTAAAAATTCCAGCCATTTCCCCAAATAAAACTCTCTGTTCGTTACACCCCCCTCACACACACACACGCAGGTGTATCAAACCCCAGAAACACTTCACACAGCTGACAAAACTTACCAGAGAACAGGTTAACAGTCACTGTTTGTGTAAAACATAATTCAAAGGGAGCATTTAATGAAGGAGTAGATAAACGTGTGGATATATTTGTCATATAGCACTATGATAATTCAATGAATAATACTTTTCTTTTTCTTCTCTCTCTTGTTTTTCTAAGGTAAATACTAGATGCATCCGTGGTCGGGTTCATTTTGGCTGGAAGTTTGTCCCCTGGTTTAAGAGTAAACATCGTAATCTCACACTTCAGTCCGGTGAGTTTCAGAGACCGGGAATCACTGATCAACTGGATCCAAACCGTGGGAACGTTTGTTCGGGGCGGAGCCTCACTTTAAGCTTTTGTGTTCATTGTTTTGCATAAATTGTTGCATAAATATTACTAATGAGTTACATAGAAATTAATTCTGCTCATGTTTCATAAATGTGGCTCTAACGTAGTAAATTTGGAAACTACAAACCTGACTTCACTGACATTGAAATAAATGCGAATATAAGGCATAAAATAATTGCAAATAAAGGCAAATTAAATGCATTATGATCTAAAGTTCCTACATTACTAAAACATTTTCAGCGTAAAATAAGGTAAATAGTTGAAACATGAAGGACAGAACGAATATAAATGTAAAACCATTCTTATGTAAATTGTTGCATTGAATTATGAATCATAATTTGAAATTTTGCTCCGCCCCTTCTTAACTAACACCCCCCCCACACACACCCCACCCTCACCTCTTACTCCAACATTGATCAGTAGTTGACATCTTTAGTTTCAGTGCTAACCAGGAACACCACAGGAAGTTGGTCAGCAGCGTGGCCAATCAGGAGAGTTATGACATCAGCCACAGGAAGTGAACGAGAGGCTCCGCCCACACGGGACGAATCGAATCCTGGCCTGATGAAGTCTCTCCACAGGAAACGGCTGAATGGATGACCAATGAGGACGTGAGCTGGGGCACATGACACAGGAAGTAGTGCCGCCCATGTGACGAGAGTGACATCCTTTCTGGGATGTGTTGCAAAGCGACCAATCACAGAGAGCACGACGACTCCACCCACAGGAAACACATTTGTCATGCAGCCTTCAGCTTGTTTTAACTCCTCCCCATGGTCTCTGATTGGTGGATGATGTTATGGGCGGGGCCCTGCACAGTCACATCAGTGTCAGTTTACTGTCCATCTATGAACGCTAACATATAGAAAAATAAAATGTTTCTGGATGTGTTTTCCTCTTCTTTCTAAACTGTTTTATATTCTTGTCCTTTATGTTGTCCACTGGCACACGACACACACTTTTCTTCGTTCTTTCCTCTGGTTTTCCTTTTCTCATGATGGTCCTTGCTGTCCTGAAGTGCTCAGTTCAGATCTCTCACTCTTTCTGTTTTTTTTTTTTTCTTTCACTGTATTTACTGAAAAAGCAGAAGCAGATGAATGAGCATTAATGCAATGATTCTTGTTGTATAATATCATTTCAATTTTAGGGTGAAATTTACAGAAGCCCCAAAAAGTGTTTGGATCAAGTCCTGAAAAGTGAAGCCAAAGCATTTTGATCTTAGCATTTTGAATTTATAATAAATTTTTCACCTTTTTGAGCATAGACCTGACAATTTATTTTCCAACCTAAACTGTGGTAAATCGTGAATGCACAGACTTAAGTTTGGTCTTTTTTCAAAGATAACACTTGTCAGATTATTGTGAAAAAAGTGAACTTAAAAAAAAAGTTACAGAATTTTATGTTTATTGTTATTGAAAAATGCACAAAATACTAGTTTAAATTTTTATGAAATATAAAAAAAAACACATTTGCGAAAAACATTTGCGAAAACACGTTTTACTCTAAAATTGCAAGATAATCAAAGCCATAAATCTAAACAGTTCCAAATTTGAGCTTGCTATCTCAAAAAATGAACTTTCAGTAAGACTTTGTTTGGCTGCAGTACCAAACGCTTCCACAAGATGAAATTCGTAATTTTTGACAGCGAACAATACAAATGTGACTATTTTTTTTTCAGGACCATTTAACCTTTTTGAATCATGCCATGATTTTTTTTTTCTGTGTTCACATAGCAAGTGCCAAAACATTTACCAAGTTTCGTTCCATTCCGATGAAGTAAAAAAAAATAAAAAATTTTGGTCGCACCAGATGGTTACAATTAAATTCCTGTCATTTTAGGCAGTTCTCATCACACTGACGTATGTTCAAGTGTTGGTTTAGATAGTTATTTGATACTATAAAAATGAGGTGTAATGTCATGATTGAAAGCTGTGCTTGTGCAACTAAAAACGGAAAACTTTTTATGTGTTTTGCCTGTTTATTTACACGACAACTGCGTTTTGGGGGCTGAAAATACAAACTTTTGAAAACAGGTTTCAAAGTGCAAGTTTTTAAAAACGATACCATTACCGTTACCGTCTCCATGAAACTACAAAAACGTGAATTTGTGCAAACAGTGACCTTATGCGAATTACGTGTTTAGTCTATACATGCAGAGTGTTTCTTTACAAAGTGACATCGCCATCTACTGGCCTGGCATGAATACAGCATTTTTAGTCGTTTTGACACCGTTGCCGTCTGTATGAAGATGCAAAAGAAAAACGTTTACGTATTTAGTACATCGTTGTGGTGTAAATGTACCCTGTGCGCGGGACTTTGATACCACGGCTCTACCTCAGGATCACTACTGCGCAGACACAAATGGCCTAAAAATGGCCTACTAGGCAATGAAATTTTCTGGGGTATTTGGCTTAATTTTTCTACAGTGGAAGAAAGTGGAAACATGTTGTGCATATTTTTTACAGTCTATGGTTTGGACACCCTTTATGGGGGGAGAAAGTTGGTGACGATTCTCAGGGCCCCCCGGCTTTCGGGGAGGTCAATCCTCGATTTCAATCGAGGGAGTTCACCACCTGTGACAAGATTTCAATCAAGGAGGAACCTCGATTTATAATCTTCTCCATTTTTATGGAGAAGATTATAAATGAATAATAACTTTCAGAAATTTAGATGTATAACTGAATTTCAATCTTTTCTTTCTTTTCACACATACACACACATACACACACACTACAAAACAAAATGCAATATAGAATTAAAATATTAATAATAATCATTTTTAAGCATTGTTTTTTTTTTTTTTTAAATCCACTTTATACATGTATATTGAACCGCTTAAAGGGATACTTCAGGATTTAGCATTAAGCTTTGTATTAGTAGAAAACCTGTAGTATTTTCGAATTACTGTGCTTTCCACCCTCATATCCCCCTGAGACGAGAGATTTATGTATTTTTTGTCTGGAAAAAATCCTCAGATGACACAAAAATTGTCATTTTGCGCCATCGGCGGATTGTTTGGCCAGAGGCTAAAGACTACAGCCAGTAGGAGGAGCAGTTCCGCATGTTTTCAACCCGCCCATAGAGGGTGGGATCTCACTCACAGAATGTACACACAGTATCAGCCGTCTTTCTTTGGAAGCTAAGCTAGCAGGCTCTTGTTCTGTGGAGAAAGCTGAGTAGTAGGAGAAAGCTGAGTAGTAGGGGTTACCATCCTCCTTTTCCCGGACATGTTCGGCCGTCGAGATCATCCAAAATGTCCGGGATTCGGCGTTTGCTTTCTGCAGTCGCCATTCATTGTTTACATGCACACCTTTTGTTCCAATCTAGCTGAATTCATTCCGATTGGTGAATCTGAATGTAGTGTTTACATGAACGCTAAACAAGTGATCGGTTGATGTGCGTTTTAACATTGCTAAGAAAATTCCCGCTCCTCTGTGAGAGATACAAGACCGTGCGTCTCAGTAATCACGCCACCGGCCTTGTGCCGTTCTCCCGCGCCCCTCAGTCTCGTCCTGCTCGCCACAGTAAACATAATGAATGGCAACTGTAGAACGCAAAAGCCGAATCCCGGACATTTTGGGCGATCTCGAAATCCTGGGCAAACTCGTCACGGAGACTCACTAGTAGCCTAACCTTGTTGTTTTCAACTGCGCTCTCTAACCGGTAGGCGTGGCTTGGGAGTGGCCTCCTAGAGCAGCGAAGCAAGTGCATTCTGGGAGTTGTTGTCTTTCATCCACATAAGCCAAAAATACATTTTCTGGCTTTTCTCAGTCTAGAAAGCTCCAAATTCAAAAATTTCTTCATATTTCTTCTACACAAATGACCTATTTTAAATACACATTCATCTTTCCAGAGGTGAAGTATCCCTTTAAGAAGAGAATTACATATATTTACAAACTTTTTTGCTTATTTTTAAAAATCAAACTAAAAATTAGTGAGGTTGATGCACAAGGTATATTACAAGAGAACCTTTCTTTTAGCCATGGGTATATTGTATAACAAAATATCAAAGCAAGTGTGATAAAAAATTTAAGAATGACAAAAGCAGTTTTTGCAAGCATTTTGAAAGCACAGCATTTCATAAACATTGTATAAAAGTCATTACAATGTGTCCAAATACGTTTTGGAGCAGCTGTATTTGTATAATTGTCGAGTTGACAATTGTCGAGTCAAAGCCTATTCGTTTGACATTTTCATAATGTTTACAGGACACAACTAAACATGATTTTTAAATATAATAAATATGCATTATATATTGAAGAGACCCCAGCTCATGTAAGCTCTTTATTTTATGTATTGACATATTCATGAATTATAATGAATTTGTATAGCCTATATAAACATCAAATATCATTTTCATGGGCAAAAAGACCACATCATATACAGTGTTGAATATATCAAACCAAAGTACTTTTGACAAAACTCTCAGACAAAAACAAACACAGGAAAAATAAATGACAGAGTTTAAAGTATTAACATTTCAAATCCACTATATATGTGTGTGGAAACGCTCAGGAAGATATAAGTATATATACATATATTTACAAACTTTTTTGCTTCTTTTTTTTTAAACTGCAAGTGTCTTTTATTTATTTTTGCTGAAACAGCAGGTAAACACGCTGGTCTGAATGAGTCGAGACCTGAAGACTTCATAGATGTGAGTAATATTCATATCAGTCCTTGTGCTGATATGTTGACTAGCTGCAGAATAACTATATGGTGTATTAAAAGAGCTCATATGAGCCCTCATGTACAGTAATTAATAATACAGTATATCAAAACAATAAGCAAATACATGTCGTTTATAGTTTAACCCCATCTGCTGGTTCTTTGTACATCAATGTGAGTCGACACAGTGGAAATAATAGACAACAATTCACATCTTTCACATCTACAGAGGCTCTTTCTGGTTGAACATCAGCAGCATTAACAGGTCAAAGCAGAAGAAAAGTGCAGGAAATACAGAGAGGGAACCTAAATATACTGTCATTCAGGGCTAAATCAGGATTGTAAACTATTATTTTACACTTGAATGCAATTTCCCTTCAGGGAAGATGCAATTTTTTTTATATATTTAGACTAAAGTGTTTCTCTTTTAAAAAGAAGTTTTATAGGAGAAAAAGGTTCGAGTCTTGCTCTTTGGTTGGTCATAAACCGACCCAGCCCTTGATGTCTGAAAATATGCGAAACGAAAATTGACAAGAGCTCTTTCAAAACAGCAAGCTAAACCCCTGAAGATCATGAAAACCATCCCAAAAAATGGCAGATGTAAACGGGATCAAGCAGACAGTATCTGTTTACACCTCTGCTCCGGCTTTATGAAGTACTTTAAGAGATGGAAAAAAGCTGCAGCAAATTTGGAAATAAAAAAGAAGAAGAATTGAAATTAGATGTTCTCAAGGTTCTTTATTGGCATCGATGGTTCTAAAAAGAATCCTTAATATCCATGGAATCTTTCCATTCCACAAAAGATTCTTTATAATTTTTTTTTTGTTAGTTTTTTTTTTTTTTTTTTTTTTGGGGGGGGGGGGTGACGAGTGAAGCAGGAGCTTGGTTTGAGATACTAATTAAGTTGAGATTACATAATAATTTTAAGTGAAATATCAGTTCAAGTTGAGAGCAATTAAAATGTACACATACAAAATTAAAATCTGCCAGTTCTGATTACTTAAACTTAGAATTTCTTAAGTTGCATTTTTTTTTTTTTGATGTAACTGATTGCCTTATTTATTTTTATTTTTTGCCAACTTATTTGGGTTTACAGTGTAGAAAGGAAAACATAATAATAATCAGATGTTCTTAATTCTTGCCTGACTGCATTGTGCCAAGTGTAAAGTTTGGTGGAGGGGGGATTATGGTGTGGGGTTGTTTTTAACACTCTTAAAAATCAAGGTTCTTTATTGGCATCGATGATTCCATAAAGAATCTTTAACATCCATGGAATCTTCCCATTCCACAAAAGATTCTTAATAGTGGAAAAAGCTTCTTTAGATTGCTAAAATGTTCTTCACACTAAGAGAAAACAAAATGGTTCTTCTAAGAACTGATCACTGAAAGATTCTTTGTGGAACCAAAAATGGTTCTTCTCTAGGGGTTTCGCACTGGAGGACTGTTTTCATAGTTCCTATAACTATTTGATTTTTGGCGTGTTTCACACTACAGGAAGTGGGGATGATTTTAGTTATAGGATCATTTTTTGGGAAACTAAAATAGCTCCAACTTCAGAGTAGGGTCTAACCCAGGACAATAGGAACTACAGTGACGTAAGTGTACTCTGATTTGGCACCCGCCATTTAAAAGAAAGCCATGTAAACACACAGTTTATACTTACTCCACGAACATGGAAAACAGCGATAGTTGAACTGACGCCGAAGTCCTAGAACTTCTCAACCTTTATGCTAAGCCGTTGTTGATGTTTTTAAATGCCGCACTTAAATAACGTTGCGAATGCAAACAGGAAAATGGCCCTAGGGGAAAATATAGTTCTGGTGGCTAGTTCTTATAACTACCTGGTGTGAAAAAGCCCCTTTTGACATCACTGCGAAAACTCCCTTTTAGAACCTTTATTTTTAAGAGTGAAAGATTCAGCTGATATGCTTGTGTGTAAACATTGTTAACAATGTGCACTCAAAGTTCAGTTTCATTAGGATAGAGCCCTAATTATATGAATCAAATCACATCTTTCACAGCACATGTAAGATATGTTAGTCTGAATTCAGTCTGACGCATCATATCATTTGAGCTCAGAATTGTAATGTTGAGTTTCTTCTAAATGTCACACTACTTAGGTCTCGTTTAAAGTGTGCTTTGCGCTCCCTCTGATCTCATTCACATTTAATCATTGATTCATCCAGAGTCAAGGTCTTTCATGCTTTCTCTGTCTCTTTATACCTTCCAATGAGAATCGCCCTAAAAGATCTCTTTAGTATGGAAGCCCATTTCTGCCACATAAGAAATAATGATATAAAAAGTTAAAATTATGACATAAAAATGTGAAATTATGACATACTAAGTCAAAATTTACATTAGTCATAATTGTGAGGAAAAAAAGTCAAAATTGGCATAAAAAAGTCATTATTATGACACAAGTCAAAATTGACATATTAAGTCATAGTTATTATTTAAAAAGTGATAATTATGAGATACAAAGTTCAAATTATGACACAAAAAGTCAAAATTATGACACAAAAAGTCAAAATTATGACACAAAAAGTCAAAATTATGACACACAAAGTCAAAATTATGACTGTAGAAACAAAATATCAATTGTGACTAAAGTCGAAATGATGGCATAGGCTAACTTGAAATTATGACGTAAATTTCATTTGTTTTTTTAGGTCAAAATTGACATTAAGCTAAAGTTATAAAATTATAATTATCAGATAAAAAGTTCAAATTATGACACAAAATTATGACTGTCGAAACAAAATGTAAATTGTGACAAAAGTCAAAATGATGACATAAATCAAAATTATTAAGTAAATTTCATTATTTGTGTTTTTAGGTTGAAATTGACAGATGAAGTCGAAAAATTATGACTTCATAATTTCGACTTTTTATCTCAACATCATGACTCATAATTTAATCTTTTATGTCACAATTGACTTGTCAATTTCAACAGTATGTCATAATTTTGACTTTTTGTGTCATAATTTCAACTTTTTATCTCATAATATCACTTCTTAAGTCATAATTACAACTTAATGTCATCAATGTTTTGACCATTTCTCCTTGTGTTCCCGAACATCTTTATTTGTCTACTTAAACCTCTCCATGTCTACTTGCATAATTTCTCAAATCCTAATTATTATAATTTGTTTCACAGAATATCTCCTTTAACCTCCTGATGTCCCCTTATAAGTCTAACTATTTATTATCATTTTTAAATTTCTCTGCACATCCAAAATATGTCTCAATAAATCTCCTTGTTTTCTTAAATCTAAATATTTCTCATGTTTTTTTTTTGTTTTTTTTTTTTAAATCTCCTTACATATTGTCTCTCTGTTCACCTCTAAAATTACTTTATGCAATATTTGCATATATCAAATGACGGTTTAATCTTACATATTAACGTCCATGTTCACACACGCACACACACATACACATCCTTTCAGCATTAGTGAGTGTGAGTTAAACCTGTCCACTGTGTACAGAGGTAAATCTGTTAGTGCAAACGTGAGAGGGACGGATCCTCTCATCTCAGGAACAACATGCATAGAAACCCTTCAACCAAAAGCTTCTTCAGACCACACAGACCTGTAGACTAGAGTAATGCTGGCGATATCTGGAGAGAGACCGTGAATCTGAATGTCTGCTGGGATGGTTGTGTGTTCAAGACAGCTTATATACACGATAAACCCAATAAAATGATCAATGATGAAACACAAACTCAAGCCAAACATCTAAAACAGCTTCCGTTCTTCCCGTTTTAACAACCAAACACAAATGCCAAAACATTTCCATGTCTGAAAGAAAAAGTAAATCCACATTTATGAGCTGCTCTTCCGATTTTCCCACTGATTTCCACAAGGTCCACAGAGTCAGGCGGGCTTGAGAGAATGTCGCCTTGGATGAGGTCATCGGCTGACCTGGAAGCGTTTTAGTGAATGGGACCCCGTGTGGCAGAGCGAGTGTAGTGGTTTTGAGTGTGTTTGTGTGATCAGTGCTTTAGTCTCTAGTAGGGTGTGAAGCGGCTGTAGCCTCCTCTGTACAGGCTCGCCTGCAACATCAAAGATGACAGAGCACCAATCAGAGTCAAGCTGGTGGCCACGGCAACGGCGGAATCCAGCTCCCTCAAAATCCCTTCCTTTAGAATATAGGGTTCCATGAGGACAAGTCCCATTCATTTTCTCCATAGGGGAATTGACTGGGGCCGTTGTATACCTTATGTAGTGCCTTAGAGTAGGAATATATACTTGTAGGGTGCTACTATGAACTTTTAAGGCTAAATAAGGTACGCAAAGTTGTCCCTTTATGGGAACTGTCCCAGTGAAAAGCTGCTGTACCCCTAAAGTTGCGAGTTTTTACACATTTTTCTGAGTGTACCCATGATTCTGCAAGGAAATCTCCACTTTTCACATTTCCAGGGTTCTCAGAAGTCGTCATATTGTGTAAACTTCTATACTTTTAAACGGTAATAACAACAAATGTAATTTTTGTGTTCCTATTTTTGCGAATAGCAAAAAAAAAAATCCATGACAGATTTTCTATGACTTTCCACAGAGAAGAAAATATAAAAGATTGATTGCGTTGGTCAGAGTCTTTAATATGGAATCCCATTTCTGCTACATAAGAAAGTAATTATGACATCAAAAGTCAAAATTATGACATCTAAAGTCATAACAATGACAAAAATTCAAAATTATGACATACTAAGACAAAATTGACATAAGTCATAATTATGAGAAAAAATCCTAAATTGATATTAAAGGTCATAATTATGACACAAGTTGAAATTGACATATTACGTCGTAATTATGTCTTAAAAAGTGATACTTATTAGATAAAAGGTTTGAAATTGCCACTGTCGAAACTGACTTAAAGTCAATTATGACATAAATCGAAATTATGACAATATTCACAAGTCAATTATGACAATGTTTTTGACATATTGTTGAAATTATGACGTCATCTCATTATCACTTATCTCATAATTCCGACAGTATGTCAATTTTTTGCGTTATAGTCGAAATTGACATTATTAAGTCACAGTTGTGATTTAAAAAGAAGTAAAATTATGACACTCGAAAACAAAATGTCAATTGTGACATAAACGTCAAAATGATGATTTCAATCATTACATAAGTCCATTTTATTATTTATATTTTTAGGTTGAAATTGACATAATTAGTCAAAATTATGACTTTTTATATCATAATTATGATTATGTCATAATTTTGTTTTTTTTTGTCACGACTGACTTGTCAACTTCAGCAGTATGACAATTTTGACTTTGTTTCATAATTTCAACTTTCTATCTCATAATTATCACTTCTTAAGTCATAATTACCACTTAATGTCATCATTTTGTTATTCTCATAATTTTAATTTAGTATGCCATGACTTTTTAATCTCATAATTATGATTTAAACCATCATTTTGACTGTTTAATCTCATAATGTTGACTTAATATGTAATAATTGTAACTTATTAAATTATAATTTTGACTTTGTCATAATTACATTTAAGGTCATAATTTGACTTTGTCTCATAATTATAACTAAGCATTTTATAATTTTGACTTTTATGTTTATGTTTATGATCAGAACATGAGTTTTTTTTCTTATGTGGCATGAATGGACTTTCATACTTTAGTGCATGATTTTCAAATACTTTTTTGCTCCAAATCAAAGTTTGTGGTTCATAACTTATGACTCTTTAAAGAAGACTTTTTTAAAATCCCTATGGGGAAAATGAATGGGAAAAATACTTCCAGGAACGAAGGCCACTGAAAAGTGGGCGGTGTGTGTGTGTGTGTGTATGTGTGTGTGTGTGTGTGTGTGCGTGCATGTGTTTACTAATGCTGATGCAGACAGAATAGAAAATCAACACAATTCTGATTCTGAACTCTGAGAACTCAGATTTGGACAACTTCTCTCAAAACTTCACGTTAATAATCGTGAGATCAAGGGGTTGTGCGGCCCATGAAGGGATCAGCGTGTTTTTTTGTTGCTATCTCATTACAGAGGCACTAACTAGCAATTTCACAACCGCTCCATCTGCCCGTATTGTGCAGAAATGGCATCGTCGCCTTTGAAAGCATTATAGACCTCGAACTATACGATACATCAAATTAATGTCGAAGCTGTTCAAAGGCAAGTACAATTATTCTCTTTAAAGTTGAGCACGTAGAAAGCTCACAGGCGTCGGGGCGAGCGATGGTCTTCGAACACACCCCGTGATGCCGGACCGTACGCGTAATTTACTCCAGACCTTCAAAGGATAATTCTCCCTAATTTAAGGGGAACCCGCTCGCTGGTTTGGGTGGAAGCCTTCTGCAATTTCATGACGCTGGGAAAACCAGCAAAGAGAATTTAATGCAACCTCAGAGGAACTAATTATTAAAGGAATTTTAAAAGCAAAAAGCTCTCCCATCTCGCTCCCGACGCGTTAATCAGTTATGATGAAAGAGCCAAAAAACCAAAGTGCTCTTTCTCTGACAGATCGAGGGATCGTTTGATTGCTCTGTGAATCTGGAGTTCTCATGTTCTTCTGCATCAGTACACACACACAGACACACACTGAAATGGACAAGTTGGCAGTGGGTCTGTTCCAACACCTAGTGAGCTCCCTAACTAGACAGCATTCTAAGACATCATAGAGAACTCAAAAGCTTCCAAGATACTTTTTTTTACAAATCTAAATATTCTTAAACCAATATCAGTATCAATTTAGTAATATTAGTAATACTTTAACTTATTACAGTTAGTAGCCAAGGCAACATTTCCAATTTTCTTTCTTTTTTTCATTTTTTTTTAATGACAAAACAATATTTTTAATAGTTTAGTTAACAATAAGTTTAAGTTTTTCCATCTAATTTCATTTATATTCTATTTTATTTCAGCTACATTTCAATTACCTATTTACCATATTAAAAATAAAAGTTAACAAAAACAGAACTGATGAAGATGCATTTACTATGCATTCTGACATCAATTTTTTTTTTTTTCTTTTTTTAGAAACTGATCAAAATTAAGTGATACAAATATCTGCCAGTGGAGAAATAGAAATACACTTAATTCAAAGGGGGAAATGGTATTTTCTGAGCCCACTGGCAGATAATTGTTCTCATTTTAAACATAATCTCACTTGATTTAAATCATTTTTATTTCATGTCATTTTGCATCTTGAGTAAATGTATCTTGATTCAAGAATGTTTAGATATTTGAAATGAAAAACGAGTCAAAAAACACTGAGGAACAAAATAGACGTTGTGGGCAATCCCAGAATGCATTGCAACAAAGAAGAACAGAGAGAAATGGACTATAATTATCATTAAATATATCAACAATCAATAAAAAGGTCAATCTAATATTTAAAAAAGACAATTTTAACACTTTTTAAGGTGCTGATTCGAATTAAAAGTGTAAAACTGTGCACCGTCTAGTGGTTTTCAATGTCTTTGTGCGCACTAGACAGGCAGCTCACTGTGTTTTGGAACAGAGCCGCTGACGGGGCTTTTCTGCTCCGTGACGGGCTCATTTTTCTCTCTGTTGAGGAAGAAACAAGGAAGGAATTTTGCAGGGAAGCAGGAATTAAGGAAAAGCGTACAGGCACAGACTTAATTTAGTAAATGAAGAGAGTTTCAAACAAAGCGTCTTAATTAATGAAAGCTTTTAGCTAGCAGCTGCACCGGGGAACTGTTCACCGCTTCTTTTCTTTCGTATTTAGTTTCCATTTATTTCGCTGACGTCCTCGTCGTTGAGAAATTGCATGCATGCCGGAGTGCCAAATACTTTTCTGATAGAGAGAGGTGGTTGAAAATGAACCATCCGTGCTTTAGTCGTGTCTGTCCCACGGCACACTGCTGCATGCGTCACGTTCTCGTTAATTTGGGGGAAATCGAGAGCAGACAACGAGCTCTCCTCACTCTGACGGCCCATTAGTGCCTTCATCTTTGATGTTAGCTGCAAACGCTAGCTAAAAACAGACATTAACCGACTGACTTCCTCGTGTCATGGAACAAAGCCTCTCACAGAAACACACGCTGAACACTCCCGGCTCATATGCGAGGGAAAGTAAGGGTCCGTTATCATGGGAAACAGTTCTTTAGACGACTTTGAGTGCAGGATAAGTTTGAGTGCGTGTGTTTGTCTTACCATGGTCCCCACGCTGTATGTGGCCGCCGGGCCGATGGTGTGGTGATAGGGGTCAGTAGTTGCATAGACTCTCCCATAACTGCAAAAACATGAATCAAGAGATGCTTTAACGTGTAGACACAACATCAAACTGCAATATCTGAGTCCAGTTCTCACTATTAACTTATTAGCATGCATATTACTAGGATATTGGCTGTTTATTAGTGCTTATAAAGCTCATATTAACACCTTATTCTACCTCTACATCCCTTAATCTTAACTTAACAAATACCTTACGAACTATTCATAAGCAGTAACTAGGTGTTTACTGAGGCAAAAGTCGCAGTGAAGAGTGAGAACTGGACCCTAAACTAAAGTGTGACCTAATTTTGTGACTTTTTTTTTTACATTTCTAAGAAAAACATTCAGGTAGAAGACGAGAGAATAAAACTAATTAAGCATGAGAGCAAAAGAAAGGTTGAGAAGAGGGAAAGAAAGACGGAGGTGTGTGAAGGCGAAGTGAACGGGATGCCGCCGCAGGCTTCGTGTTGTGTTGCTGGTTTGGAACTAATCCTCCACAGGAAGGACAACACGTGTCATTTCCTTTCATTTATATTACGCATATTCCACTCTCTGCTTCTTCTCCACACAGGGCTTGCAAATGAAGGTCTGCAGAGAGCAGATAAGAAAACACAAGCCCTCGGCCTTGGGCAACAACTCAAACACAGGGAGAGAGAGAAAAGGGCAGCTTTACCGTAAGAGATATACATGCGCTTTAATGTGTGTGTGTGTGAAACTGGACGATGAGTGTGCTGACTCAGTCTGGATTGGCAAGAAACTTGCTTTGAAAGCACAACACTGACTTCACCACACCGCAAAACATAATTTCAGTAATCGGTATAATCAGTATTATTGCCTTGTTTTCCTGTAAAAATATCCAAACACTCTTTAAAGCGACATAAATTTGCTTGCGAAGCAAAAGTTAAATTAAAACTGTGCTTTGGTTTCAGAGAAATGTCTTGAATTATGTTTATTTCTCTTCCTCATTAGCAAATGGCTGCCTCACTCAGACTCGCCAGCTAAATAAAGCTGGGAAATATATGATATTAGATGAGAAACAACTTATAAAAATTAAATGAAAATTAGAAATGTTGTTTTTATTGTTGGTTTTAACGAAATAAGTTTAAGGACTAAAATGACTAAAAGTAGTATACTTTTACAAAAAATCATACAGATAAAAATTCAAGAAAATCACTCAACCTGAAATGAAAAGAAATAAAAAATAAAATAAAATAAAATAAATACTCAAAACACTAATAAAATACTATAATAGTATAATTTTACATTAGGACATTTCTTAAAAAAAAAAAAAAAAAAAAAAACGGAAATGGAAATGGAAAAAATAAAATAAACTGATTATATTAATAAATACTCAAAACGCTAATAAAATACTATAATAGTAATTTTACATTAGGAAATGACTAAAACTGAAATAAAAAATGTAACTATGAAAATAAATGTTAATTATATGAATAAATAGTAATAAATACTATATAAATACTAATAAATAATAAAAAAGTAAAAAAAACCTAAATGCTATTTATATTAATAAATAATAAAATATACTCATAACAATAATAAAATACTATAATAGTACAATTTCACAAAATAAAAAATGAAAACTAAAAATATAAACTAAATGCTATTTTTATTAATAGTAAAATATATTCATAACAATAATAAAATACTATAATAGTACAATTTTACATAAAAACACTAAAACTGAAATTAATAAATGCTATTTATATTAATAAATATTAATAATTATTAAAAACTATAATAAATACTATAATAATATACAAATAATTCCCAGCACCAGTGCTATGTATAACTAGCATTAAAAAAAAAAAAAATAATAATTGAAAAATGACTAAATTTAACAATTTAATGCTGTAAATGATAAAAAAAAAATCCAATAAAATGCATTATAATCCAATAATTAGATTATTTCCAGGCAGAATAACACTGATATCTTTTAATGAATCCTCGGCAAAAGTCTCCATCTCATCTCTTTGCGGTCTATCAGAAACATCTGAGATTTCTCCTGCTCTTTGCTCTGAGCTGGATGGGTTCTGGTTGAGATTTCTACAAGATAACTGTGTTTCTGACCTATATATCAGGAGTGTGCGCGTGTGAACTCGTACCTGTCGCTGTACGCTGTAGCCGTCGCAGGCTGAGTGTATCTGTACGCTGCGTATCCGCCCTGAAAACACACAAAACACTCATTAATGCATTAATCCTTCCATGCACACTCAATGCATTTAAAATCTCCAGCTCAATGCATTCTAGGTTTGCCTTCTAAGTAAAGGACGCAAGTAATGCTGCATTCGATTCTGCAGATGATGCACTCTCACAACAAGAGGTACAAAACACACCTTTGTACCTTTTTACCCTTAAGGGAGTGCCTAAATGGAGTAACTTTTGAATAGGCGCTGCCCCCAGAGACAGCTTTTGTACCTTTTTGTCTCTGAGAGTGTGCAGCATTGCATCTCAAAAGTGTGCATATGATGCCTTCAGATGCAGATCTCTATGTTTGGAAACAGATTCTGTTGATGTGGCGCTTGTATCATAATCAGCAGAGACTCTGAGGTGGAGTGGAGCTCATTTGTCTGTAGGCAGATCGCTAATAACACACATTAATCAGAGCGTCAGAACCAGAACAGCCACTGTTTTACACTCTCCGATATACACACATGGACGTCCAGCGCGCGCCACTGGGAGGCGCTACAGCACACGCTTTTCGGGTTGCTGAGAGCTTTGCATTGATAAACTGTGCCGCATTTAAAATCAGCACAGAAAGTTTGTGCTTTGAGTTATTGTGAATGTGAGACAGAACGCCGTGCACATTTCTGGAATAAGCACACAGAGACCCTCCGACGCTACGGGAAGGATCGAGTTAGACGGCTTGATTTCCCGTCACTTGCAAAACTGTTTAAACTGGAGTAAGTTTGTGAGTTTGTGAGTGAAATCAGGTTAGAGGTTGAGCGGGGGATTGTGAGGTCACGTTCCCGCGGGGACAGGAAGTGAGGAGGAGTGGGCGTGGTGAACTTCCTGTGGGACTGAGCTGATTGGAGCCCCAGCCTGCGCACACACGGGGTAATAAATCAGACTGTCAGGTGTGTGTGTGCGTGCATGCGAGTGAGTGTGAGTGTGTCTGCGTGTGTGACTGCAGCATCTTTGCCAAACTCTGAGTGTGTGTGGTGGTGACTGGAGTGGATCTAGAGTTCGGTGATCAGGTTTCACGGGTTAACCGACGCCAGAGCGCCAGGGCTGGAATCACACACTCTCATCCCTCCAGAAACAAGAGTTACTCACGTAGATCTCGGCGCCGTAGAACCCGTCCTGATACACCACCCTGCGTTCAACAAAAGAGACAACGAGAGCGTCTGATTATCACCAATGAGCATGAGAACTGCTGCGTCAGGAGCACGGGGGTGGGGGTGGTGCAGAATACAGTCACATGACTCGCAGAAATAAATCAGTTTGGTGCAGAGAGATGAAGTATGAGAGCGCATGCAGTGCAGAACAGGGGAACGTACAAATAGAGCCGTCAATCCTTTAATTGCATTAATTATATGGCATCCGGAGTAATTAATTTAATTAGTGTTGCACAGATCAATATTTGCCGTGAAAAGCCTCCAAATGAAGATGATTCTGTTGCGGATGAGTAAACAGTCACATTTATTTCTATTACGCTTTATGCAATACAGACAGTAATAAAAAAGAAAATAACAGAATATTAAGTTATTCAATTATGAAACGAATATAATTTCATCTGCACAGCAGCTCTACAGAAGACAATAGTGTCATTATTCAGCTCAATTCAGTTTAATTCGATTTAGTTCAGTTCAATAACAGCGTAAAATTCATCAATTATGAAACCAATATAATTTCATCTGCACAGCAGCACCACAGAAGACAACAGTGTCGTCATTCAGCTCAATTCAGTTTAATTCAATAACTGTAAAGTTAGTCAATGAAACGAGTTTAATTCAGCTATAAGCAGCTCTATAGAAGTCAATAGAGTCGTTATTCCGCTCAATTCAGTTTAATAACATTTTCAGTGTTGCTAAAGTTCATCAATTATGAAAGAAACTTGACTCAGCTCAATTTGATTTAGTTCAGTTCAATAACAGTGTAAAGTTCATCAATTATGAAACGAATTTAATTTCATCTGCACAGCAGCTCTACAGAAGACAATAGTGTCCTTATTCAGCTCAGTTCGGTTTAATTCAATAATTGTAAAGTTGTTCAATAACTCACGCTCCATATGCCGGGATTGGCTGAGGAGGGGGAGCCGAACGGAAGGTGTTGTAAACGGCACGGCCTCTGCCCCTCAGATGAGCCCCTCTGTACGCCACCGTCGCTCCTGCCGCGGGATACGGGAAACCCGCCACTGCACACACACACACACACACACACACACACACACACACACACACACACACCGAGAGCATTATGAGGACGCACAGTACTGTACGTGTGCTGCATGTGTCTCTCTGACACAACTAGACACTTAAAGACAAGCTGAGTGGTGTTTGCACATGCAAAACTCATGTAGTCTTGTTGCTAGGGTGTTGCTAGGGTATTCAGTTGCATCCTGAAGTCTCTGTGATCTCTAGATATGGGTTTGTGTCCCTCCATCAATGTGATTTTTAACCAATTTATTGTCCAGCAAATAATTTTTCATATTTTTACAAATTTTACTGGCAAACAAAAGCCTTTTTTAACCAATTTATTGGCCAGCAAATGCATTTTATTTTATTATACTAATTTTATTGACCAAAAGCAAATGCTTTTTTTCTTATTTTTATCCATTTAATAGTCCACCAAATGTATTTTTTACACTTTTTTATTTTTATTAATTTTATCAATTTTATTGGCCACCAAAAGTATTTTGAACCATTTCTTTCTCATTTCTACCAATTGTATTGGCCAGCATTTGTGCCACCCTTCATTTTACCCATTTTATTGACTACCAAAAGTATTTTTTTCTTGTTTGCCATTTTTTCTCTTATTTTTACAAACTTTAAAGGCCAAAAAAGTATTCTTAACCATTTCTCCATAATTTTTACCCAATGTTATTGGCCACCACATTCATCACTTTATAATTTTTAATCATTTTTGCAAGTCTATGCTTAGAAAACAGTTTGATCTCTGTTAGTTTGCTGCATTGATACTGTAAGTTTACAAAACTTTGACATCAACATGGTTTGATTTTTCATAAATATGTATGAGTTTACCAAGACTTGTCTGTATACAAGGACTTTGTCCTGACACTGACATATCAATGAATCACACAATGAAAAGACAAAATAGATTTTTTGTTGTTGTTGCATCTGTTCAACAAGAGCGTAAATATCTTAAATACATTTTAATTACAGACGGGACAGTTACTCCGCTGCTGAAGGACTCATAACCCGCTTGATGGCTTTTAATGCTTCCAGTCGTGTGAAGGAGTTAAAGAGAGTAATCCACACGCTGGGAAGAGACGCAGATTAATCAGATCAACCGCGAGTGCTTCATTATCTGCGTAACGTGCCGAGCAACAACGAGAGAGCTCATCTACACTCATTAACACACTTCAGAGCGGATCTGACTGGAGCTACAGGGACTATACAAAAGATTAAAGGAAGAGATCTGCAAAAATGAAGATTATGTCGTCATTTCCTAATTTACCTACTTTGTTCTTTTCTGAGCTTTAAAGCACTTGTTAGTTGAGTTAACTTAAAAAATAAGGTAACCTATCGCATTCAACGTTTTAAAGGACAAATCAAGTGAAAAATGAACCTGGGGTTAATTAACACATGGTTACCGAGTCGATCGTTCCCTGCGATGCATTTTCATGAAAATCGAATGTAAAGAGTTTTATCTTTAAAAACAGATTAGCTCATAACAGTAGTATATGGGGCACAGAGTAAGTAAAAATAAATCGCTAGTTAATACCACTAACAAGGCTCAAAATAGCCTCACACTAACACGCGAGCATAATGAGGGTCCCTACATACAAACTGAAGCATTGAGAACTTTGTAAGTGTACAGACAGTTTAATAAGAAGATACTTTATAAAGACAGTACATTACGCGTTGACATGCAGGATCCATCTTGGAAAACAGTCTCGACTAATCGAGCCACGAACGCCGTGCTACGTTAGATTTCACAAACGTAATTCCTATCGACCAGCTATCCTATCGACGGCGTTCGTGGCTCGATTAGTCTACTTTTCCAAGATGGATCTTGCATGTCAACGCGTAATGTACTGTCTTTTACAAGGCTATTTTGAGCCTTGTTAGTGGTATTAACTAGCGATTTATTTTTACTTACTCTTTGCCCCATATACTACTGTTATGAGCTAAAATGTTTTTAAAGATAAAACTCTATACATTCGATTTTCATGAAAACGCATCGCAGGGAACGATCGACTCGGTAACCATGTGTTAATTAACCCCAGGTTCATTTTTCACTTGATTTGTCCTTTAAGTTAACTCAACTAATGCACTCCAGTTAATATCAACTTATATACTTTTGTTCATCTAATGAGTACCAGGTAATCTTTTGAACTTAAAACTTCTTGTCAAGATAACAAAGAAATTATAGTTGAGCTAACTTAAAAAAAAATAAGGCAACATATCGCACTCAACTTTTTAAGTTCATTTAAAAAAAAAATTTTTTTTCAAGTTGGCTCAACCTGTTTTTTTTTTTTTTTTTGCAATCTTTAGCAAGTTTTAAGTTCAAAAGATTACCTGGTACTCATTAGATGAACAAACATATTTAAGTAGATTTTTTAACTGGAGTTGATTAGTTGAGTTAACTTAAGTTGAATGTGATAGGTTGCCTTATTTTTTTTTAAGTTAGCTCAACAATTTCTTCTGATGTTTTTTTTTTTTTTTTTTTTTTAATTGATGTTGAATTATTCCATGGAAGGATTCCTGATGGCATAAACCTCCTCTCTATGTCCGTGTCGCTGAAGTGATTATCAGTGTAAAAGTGAGCATGAAGGTCCTCTAATAAGAGTCATGTCAGTGCGAGTGATGCTTTTGTTCATTCGTCAAAGTCATTTGAAAATATATTCGGCGTCTACATTTCCATCAGCAGTGCCAACACACAAACTGATCGTGGCAACGGAGCGACTGATGCCAGAGCAAGGCCGGGCCGGATACTCTCTCAGCTCATTACCTCAGACTCATCACTAGTGGCTCATGGGAAGGTTTGGGTTGCAAACAACAAAGAAGGAGGAAGAATCTGGCGCCACGAAGGCTTCCATCAGCACATGTACAATCCAGCACACACAAACCTCAAGAAACTCACAACACACTGCAGACGATGATCTTTACTATAAAAGCTTTCTAAGAGTATCATAAAAACAATATATTAGTAGTCTAATTACTTATAAGTATTATAATTAAAACAATAATTATAATAGTTTAAAAAAAGTTTATATTTATACACACGTGTATTATATATATCTATAATTAAATATAACTTTTTATACTTACACACACATGTACATATATATATAAATATATATATATATATATATATATATATATATATATATATATATATATATATATATATAAACACACATAAAATATATAATCAACTTATAAAATATACTATAACATAATTAAGTATTAAATAAGTATTATTTTATTTTTTAAATTTACATTTTTAAGTATAATCAACTTAATTTTTTAGTCAGTTTAATACAATTTAAGTTGAAATGACTTTCACAACCCAGTTGAATCTCATTTAACTTAAAAGTTGGAATAGCTTAACTTATTTTGATTAGTTACAGTACTGTAAAAACATAAGCTGTCATGGCATCTTATGTTTTTACTGATCATACGATTTGGATTTGTTTGTTTTTTTACAGTGTATAGCATAATTTTATGCAGATGCCACTTGGTTTGACATTGTTTGTATCTAATGCAATGAAATTCACATAATTTTAAGTGTGAATTCAGAGTCCAAAGGTTCCTAACTAGTTTGAATGAATGAATGAATGAATTGATGGATGTATGTCTATATGAATGGATGGATGGATATATGGATGGATGGACGAATTGATGGATATATGGATGGATGGATGGATGGACGAATTGATGGATATATGGATGGATGGATGGATGGATAGATTGATGGATGGATAGATAGATACATGGATGGATGGATGAATGGATGGATATATGGATGGATGGATAGATTGATGGATGGATAGATAGATACATGGATGGATGGATGAATTGATGGATATATGGATGGATGGATAGATTGATGGGTGGATGGATGGATATATGGATGGATGGATAGATTGATGGGTGGATGGATGGATATATGGATGGATGGATAGATTGATGGGTGGATGGATGGATATATGGATGGATGGATAGATTGATGGGTGGATGGATGGATCTATGGATGGATGGATATACAGATGCATGGATGGATGGATGGATGGGTTTAGAACAACATGAGTGTGAGTAAATGATGACATAATTCTCTGTTGTAAATAAGTGAGAGGAGAAACACCATGAAGTGTGTATCACTGCTGAACGTGTGCTGATGTTTAGTCCTGATGAACTGTAAGTGTGTGTGTGTCTCAGCAGCTTCAGGAGGGAACGATAAGCCCTCAGATCATCTG
>NC_138221.1:28516724-28609224 GCF_964197995.2 Scardinius erythrophthalmus
TATATGTATATATATATATATATATATATATATATATATATATATATATATATATATATATATATATGAAGAGTTCAGATGCAAAAGCCTCTAAGTGCCAACTGAAATTTTCCTCTAGAATGATCATTTTTATAAAGCTTGTATATTTAAGTTCAATAATTTCACTTAAATGGCAATGCAAATTACCTATTAATTGTCATTTAAGTGAAATTACTGAACTTAAATATACAAGCTTTATAAAAATTACCATTCTAGAAGAAAATTTCAGATAGCACTTAGAGGCTTTTGCATCTGAACTCTTCATATATATATATATATATATATATATATATATATATATATATAATAAATACTAAAATAAATTATAATATGAGTAAATAATTATAAGCTATAGCAATGAAAATTAAAAAACAAATGCTAAATAAATAAATTATATATTAGTTTTTTCCAGTAAAAACAAAACAAAAAAAAAACATTTATAAAACATTTTTTGAGCATTGTAAATCGCTTTGGATAAAAGCGTCTGCTAAATGACTAAATGTAAATGTAAATGTTTTTCTTTTTTTTTTGAAGGGATTTGGGTGGTAAAAACAATACAATACGTGTTAATGGTTGTAAAACATGGTTAAAAAAAACATTTTCTTTATATAAAATACAGTTTCTTGTTTTGTTATTTTCATTTTAGGGCGAAATATGACATGGACATGTTTTTATTTAGATCAACCCTATAGTGTTTGTCACAGAAGCTGTCAATAGAGCATGTTGTATTTCACCCAGAATATTCCTTTAAAATGTCACACACACACACACACACACACTTGGGCAGGTGACATGCGGATGCTCGTGAATCTCAGGATGAGGACAGGAAATGAGGTCAGCAGGCAGGAAAGGAGGACGGAAGAGGAGAAGGGGAAAAGGAAAGCACCTCGATTTTACGTCCTTCTACGATTGTACCGTTTAGTTTCTCCCGCGCGCGATCTGCTTCTGCGCTCGTTTCAAAAGTTACAAAGCCAAAGCCCTGCGGACGCATGGAGTGAAGCAGGAGAGAGAGAGAGAGAGAGAAACAGCATTGAAGGGGTTTGGAGAGAGTCAGGAGCCCACGAAAGGGAAGATCATGAGGGTTACAGAGAAAGACAACAGTAAAACACACAGTCTGTATATAAAGAGGGTCAGTCAGCTCATAGAGATAACACCTAAAATATACTTTCAGAAGTGTGAAATGTTGCATTCCTCAGAGCCAGTGAGAGGTGCAGTTTAAGTAGTGTAGTGTGAAAGATCATCATGATGCAGTGGCCAATCAGAGTGAAGAGGGGGCGGGGCTTCGGATGATGGACTGCTGGATGGTGTTTGGATAATACAGGATGAGCTATCAGCCCGAGGGGTCGGTTAATATTAGACACTCTCACACGCAGGAACTTCAGCGCCTCCTGCTTGATTCACATATATATATATCAGTCAGAGAGATAAAGGAATAAATTGAGGAAGGGAACTGAGGGCCAAATGAATCCTGTGGACATCTCACACGGCAGCATCTGCTCTCGCCGGCTCCGCTGTTTTATCATGCAATAATTAGCTTACACAGAGGGGTAAAAGAGAGCCCATTTTTCAAAAGGGACAAACATATTGAATGCAAATTGCTGCTTCTTAGAAAATAGATTGTTTATTAATGGGCCGGTGGGTTCATTATATGGCAACGCTGGTGGTGGGGACAGCAAGGCATCATGGGTAATGGGCTTTGTAGGGCACACAACAGTGAACGCTTGAGCAGAGCAGAGCACGCTATGATCTCCATCTTATCTAGCTGTCGGGGACACGGTTACACACCATCCACAGAGAGACGTGAGAGTCACGCTTCTGGAAGGGGGGTTTCACTGCGATGTCATAAAGATCCTTTCAAGCAACAGTCCTTAAAATAATTATTTGTTTTCTTAGTGATATGGAACTTTTTCACTCTACTAAAGCATAAAAATACCATAATATGTCTGCAGGAAACATGCTAAGTTCACAAACTCGCTTCTCTGAAAAACACTTCTACAGCCAGTTATTTTACTTTGAAATGTGTGTTTCCAGGCTGGACTGTTTGTTT
Organism: Scardinius erythrophthalmus; assembly: GCF_964197995.2. NCBI lineage: Eukaryota > Metazoa > Chordata > Actinopteri > Cypriniformes > Leuciscidae > Scardinius > Scardinius erythrophthalmus. The sequence goes on from NC_138221.1 coordinate 28,518,811, forward strand.
TTGTTTTGATCTGTGATACTGCATGTTGCCAATTTTCGTTGTCCATTGCGTTCGTTCCTGTTGTGTGTTCCAATAATAACCCTGCCTAAAAAAGCATAAAATACCCTGTTAGAAACTATTTATCGGATGATTCCCATTTTACCCATATAGCCGAGAGTCTTTATCATTGGCCGGTAATGGTGTAAATGTCACTTTTTTTTTGTAGTCTACACTTGCTAGTCTAAGGGAATTCCTTTGATTAACAACATTAAACAATCAAAATCTGTTAAACATTTAGGGCTTTTCAATGTTTAACGTTCCAGCAAGCAGTTCTCCAAAATGAGGCTCTCACAGCAATAGGCTCTGGAGGAAAATGAATAGGTCAATTTTGTCATAACTATTATAATTGTGATATGGACAGCACAGTAAAGCCTGAAGTCAACATCAGCAGCACAAGAGTCTGTACTTTATTCTCCGTGTCGTCTGAACAAACAGCAGATTATGGTGAAGTCCTGCGAGCGACTGACCTCTGACCCTGAACTAGCTCTGATTATGTGCACTGCCATGTCTGCTTTGCTCTTCGACTTTATAGTCTTTAATCTGACTCGAGGAAGATCAAACCGGCGTCTCTAAGCCAATAAAGAGTTCAGAAGAGATCGTCGCTACACAAACAGAGAGGGGAAGAAAGCAAGCGTCATTCATACCTTTGATCCTCTTTCATTAAAGATAATCTCCACGTCTAAGATCTTCCCAAATTGCTGCAGAAAAGGAGAGCGAGAGAAAGAGAGAGCGAGGGAGGGAGAGAAAAGCAAGATGAAGAAGGGAATAAGAGAGAGATAAATCAATTAGGAGCCTCTGTGTCCATGAGAAAGTGGGGCTTGAATCCTGGGATGAAATAATAACATCACACATTCGTGAAACTGGAAATTACATAACAAACAGGACATGTTAGACGCTTTCCACTGCGGGTTTCATAAAACAACTTTTAAGAGTTTAGATTGTGAAAAACTTTTGCAATTCTGTTGCTATAATCTCATTCTACAGCATTATTAAGAGCCTGCAGAGGTCTCTGGTTTATAATGTGAGGTCTCTGGCACTGGACTCAAATTAAAACCAAAACCATAAAAAAACACTAGTGTTACTTAAAGTAAATGTTAGTCAAAATGAAGTAAAAAAATATATAAAAAACAACAACAAAAAAAAAAAAAACATTTTAAATATTTTTAATTAAGGCAACATCTCCCTTTTTTATTTAACTTGAACTAAAATAAAAAAGAATAAACTAAACTAAAAATAAAATAACTATTAAATAAATTAACAAAATATAATTGTATTATATAATAAAACAATAAATAAAAATGTATACAAATTATATAGACACAAATAAAATACGAAGACTTTAAAATTAAAACAAAGTTAAAAGTTTTTATTTTATACTTTGCTTTAATTTTAATATAATTGTCTCTGGAGTGAGGTCTCTGGTGTGAGGTCTATCAGGAGAGGTTTTTCAGTAGAAGTCTGTTGCGTGAGGTTTCTAATGTGTTTTATCTGGAGTCTCTGGAGTGAGGTCTCTGGCGTGAGGTCTATCAGGGAGTCTCTGGAGTGAGGTCTCTGGCGTGAGGTCTATCAGGGAGTCTCAGGAGTGAGGTCTCTGGCGTGAGGTCTATCAGGGAGTCTCTGGAGTGAGGTCTCTGGCGTGAGGTCTATCAGGGAGTCTCAGGAGTGAGGTCTCTGGCGTGAGGTCTATCAGGAGAGGTTTTTCAGTATAAGTCTGTTGTGTGAGGTTTTTAATGTATTTTATCTGGAGTCTCTGGAGTGAGGTCTCTGGTGTGAGGTCTATCGGGGAGTCTCTGGAGTGAGGTCTCTGGTGTGAGGTCTATCAGGAGAGGTTTTTCAGTATAAGTCTGTTGCGTGAGGTTTCTAATGTGTTTTATCTGGAGTCTCTGGAGTGAGGTCTCTGGCGTGAGGTCTATCAGGGAGTCTCTGGAGTGAGGTCTCTAGCGTGAGGTCTATCAGGGAGTCTCTGGAGTGAGGTCTCTAGCGTGAGGTCTATCAGGGAGTCTCTGGAGTGAGGTCTCAATCAAAGACCTCTGGAGTGAGGTCTCTGGCGTGAGGTCTATCAGGGAGTCTCTGGAGTGAGGTATCTGGCGTGATGTCTATCAGGAGAGGTTTTTCAGTAGAAGTCTGTTGCGTGAGGTTTCTAATGTGTTTTATCTGGAGTCTCTGGAGTGAGGTCTCTGGCGTGAGGTCTATAAGGGAGTCTCTGGAGTGAGGTCTCAATCAAAGACCTCTGGAGTGAGGTCTCTGGCGTGAGGTCTATCAGGCAGTCTCTGGAGTGAGGTATCTGGCGTGATGTCTATCAGGAGAGGTTTTTCAGTAGAAGTCTGTTGCGTGAGGTTTCTAATGTGTTTTATCTGGAGTCTCTGGAGTGAGGTCTCTGGCGTGAGGTCTATCAGGGAAACTCTGGAGTGAGGTCTCTGGCGTGAGGTCTATCAGGGAGTCTCTGGAGTGAGGTCTCTGGCGTGAGGTCTATCAGGGAGTCTCTGGAGTGAGGTCTCAATCAAAGACCTCTGGAGTGAGGTCTCTGGCGTGAGGTCTATCAGGAGAGGTTTTTCAGTATAAGTCTGTTGTGTGAGGTTTCTAATGTGTTTTCTCTGGAGTCTCTGGTGTGAGGTCTCTGGTGTGAGGACTATCAGGAGAGGTTTTTCAGTATAAGTCTGTTGTGTGAGGTTTCTAATGTGTTTTCTCTGGAGTCTCTGGAGTGAGGTCTCAGCAGAGGCCTGAGAATATCTCATTGAGAGAAAAACAAGCAAAACAGGTCATTTATGCCCACATTTTTTGTAATAATATAAAGATAAACAGAACTATGTGTGTGTACAGTGTTTTTTCTCTTTCACTATTGACAAGCTCCCTTTCTTCTCTGTCTTCCCCTCTCTCTCTCATTTTTGTTTGTGCCATCGCTCCCAAGGGGGGAAACGTTCAGCAATCTTCAATTTAGCTTCCGTGCTGTTTGGATCGTTAGAAAACGGAGGGATGAGGGACGAGCACAAACCCCTCTAATGAGCACGGCTTTTAATTGATGCCTGTGATGGTCGTATTATTTCATTAAAAGTAATTACCCTGTCAAGCATGCTGCATCGCCATCATTTGGCCACTGCGGTAGAAAATAAAACCTCTGCGAGCATCGTTCTGTGTGGAGAGAGACGATGCTGGAAGTGCTAATAGGATCAAGAGCAGGCACTGATCTCTACAGAGACTGACTACAAAAAAAGGATGAATGGACAGGGTTACAGGGTCAACGTTAGTCAGATTACATGCTTATGTTAATTAGCCGTTTGTCTGAGATTCAGACTCTGAGGAGAGGTCGGGGAAAAGTCGCTAGACATGAGATGCAAAGATTCGGGAAGCCTTCATCTTCATTAACAGCTCTGCCCTTAGGAAAGAAAAATCACATATGAAATCTCAATTGTTTCTCCTAGACAGAGTGAATTGAAACGTTTGCGAAAGATTCCTGCTTCTCAGATGTTTCTCCTGAAAAAAAAAAAGACCCAGTAATCTCACATTTGTCTCCGCTAGAGTTTTCAGAAGAGAACAATGTCAACAATGTCTCAAACTGTTCTCAGATTTGCAAATATACCAAAGTCTGCAATCAAAGGTCAGAGATCTCAATAGGAACTCAAACGGTTCTCATCAAATTCTCTAAAGATCAAATAATCTGGCTGCTATAAATATTTTCTTTTTTTAGGAGAATAATCCGAGATGATACTGAGACATAACAGTGAACTTCTTTAAGTTTCTTGAGCAATCAAATGTCCTCTGATCACTGATCTCTCAGCATAAGATCCAGAAATACTCAAAATGTAAAATCCAGAATGAGGACTCCTTAATGCCTCAAAATATTTCTCCAAAATATTAATGAGATTAAACGGAGACTTTTGAAGAAGTCTTCTGTATCTTGTTTTCTTCTCTTGAGAAAAAGACCCCAGTAAGCTTACATTTCTCCACTTGAGTTTCAGAAGACATTTCAATAGTCTTAACTGTGGTCAGATCTGCCAAGATATGAAAGTCTGCTATCAAAAGTCAGAGATCTCAAGAGGAACTCAAACTTTTCTTATCAAATTCTCTCAAGATCAAATGATCTGGCTGCTATCAACTTTTTCTTTCTCCAAACAGATTTTAGGAGAACAATCTGAGATGATACCGAGACATAACAGTGAAGAACTTTAAGCCTCCTGAGCAACAAAATGTCCTCTGATCTCTCATTATAAGATCCAGAAACACTCAAACCTGACAGGGAAATTACAAATGGCTCTTTAAAGTCTCAATTGTTTCTCCCAGATTTAAATGAGATTAAATGGCGACTGAAGTCTCTAGCTTCTCAGATGTTTCTCCTGAGAAAAAAGACTCCAGTAATCTCAAGCATTTCTCTTCTAGAGTTTCAAAGTAGATATCAACAATGTCTCAAACTGGGCTCAGACACCAAAGCCTTTTAGGAGAAACATCTTAGACGAAGCTGATACTACGTGCAATAAGGAGTACTCTGATGACTCTGCGCTCATAGTCTTTCTGTTTGTGCTACAGCTGCAACGGCTTAATATTATTGCTCATCCAATCAGCATCTGTGTGAAACTGTAGGCTGAAATCTATCAATTTATTCAAATGAATGCACATTCTGCGGAGGGCTCAATCAGAGACACACACAAACACATTAACTCCCCAGCGTGGGCTCCGAGTTGTATGGTGGGGTTTTCCCTGGCTAGCGTGCCGCAGATGCTAATTGTTTTAACCAGGCCTAATGGACCAGTGATAGAGATTAATGAGTTTGGTAGGAAAGTTGCGTACAGTAAGGGAAGTGATCTTTTCTACTGAGCATGCTCAGATACCCCCTGTGGTGGCAGTTTCTCTGTGCAAAAATCCACATTGAAGAATTGGCTCCTTTTCAATTAATTAGTGTAAATTTGTGCCACACCCCACAGGAAGTTGAATTGGAATAACAGGAAGAGGAATTTACTAAATTACAATAGACTCTATGAACGATGGGTTCTGCATTCAGGGTGCTTTGAAACTGGCAGTTTAGTTCGAAACAGAGCACGGTTTGCATGAACAATTGGTAATGTGAAAGCTGTCTTCTGGACCCGGGTGCGTCCGGGGGGGTACCAAATCCAAGACTACCTTTAGGAGGTGGCCTGAGTTTGGTTTCCCTGAAACCATTAACCGATTAACGTGAATGTGAAAGCAACTCGGACTAGGGCAACTCGCGCTTGTTCAGGAAGTAAAGTAACCTGTGAATGCGTTTTAGCCGATGACAATGTCATTAGTTCAACAAAAGAGTGAGTCTATAGTGTAATCACGCATTGTGAGTGCAATCAGATCGGCAAATAAATGGCTCGTGGTCAGCGTTCTCCTCAAAAGAGTCCATTTGCAAGCAGAAGAAAGCCGCCTTAATGCGATTACACACATACAGTAATTGTCAGTGCCCTTCACTCTGCTGCATATATAATTGCACCATATTAATAAATAAAAAAAAACACAATATATCGGCAGTTTGTCCGCTCAAGTGCAAGAAGGCGTGAAAGAGATTCATGTTGGTCCGCAGTGTTGTTCCTGTTTTAAAAAAAATGTTTTATCATACTTAAGATGCACACAAATGCACCAGGGTTTGATAGAATCAAATGTGTGTGAAACAAGACCAACACTGCGGACCAACATGAATCTCATTCATGCCTTCTTGCACTTGAGCGGACAAATTCACACACAATTATGTCAAAAAATAGTGAGTGTCTTAGTAAACATAATTGGTTATGTCTTAAGTGAACGTAAACGCTGAGAAAGTAAATGCTTGTGTACAGTATCAGTGTATTGGGTCCGTGCATTCACTCTTAAAGTGACAGCAGCCTAATAGTCCTGCTGATGTCTGTGTTTTAATGTTAATCAAACAACAAAGGACAAAGAAAAAAAACATTCACTAATAACTTTTTTAACTTTAATAAGGACTAATTAATAAGGATGTTTAATTTATACAGTAAAAACTAAGCAGTATTTTACATTTGCTTACTTTATTACATTTCTGTACCTGAAAATTGTACATTTTCACTGGTATCTAACATTTTCTTGTCATTACTGCCTGTTTTTGCTGAGTTCAGCTGTTTGCTGTTGTTTCATGGCCGATAAAAAATATTTATGGCCGATAAATTTTCTTAAGTCACTGGCCATTGGCAGGTGTAGCAAAAATTTAGTTTTAGGCCCTGGCACCTGGAACAGACACACTCGGATTGGGACAGTGGCAAACATACCACGTGTTAAAACCCCTTTAGACTCAGTGGAAATATCATTTCAGTCCAGTGCATGAACTGATAAAATGCAAACCTTAAATGCAATGCAAGTCACTTTTGGAAAAAAGTATCTGCCAAACACATAAATGTCTACATGTTAAGATATAATTAGTTGTGATCGACAGTTATCAGAAACATGAGAGAAACCGTTTGCTACAATCACAGTGTGCTATGGGTGAATACTATAATAGAAGCTTGATTAGCACTGAGATTTTAGCGGAAATATGTAGGCAATAAGCCGTGCAATGCATACTGCAGGGTTGCCAGGTCTGCGCAACAAAAGCAGTGCAATAGCCAGTCAAAAGGAGACCAAAAATAGCCCAATGTGATTTTCTCCGTCGAGCAGCCGAATTCTCCACTGAATTTGTATGTCTGGGGGTGTTTTGAGGTGTTGGAGCTCCAAAATCATATGTAGGGGGTGGAAATCAACCCGAGGATAAAAAAAAAAAATAATAACCCGCGGCTACAGCTTAAAAGTACCCCGAAACCACTGACTTGGCAACACTGACTGGGAAATGAAGCATTCTTCTTCTCTGGTTCACAAAAGTTAATTCATTAAATATGGTGAAATATATAAAGTAAATATTTGTATCAAAAACATCAAACTTAGAAAATATTTAGGGCTGTCAAAAGATTAATCGCGATTAATCGCATCCAAAATAAAAGTTTGTTTAAATAATATGTGTGTGTACTGTGTATAATTAAATTTGTATATATAAATACACACACATGCTTGTATGTATTTAAGAAAAATGTGTAATTTATATATAAAAAAATTATATTTATATATAATATAAATTATATATAAATATATACAGTATATGTATGCAAATATTTCTTAAATATATACATGCATGTGTGTGTATTTATATATACAAAATAATTATACACAGTACACACATATATTATGTAAACACAAACTTTTATTTTGGATGCGATTAATCGTGATTAATCTTTTGACAGCCCTAAAAATATTACTTAAAATATTTCAAAAGTTGATAATTATTAAAACATTTGTAAACTTTAAAATTAACCAAGTCAAGTTTATCTGGATAACGTTTGCTAAAGATTAAAATGACTTTCTTTGAATTTCAATTCATTCGGAAATGGATCATGTTTGCAAACTCAATTCACATTCAGGAATTGAATTGGAATTTACAAGGCATTCTCAATTCAATTCTGAAAGTCCAGAGTACAATATAGTAAGTTTATTTTGATCAAATTCACTTGTCTAGTAAAAAAATGAATAAAAATTTCCCGTCATTTGAAGATAAGTAACCTCAATTCATATGCAAGAATTGAATTGCAATTTAAAATGCCTTCTCAATTCAACCCTGAATGTCCAGAGTAAAACTTTTCTCCCTCAGATGCTGGATTAGATGGCTTTTCCAATTATGCACAAAACACCCAGCCAAAAAAGCTCATGCTGTATTCTGCAAAGCACAGCAGTATTGAAGGCGGTTTGGGCACGGACTGCGTCTTTTGAAGTGCTCTGATTGGTGGGGTTTTCTGTAATGCGAGTGGACTCCATGCCGATGAAGACTTGTTCGCTGCTCAGATTTAAGCAGATCTTTAATTCCGTCTCCTAAAAGAGCAGAGCCGCAGGTGGAATGCTAACGTAGCGTCTGCGCAGCGGGAAAAGCTGGAGATGAAGGTAAAGGCCCCCTGTGAGAGCGATTCCCAGCAGCCCTTGAGGCCCACAGGCAGAGGGGAAGAAGAAACAGCCCGTAAGCCGACACAAAGCCGGGGGTTTTACTTCCAGGAACGCTCTCTCCCACCTCACATTTCCATATGGACATCCTCAGTAATAAACCACTCGGCTCCGGATAATGAGCCCCGTACTTCTGCACTCATTAGCGACTCCCAGGCTCCAGCGCTTTAGCCTGCGACGCTAACCTGACGCCCCACTCATTTAGCTTCGACTCTCCGTTAGCCAAGCAGCTAATTAGCTGCACTGCTTTCTCTTGGCAAAGGAAAGCTTCGGCCCTGCTCACCACAGGCTAAATCTCCATTAGCCACGAGGCTAATCAACGCCGCCAAGCTTTGTTAGCATGGCGGCGAGTCATTAGCGAGGCTCACTTCATAGTCCGCGGCGGGCAGATGGTGCTTATTATCTCAACTTGTTAGAACCTTGAAGAAAATGTGCTTTTCATTCCTCCCATAGTGTATGATTGCAGAACAAATATATATGTTTTTATCGAACATTGATGGATCAACACATTTTGTGGGAAAATAAATCATAAAAGTGGTTTGTTTTGTTCAAAAATCTTATACATGTATGAGGTGGGGATTACTTTTGCTAAAGTAATATGTCTCGCACAATATTTAAGTTAATACTATCTGTTTATTTTGATTATTTTTTTTTACGTTGTCAAATAAATGTCTTTTTTTTTTAGTTAAAACCCTGAAAACTTTGAAGGTGATCACATTGTAATTTATTATGGCTTTACCGTAGTAACAATACATATATTTCATTATATTATATGATTAATATAATAATTTCTAAATATTTATTATAAATATGGTGATTATAAATAAGGTGAGTGAGTTTGTGCTTAAAATAAAGGAAAATATATATCAGTGGGGTTAGAAAATAAACTTAATTCAAAGGGAAAACATGATTATTTTTCTGGTAGATATTTTTTTTTTCTTGTTTTAGGCATAAAGTCACTTAATTTTGATGATTGTTGACATTTATTTTTAGTGTATCAGAATGAAGTGAGTTTGTCAAAGTTTTATGTATAAAAAGAGAAAACTAAATTATTTTTCTAAACCCGTTGACAGATATTTTTTTCTTGTTTTAAGCACAAACTCGCTTTCATTCTGACAAAAAAATGTAGCAAAACAAGACTTAATATCTTAAGTAATTTGCCTTCCCAAGTAAATGTTTTCCATTACAAAAAAAAAAAAAAATCTTAAATCAAGATACAAAACAATAATACTTGGTTAGGAAACCTTTTTCTTTTTGCAGTGTATCGTTAGCAACATTATGAAAGTGAATAGTACATAGCAGGCACAACAATGCCGGTTTAAACATATCTATTGAGTACAATATACGTCACATGACCAAACATCATCGTTTCATCATCATCGTTTACCTTACGTTTTCACAGTCAGCGTGAAAATGCTAAGAGTGTGTCTTCAACAAACTCATTTCACAGGACAAATGAAATGTTCAGAGACTTTCCTGATGCCAGCTAGGTTAATAGTGATTAAACAAACGTCCCTAGTCATCCATATTGGCTGTGGCATCCATACGGAGTCTCCGGACCACCTATACACAACGACCGCAAGCTAATTACTGAGCGGATTTGGCGCACACAAACCTGGCAGCCTCTGAGAACAATAATCCAGCTATCACAGAGCATGCTGGGGGAAACAGACCATGTTGTATGTAATTTATCCGGCTACACGGCGGTCTGTGCTGTAATTAACATCATCTTTTCCACAGAGCCACTGGCCGACACCGGCCCAAACAAATGAGCGCTGTTTAAAGCAGCTTTTCTGGCCAGCCCGCTGCTGACGGGTCATTAGGATGATTGAGATGATTTTTAGCAAATAAGAAGGAATCGGCGCACACAGTGTCTGTGCATTTAGTAAGCCTGTAATCATCTGATTCGCCCCGCAGAATGGTAGATGTAATTCGGATATTCAGAGAGTGGGAACGTTTCTTTTCCATGACAAACATCTACACATTCTTAAATCAAGATACATGTACTTGAGAAGCAAAACAGCTTAAGATTCTACGTTTATTTTTCTGAAAAGTCAACGCTATCTCTCGTACAATTTGTACGATATGTCTAAACTCCAGAAATTCATACGAATTGGCCAACTCGTAAAATATGTAAGATTTAGAAAAAAAGAGTGAGGTCGTATGAATTTGTACGAATTAGCCAGCTTGTAAAATACGTGCAAATTGCCGTGAGATAGGGTTGGAAAAGTGTATCAGAATGAAGTGAGTACATGCTTAAAACAAGAAAATATATCTGCCAATGGGGTCAGTTTTCTCAACACATTGACAGATATATTTTTTTTCTTGTTTTAAGTATAAACTCGCTTAATTCTGACAAAAAATTTTGAGGTTCTTATCAAATCTTGAGTCATTCTCAAGTAAATGCATTTTGATTTAAGAATGTTTAGATATTGGTAACGGAAAACAAGACACAAATACTAATATTTCAGCTTCCCTCGATTATTAGAGCATAATCGTCTGCGATATTTGCAATATATTAAAAAAAATGAATCTCGTCTAGACTGTTTGTGAATAAATGTATGGGTATTTCTTTTTTTTTTTTTTTAACTGGTGAAACAATTTTCATTCAGAAAATGCTAGGATTAAATTAAGCTAAAAAATGCTACATTAACCCTCTGAGGTCGACAAACGCGCCGGCGCGTTTTGCTGGATTTTCTCCACATTGTAGCACTTTAAACTTAAATTTCTCCGTCATTTATGGTCATACAGAAAAAATAAATATAAAAAAAGAATCTGTGGTATTTCTACTTTTGTATGTGTCCACTTCCAATCAAATCAAAACATTGTGCTTTTGTAAAATAAAGAAAATAAACAGTGTGTGCGTTCTGCCTCTCCGTCGCGGTGAACTTTTTTTTCTTGAGCACGTCTATAAACTGAAACAAAACTCAGCGAATACTTGTTACACATTTATGAGCCATACACCTTTATAAACATTTAAGTGTGTACTTTTAAATGATCGGATTCAAAACGAAAACAAATATTCTCTGTTTAAGTAATTTGTATAAAACCAACAAGATTTCCAGCTTCTCAAACGCTTCCTAATTATTTTTAATTCGGCCACGCCCACTCGCGCAAAAGATATTCACATGCAAATCTCCACATGGAACGCGATCGCCCTCATTACCTCAACAACAAAACACTTCACTTCACTTTTCGTCGAGTTTGAAAGACGTGCCTGAGCTTACATTGGATTTACATCAGAAGAAGAACGATATTTGAAGACAAGAAAGATAAGGTAAGAAATTCTTACATATTAGTTTGCTATTGTTGCATAAATTTCACATTGCAGTTGAACTGTTGCTAGATATATGGTGAATATTATAATATTTAGACCCGTGTTTACTGTTACTGTGTTTGTGGATATCTGCTCAAACGTAGATAGGCTATGTATATGGTAGGCCTAACCGTAATGTTTTATATTTGATCACAATCGCGTTTTAATGTATCATATTTTTGATCGCGATCGCGTTTTAATGTATCATATTTTTGATCGCGATCGCGTTTGAATGTATCATATTTTGGAAAAGCAAAACGCTCCAAACGGCTTCATGTTTTTACTATTATCTCATTTCATATCATCATAACGAATGGAAACATTTGAAGTAACATGATAATCAATATATTTTTCTCTAGCTTAGTTGTTACTGAAATCTTTTTGAAAATATATATAGGCTGCTATATTGTTATTATTTTATGCAGCACTGCGCATAGCCTATACCTACAAGGCACAACAAACCTGGTGTTCATTATATATTGTTGGAAACATTTGTGTGAGTGTGTGTGTGTATTCTGTGAATTTTAAAAAGCAATTTTAACAAGAAAAATCTAAAATGTATTCCCAAAATCGTGCAGGCCTTTCTCTTGATATCAGTATGTTCACTTTTTTTTTCAGGGCCCAGATGCCACTGAGTCCTGCTGACTTCAACATTCACAGTACATGTCTCTGTACATGAACATGGTAAAGTGAAAATCAAACACCTTAGAAAATGAAAGGTATGTACAATGTTTTTAGGAATGGCACAAAGGTCTCTTTCTTCAATAAGTGCTTTTTTGTTGTGTATCTTTAGATTATGTTGTGTTGTAAATAAATCCAAACAATTTTAAAAGCCATTCTTTTTTAAATTTCCTCATTCTTTGTGCAAGGTTGGTCAGAATGATGGGCCCTGATAAGCTCCTAATAGGGCCATTAGGGAGGTTCTTTGTCTTTCTCAGGTGTGGAAAGCTTTCATATTAATGAGGTGATCCGCCCCTTCGCATATTGCTTTCTAACACAAAACACGTCGTAAAATTTTTAAATCAATATATTGTCTTCTCTGAATGAGCAGTCAGGGTGATTCTCACATAGTTTTAGAGCAAATATTCTAGGCTGCGTGATACAATTTTCAAAAGTCTTGTGAAGAAATAATCAGTATGGGTTTCATGACCTTATTTCAGTGAGAATTTATTTTTGTATTTTCACAAACCACGCATAAATGTCATTATCTCAAAACTACAAACTTTTACATACATGCTGCTGATATATTATTGTAGCAGAGTTTGTGCTGAATACAGTGTAATTAGACTTTAGCCATGAAAATGTCACAAGTAACAGAAATAACCACAAATGTCAGAGCATGTCAGAACACCTCCAGGGCCCAGAAAACAGCTCAGACCTCAGAGGGTTAAATTAAACAAAAACATTTTTGAAGTAGAAAAAACGGAAAAAGTCCTTTAATATCAAATTAAACCTTAAAAAGTTATGAACAGTCTTAAAGAAAGAGAAAAAAAAAAGTCTCTGTACTCTTTCAGAAGATGCGTAATAGCGCCCCCTAGTTTATAACAGTGAAAACATGGATTGTTGGAAAATTCCATCAATGGCAGGGAAAGAGTTAAAGTAAATAGTGTTAGTTTTGATGTTGACAAACCATTAAGGGGCTGTTTACACGACACTGTTTTCAACTAAAAACGTAAAACTTTTTAAGCGTTTTGGCCGTTCGTTTACACGACAACAGCGTTTTGGGTGTCTGAAAACGCAAACATTGAAAACGGATTTCAAAGTGCAAGTTTGAAAAAAGTGCATCTCTGAACACGGTGACTTCATACGTATTACGTGTTCAGTCTATAGTACTTCATCGCCATCTAATGCGAATACAGCGTTTTTAGTCGTTTTCGCGGATCCCTTTGAATGGGGATCATTTTGACAATGGTGTCGTCTGTACGCGAAAAACTAAAAGGAAAAACTTCTCCATTTTAAGTGTATCGTTATTGTGTAAACGCACCCTCAGTGACCACCCCATTTAGACTACACAACCGATAACAATAAAGACATCAACGTAGAATATCACAATAGTACAGTGTAAATTCGTCGTCTGTCCCTTTAAATGCTTTAACTCTTTAAAGTCATGTGATTTCCGATTGTCTGGAAATGTTTTTATCGTTCACCAGCTGGAAAAAAATCATTTTGAAAGCGATTCTAACGATATCATTCCTCTGTTGTTATTGTTCGCAGGGCTGTGAACTCTACGATTCTTTTACATTTAGAATGATTTTTGTTTAAATCTTTATCGTTATTGTTACAGATATCGTCCTTGATGTGAACAGGCCGTAATGCTAGTGATTCAGTGCACTTCTCTCACAGACAAACCAGGAATCTCCAGACCATGAAACCAGGAAAGAGGTTGTTGGCAGAAACGCGTGCATCGGCGCATCGACTCACCCCGAACATCTGCCGTAAATCTGGGTCCCGGAAGCGGAAGGGGATGTTGGAGACGTGTAACCGCTTGGGCTGCTGTTTTTCCGGGGAGTCTGAATGTTGCACCTGTTGGGAAACTTCTGTTTGCGTCACGTCTTCCGTCTGTCCGAGGAAAACAAAGACAAAAGAGCCGTCCGTTCATTAGTGCACATAGCCACAGGTTAGACTCAGTGAAGAAACAAACAAACAAATGAAGGATAGCAAGTTAGCCTACTTATCCGCGGCTATCATTTTTCACTCAAGCGGCACGCGGATAAGCAGACGTTGAGTTATGGGGGCCTACCTGAGGTCATGCATCTACGATACGATTATTAATCTCCACCTGTTACTGTCTGAGGAGCCTAAACACACAAGATATACTGACAAATATCTGGTACACACACTCACACTCAGGCCATTGGCTTGTTGTTTCCATCATTATGTTGATGATCCGCCACAAATGAAACTTCAGACGCGCGTGACAGATGTTTTCTCTCTCCGCTAGCTCATTCGAGCAGAACGACACACGCACACACACACGCACACACTCATTTTCATGTGCTCCCTTACAGCACCATGTCATCAGAATGTCATCATTGAGGTAAAAAATGTTCAGATTCATTCAAACACGCACACATACATACACACACACACACACACGCGCACGCGCACACAACAGCAACAACATCAACAAATCTCCCCAGAGCATCATGGGCTTCATCAAAACATCAACACAGAGCACCAACATTATTGCATCAGCTCATAACGGAGACACACACACACACACACATGCAGTAAGTCTGAAAAGTCATTTGATGAATCTGACAAAAACACAAAAGTATCCTGATGCATTGCTAGATATATTGCAAGTGCAATTGCATACACTCTTAAAAATAAAGGTTCTTTATTTGGCATTGATTTTTCCATGAAGAACCTTAAACATCAATGGAGTCTTTCCATTCCAAAAAGCGTTCTTTAAAGTGGAAAACCTTCTTCAGATTTCTTTTTAAAAGTTCCTCACGCTAAGAAAAAAATGTTCGGCTATTTTAAGAACTCTTCACTGAAAATGATTATGGAAAGATTCCAAAAATGGTTCTTCTATGACATCACTGTGAAAACCCCCTTCAGGAACCGTCTTTTGTGGGAGTGTATGTTGCTTTAAGAGAGGAACAAAATATAAGTCATTACCAAAATATAACCAAATATAAGTCATTATTCACTGAAAAATTATTCTGCTCCAGGTCTCAAATGTCACTTGCAGCATTAATGTCGTTAACTAAAACCATAAAAAAAAAATAAAAAAAAAAAATGTTTCTTTCAAATAAAATATAATAATAATAATTCTTCACTAAACTTGATGTACTAAAATAAACTAAAACTGAAATAAAACTATAGACAAAAAAACAATAATAATAAAAATGATAAAAACACACAAAAAAACTTTAACTAAAATTAAATTTAAAAATATAAAGATACAAACTAATTCAAACCATTAATAAAAACTAAAATGTAATGAATCGCCAGCTCTGATTTCAAATATCACTGGTTCTGGTTTCTGGTTTTGCAGAATATTGTAGAAATAACTGATAGGCTACATGCTTGGGTCATGTTTTACCATTGAAAAAAAGCAAGTAAAGAACATTCAACCTTATTTTAGGACCATGCATTGACATAAAAAGGCAATAAACCCATTTCAATCATGAAAACTCTCTAAATATTTTTAGCATGTTAATGTTGCAGAGCAAGTATAGACTTGCTACTGCTAATACACACAGAGACACTGCTGTGAGCATGTAAGATCTGCTGCTGCTGTATACACACACATAAATCCTGTAGCAGATTTAGGCAGGTGGAGCTGGGGAGGTGGAGGGGTTCAGAGGAACTAGCTTACAGCAAACACTGAACCAGACTATTTAGATGTTGAGCAAGCAATCTCATTGGCTGCAGGATCAGCAGAGGCCAATCGGCTTGTGCCATGCGGTAATGATGTGATTGGTTGCAGAATGCATGTAAAGGAGCGATCAACATGCGCCCTCTAGAGTTTCAGGACTGAACTAGATATTTTCACTGCAAATTCTCATTACTGTAATGCATATGTTTGTTTATAGTTCTCAGTGATAATTCTCATTATATTTCCAGTGCTGTAATAGAGTCATTTTTTACAGTAATGCCATAGAAATTACTGTTATGTATGATTTTTTTTTAAATGACAATGGCATATAACAAATAATGTCATTACATATTAGCTTTAATTTAAGCTTTAATCTAATTTACATAATATTTATTCTTTTCTTTTGCATTATGGAATTGATAATTGGGGGAATGTACTTAAAGATCATATAAATAATGTTCCAATCAAAATAAACTGGATCTAAAACGATTAATTTTTTCTTTGAGCAAAATTTTTTTTCTTATTTTTCCTTTTGATTATGACCCGAACACGTTCTTATCAAGTTTCGTCACATTCACCTTGAAGATTTTTTCTCTTGAACATGCAAAACACAGCCTGGCATGAGTGTGAAATCATGCAGCGCGTGATTTATGATCACATGTATGTGCATGCAGACACATGCAGAACGTAATTTATTACACACACACACACACACACACACACACACACACACACACACACACACACTCGATGTGCGGTTCCGCTGCAGGGAGGAGAGTGATACATCGTTTTCATTTATCTCCCAGCATTAATCACCCCAGCATCATCATCATCATCACCGCCATAACGACCATGGGCTTTATTGTTGCCATTATGATAATCACTGTCCCCGCAGTAACGATGCTCGTTTGTGCTCTTTTATGGCTCTCGCCTGCGCACTGACACTGACAGCTGTCTGATTCAATCGCTCTTGGGCTCCAGGTGAAGACGGGGCCACCAACCCCGACCCGCACGGCACCCTGGGTAATGAGCGGGGACCCGAGAGGTTAATGTCACACACACTCACAAACACACAGTCAGTCAGTCAGTCACTCACTCACATACACTCACTCACTCAAACAAACACACACACCCTCACTCACTCACTCAGACACACGCACGCACACACACACACACACACACACACACACACACACACACTCACTCACTCAAATTCACTCACTCACTCACACACACACACTCCCTCACTCACAAACACACCCACTCACTCACAAACACACCCACTCTCACTCACTCACTCACTCACTCACTCACAAACACACCTACTCTCACTTGCTCAATCGCTCACTCACTCACTAACTCACAAACACATCCACTCACTCACTCACTCACTCACTCACTCACTCACTCACTCACTCACTCACTCACTCACTCACTCACAAACACACCCACTCACTCACTCACAAACACACCCACTCTCACTCACTCACTCACTCACTCACTCACTCACTCACTCACTCACTCACTCACTCACTCACTCACTCACTCACTCACTCACTCACATTCACTCACTCACACACACTCCCTCACTCACAAACACAAACACACCCACTCTCACTCACTCACTCACTCACTCACTCACTCACTCACTCACAAACACACCTACTCTCACTCGCTCACTCGCTCACAAACACACCTACTCTCACTTGCTCAATCGCTCACTCACTCACAAACACATCCACTCACTCACTCACTCACTCACTCACTCACTCACTCACTCACTCACTCACAAACACACCCACTCACTCACTCACAAACACACCCACTCTCACTCACTCACTCACTCACTCACTCACTCACTCACTCACTCACATTCACTCACTCACACCCACTCCCTCACTCACTCACAAACACAAACACACCCACTCTCACTCACTCACTCACTCACTCACTCACTCACTCACTCACTCACTCTCACTCACAAACACACCTACTCTCACTCGCTCACTCGCTCACAAACACACCTACTCTCACTTGCTCAATTGCTCACTCACTCACAAACACATCCACTCACTCACTCACTCACTCACTCACTCACTCACTCACTCACTCACTCACTCACTCACTCACTCACTCACTCACTCACTCACTCACTCACTCACTCACTCACTCACTCACTTTCTTTTTTGGTTGCTTTGTTTGTTCTTTCTTTTTTTCATCCATTCTTTCTTTCCTCATTTCTTTCTTTGCACTTCTTCTTTCTGATGCACTTTTAATAAGACACACTCTTCATCCGAACAATAATAATGTATTATAAGATTTAAGGACAGGGCCGTGAGCCTCCGAGAAAGACTGTAAGAGAGCGATCTGCAGATCAGTGAGAAATCCACCCGGCCGAGCGAGATTAACTAGCGAGCGTGTCCACCTTTCTGCTACGCTAAATTATTCATGCTACACCATGTTCACGCTCCTCTGAAGACATAAAGAAAACAGGCCAGGAGGAGAAGAGAAAGAAGAAATCACTCACAATAAACTACCACACACACATCATCGTCAACACATTTGAGCTTTTCTTCTCATTCAAACCGAATGCAAATGCCATCAACACAATACAAGGACAGCATAAGGACCCAATGCACTGAATAAAAATGCGTAGGTATTTAGACACAGTAGCATCAATTAATGTCCCGACTGCATGAAGCAGGAATGATGCAAACCGACACGGCTCTTATTTGGTGTCACTCTGTCTGCGAGCGAGAGATAGTGATAGTTGCGCGAGCCAAACATGACAGTGATTATGTCATTATAACGGCACACAGTGTGACACATCATTACAGTGTTGTCAAGCGCTCTCTCACTGCTCATTATTTCGGACAGAGGAGCATGTACTCCCAAAACACGGCGTCTCACACTGCGGCTCCATGCGCAGGCTCCATCACGGCTTCATAATCAGAGAATATTTCAGAAATGACTTATGAGAGACGAACCTCGTCCAGTCCGGGACGCACAAGTTCATCTAATGAAGTCAAGAGACGTTTCTAGTGTGAACTCAATGAGATCTGCGGATAGTTTCTTGCAATAAAATCAAATTTTATAGTCTTTATGCACGTTCCTGGTCCTGTTGATTGAACAATTCATCAGTGCGTAATATTCCTAAGCGGGGAAAAAGTCAGCTTCCCTCATAATACCTCAATAGGATGCTTTTCTGTTTGTTCATTTTACTTACTGACTCTCATAGGCCTCTCATGTTTTGTTGGAAGCATTTGCATTTCCTTCATTAAAATATAATAGCTTGCTACGCCTCCAGAACGACTTTCCTTTTTTGTCAGGTTTCATCCTCCTGTCATATAGAGACAATTTTTTTTTTCCATTTTTCACCATAAATTCATCATGATACTATACCCCCCCTGTTCAAAAGTTTGGGGTAAGTAAGATTTGTTGGTAACACATGCAGTTACCATAGTAATAACTATAAATGATGCATAATTACATGTAACAAACCCTAAACCAAAGCAAACCTAACCCTATAGTAAGTACATAGTTCCTTAATATTATTCAGTACTTAAATGTATAATTACTGTGTAACAGAGATTTAGATTTAAAAAAAAGAAAAGATTACTTAATACCAACTAAATAAATACCAACACTAATCTCTTGAACACGAGTGTACGTTTATGCAGACACTTCTCTCCAAAGCAACTAAATGTGAACATTTAATCAGTTTATCATTCCCTGAATCGAACACATGACTTTAGTGTTGCAAGCACAATGTTCTTCAGTTTGGGCTACAGGAACAGGAAGGCTTCAATTCTGTAAGTCATTAAATACATTAAATAAACAGAAAAGCGACTTGTTTGAAAACACAACTGTTAATTCACATTAAAGGAAGCAGATTTTTTTTATATACAAAGCGACTTATAAATGAGGAGCAACACAAGCCATGTATAATTCAAGAGCAAAGCATTAGCAGTGCAGCGATAGTGAAACTCAGGAGTAAATCAGAGAAATACAAACACGTTTAATGGCAGAACAGCAGAGAAAAAGAGGGGGAAATGTGTTTTAACTTTTTATTGCAAAAGGACTGGCGTAAAAATAAGCTTCTCTTCATAAAAACAGTCGCTTAACTCTAGTTGAAGTACTTTATATTAAGCGTACACTAAACAAAACCAGTGTACAATGTTTTCACTCGTGATATTTTGAAGTAGAAAGACTGAAATAGCATTTTTTAGTATTTACATCTTTGAAACTTTTCTTTTACAGTTTGGCATGTTTACATCTTGCAATTCTTTTTTTTATACTGCGTTTATTATATCTCCACAGTAGAAAAAAATAAACAAAAATATCTCACAATTCTGAGCTTATATCTCGAAATTCTGTCTTTTTTTCTCAGAATTGTGGAAAAAAGTCAGAATTGTCTTGTTAGGACAACTTTTCTTCTCAGAATTCTGAGTTTACATCTTCCAATTCTGTCTTTTTCAGAATTCTGAATTTATGTCGTGCAATTTTGTCTTTTTTTAAATTCTGAGTTTACATACAATTCTATGTTTTTTAGAATTCTGAATTTACGTCTTGTAATTCTTAATTTTTTTCTTAGAATTCTGAGTTTCCAACTCGCAATTCAGTTTTTTTTAATTCTGAATTTACGTCTTGCAATTTTTTTCTTTTTTTAGAATTCTAATTTTACGTCTTGCAATTTTGTCTTTTTCAGAATTCTGAATTTATGTCTTGCAATTTTGTCTATTTTTAAATTATGAATTTATGTCTTGCAATTTTGTCTTTAGAATTCTGAGTTTACATCATGCAATTCTATCTTTTTTATAATTCTGAATTTGTCTTGCAATTCTGTCTTTCTTTAGAATTCTGAATTTACGTCTTGCAATTCTTAATTTTTTTCTTAGAATTCTGAGTTTACAACTCGCAATTCAGATTTTTTTTTTAATTCTGAATTGACGTCATGCAATTTTTTCTTTTTTAGAGAATTCTGAGTTTACAACTCGCAATTCAGTTTTTTTTTTTCTCTACGGAATATGAATGTTTTATCTTTTTATATACAAATATATATAACCCGATTCTATTTTTTTTTTATGACGGACGAAAGTTTCGGAGGAAGTGTGCAAACGTGATTGACACAATGTGAGGTCGTATTTATCTTTTAACGTACAAAAATTTTGCACACACTCAGTGTCCAAGGACCTTAACTCTTCTTCTCAGAATTCCGAGTTTATATCTCGCAATACTGAGTTCACATGATGTCGAGATGTCAAAACTGACTGTCAGAAAAGTTCTCAGAATTGTGAATTATCATCTAAGTTTAATTCTTGCAATTCTGACTCATTTTATTTTCAGAATTGAGAGAAAAAGTCTTAAATGTCTCCTTGTCTGGACTTTTTTTCTCAACAAGCTTCCACAGAAAGCAGCCTGTTAGCATGTGTGTGTGTGTGTGTTTTTGACGCACCGGCGCTGTGTTGTTCCCGCTGCTGATGGCTGGCGTGTTGCTGTCGGCGTTGGCCAGATCGCTGTGAGTCTGTGCCGGCGTGTAGAGCGTCAAGCCGTGATCCGGGACGCGGTTCTGTCCCGCGTAGTCTGGCGTGGGAAGAGTGTGTGTGGCGCTGAACTCGTTCTGCGGGGGATGCCCATACTGAGGGGTGTACGTCTGGGCCATGTCCGCCGGATTGCTGGCCTCCTGGTTACCCTGCAAACACCAATGCAAACAAAAGCATACATTAAACCCCTGCGGCCGTCACATATAGGGTCGTATGTTCAGACTGAATGTTTTTATCCTTCCGAGCGCGCCTCTGATGGGCCGATCAGGGAAAACGGGCCGCTTTAAATAGGCCAGGAAAACAACGATCACATCTCACGGATGATTACAGACACGCTTGATCATTACTAATGAACAGACTTTGTGTTGTTGTAGAAGCCGCTCGGAGGACCAGAGGCCACTGGGATTTTTCCACAGCGCAGAAAAAAGGAAATCAGTCTCCTTACGATGTTTTGACTGAGAGCTTTGATTTTCCTGACAGGTTACTAATGTTAACAGCGGTCGACGCTTTAACACGTCTTCACACGAACACTTTCTGCTCAGCGGTGTTGAAACCAAGTTGTTTGTCAAGCTACAAGCTTCCCTATAAAGCCTGGTGTGTCATATTTGATACGCACATTTCAAAGGCCGTGAAATGATAGACTTTTGCTGAAACACCTGTTGTACACAAACTACTCTATGCCTTCTGTCATCTGATTGATGTTTTTAGTAAGTAAAAGGGATTTTATAAAAAAAAGTTCACCTTCAGCTTGTGGCTCACGTGTCTTTTAATGGTGAAATCTGAACTGACTTCTATAAAGTTAACATGAGAATAACCTCAAGATTTCAAGATGAACACTTACTGGACTGAAGCAACTTAGTTTTACTTGATTTTTCTGCACACACAAAAAAGTATTAATAATCACGCTCAAATGAGAGTATCAAATATGATCATCAGGCTTTTGAGGAAGGTTTATTAGTTCATCTGTCATTGTATTGCATTGCATTATATGTTTTAAAACCACAGAGCTTTGACATCATAAAACTAAGCATGTAAAAATCATCTTACCAAGACATATTATTGACGACTGATATTTACATGCATTTTATGTAAGTAGTCTGCTATACTGTAAAAAAATATCCCATTGATTTACATTAAAGCTATCTGAATGGCCATACAAATATCAACATTGTCAATATTTTTGCACAGTTTGGGCCTATGAATACAATTAAGATGCTTTTTCTTCAATATTCTCACTATATTATACTATATGAGCCATAAAAGCCTGATGTATAGTATGATACTCAACAAAAAACATGACATTTTTTTTAAATATTTTTTTTAATATTTTGTCTAAAGGTGCAATAAACAGTTCCATTTCATATATATATATATATATATATATATATATATATATATATATATATATATATATATATATAATTCCAAGATATAGATCACTGTGGTCCATAGCAGTATTTCACCGGAAATAAGACTTATGGGTAAAAATAAATAAATAAATAAATAAATAAATAAATAAATAAATAAGAACCTGTATCAAACAGATAGCGTGGAAGGAATCTCTGAATGCGGGAGGAAGATAAACACACTGGATTTTTCCCGTTTGCCTGTTCTGGTCATGGTTATTTGGTGTTTGTCTCAGCTGTTGTTCCTGCAGATCTTTTCCTGGAGTCTTAATGAGCCGAGAACCCGTCAGCCGCTGTAAATGAGCGGGAATTAAACCTACACAGAGAGTTCCTGAACAAACCGCAGGTCCCAATTAAAGCTGGCGGATACAGGACGAGAGTAACGTGAGATCAGCGCTCACAGTCGCTTTCTATCGCTTTCGTCTCCTCTTTATTCGTGTTTGTGCTGTGGAACTTCCAGCAGGGTCAGAAACTACAGGAAAATCACACCGAAAGTGACACAAATACCCATGCTTTTAATGTGGCGGCAAAACAATGTCACTCAATGTCACTGCTTTATCTGTTATCAAAATTTGATGTACAACATAACTGCATATAATGGAAATAGTGCAAAACGCTATGTATCCTGAAAATGAAAGTGGCAACAAATATGCAGAATAATCAATATGTTAAAACTGATGACATAAAATACTGAAAAAGTGGTCTCTCCTCAGCTGCCCCTCATTAACCAGTTTGATTCTCACATTAAATATTCCTACAGAACCCATCAAATAAACCTTTTTCTGTCTCTTTGCTGAGTGCGTGTTTCTGCTGCTGCGTCATTCTGATCCCAGATCAGTTCAGAGCGACTCTCTAACGCACATTCAGAACCGCAGACATCATTAAGATCAAACCCACAGCAGAGATCAATAACATGATATTATGCACGCACATTATGCAAAAACTACATTTGATCAAATGTGCAGTGCAGAACCCAAAGCCCAACGCAACTCTTTACCATAATGCAATTTGCTTGACATGACCCTTCATTTCCAGTGTAATGAATCAAAAGTGATATGACAGGTTTATCAAATCATAACTTTATCTACTTGCATTTTAAAGTGCCCTATCATGAGGCTCATGGTTTCAATCTGAAGGGTCTCCTACAATAGGTTTATTTGCATCCAAGTAAAAAAAAAAACTTTATTTTTCTCAAAATATGCATTGCAGCATCACCTCTTTTCTCAGTGTCTGAAACGATTTCCACTCAGTGTCTGAACGTCTGATTGGTCAGATGGTTCAGTCAGTTGTGATTGGTTTACTTTTTTCTGATTGGTCAGATGGCTCAGTCTGTTGTGATTGGTCTACTCTGCTCTGATTGGTCAGATGGCTCAGTCTGTGATTGGTCTACTCTGCTCTGATTGGTCAGATGGCTCAGTCTGTGATTGGTCTACTCTTCTCTGATTGGTCAGATGGCTCAGTCTGTTGTGATTGGTCTACTCTGCACAGATTGGTCAGATGGGTCATTCTGTGATTGGTCTACTCTGCTCTGATTGGTCAGATGGTTCAGTCTGTAATTGGTCTACTCGGCTCTGATTGGTCAGATGGCCCAGTCTGTTGTGATTGGTCTACTCTGCTCTGATTGGTCAGATGGCTCAGTCTGTGATTGGTCTACTCTGCTCTGATTGGTCAGATGGCTCAGTCTGTGATTGGTCTACTCGGCTCTGATTGGTCAGATGGCTCAGTCTGTTGTGATTGGTCTACTCTGCTCTGATTGGTCAGATGGCTCAGTCTGTGATTGGTCTACTCTGCTCTGATTGGTCAGATGGCTCAGTCTGTGATTGGTCTACTCTGCTCTGATTGGTCAGATGGCCCAGTCTGTTGTGATTGGTCTACTCTGCTCTGATTGGTCAGATGGCTCAGTCTGTGATTGGTCTACTCTGCTCTGATTGGTCAGATGGTCCAGTCTGTTGTGATTGGTCTACTCTGCTCTGATTGGTCAGATGACTCAGTCTGTTGTGATTGGTCTACTCTGTTCTGATTGGTCAGATGGCTCAGTTTGTTGTGATTGGTCTACTCTGCTCTGATAGGTCAGATGGACCAGTCTGCTGTGATTTGTCTACTCTGCTCTGATTGGTCAATCAATATATTGTTTTATGTGAGTGAGTGGGCAGGATGACTTTCACATTGTTTTGAAACAAAAATTCTAGGCTACAAGATCCAGTTCTCAAAAGTCTTGTGAACAAATATTTAGCATGGGTTTTACGGCCTCATTTCAGTGACTTAAAAATAGTTTTTTTTTTCTTCGCAAAACACGCATAAAAGTAATTTTCACAAAACTACAAAGTTGTACATACATGCTGCTCACATATTATTGTAGCAGAGTTTGCCCTGAATACAGTGTAATCAGATGAAAATGTAACAGAAATAAGCACAACTGTCAGCGCATGTCAAAACATCTCCAGGGCACAAACATATCAAATATCAAATTGTTATAAAGTAAAGATTATAAATATTATAAAATACTCTGTAGTATGCAAGTATTCCAGTCCCAAAAGCACTCAAACTCAACTTACCGACCTGCAAATACAATCTAGTGCTCTTAACACCTCTGAAAACACACTTTCATGACGCAACGCAAAACACAGTACAAAGCATTGAGTTTCAAAGCAGCGCAGCAGTGAAACACACACACACACACACACCCTCTCTCTCTCTCTTTAAAAAGGGCAACGCTCCGAGTCACACGGGGAGAAGAAGGAGCTTATTAGCGAAACACAAAGCCACGCTTGCTGCCGTCTGATCTCCACTGCTGCTCTGAAGTGTGTGACAAACACATTTTCTGGGGGCAGATGAACCAGACCAGAAAAAAGAGGCTCGTAAATCAGAGGAGACGCCAGCGTCCTGGAGAGACCTTCAACCCCTCAGAGTCCAGCGCCGATGCCCTCGCATCCCACACACACACACACACACACGCGCGCACGCACGCACACTAATTACTGCTCACACACGCCTTCAGAGAGGCAGGAAAGAGCCATCAGGGAGAGCCGAGGTCTCGAACACCTCTCAAAGCAGACAGACTTTGAGATTTTCTGGGTATTTTCATTTATTCATGACCTGAAAAAGCTGCGTTCTTCTATTCGGTTAATATAGCACATCATGAGCTAATTACCATATGACCGCCCACATTTACATAATATCAGCATTCAGTAACTCAACTCTTCCTGATGTAAACTACAGCAGTCAACATTTGAAGTGGATCAAAAAAGTTCATCAAAGTTGTCCTAAGACAAGAATGGGTATTGTTCAAAATTCATGTACAACTTTGATGAAAGGTTTTGATCCACTTCAAATGTTGCCTACTGTATACTAGTACAAAAGAAGTACAGTATCTCTCAAAAGTTTGGGGTCTGTATATTTTTTTATGTATTTGAAAGTAGTCTCTTCTGCTCTGCATTTATTTATTTTAACGGTAAAATTGTGAAACATTATTATAATTTAAAACAGCTGTTTTCTCTGTGAATATAGTATATATAGTAACGTGTAATTTATTCCTGTGATCAAAGCTGAACTTTCAGCATCATTACTCCAGTCTTCAGTGTCACATGATCCTTGACATGATGAAACATTTTCCGATTATTATCAATGTTGAAAACAGTTGTGCTGCTTCATATTTTTGTGGTATTTTTCACGATTCTTCGATGAATAGAACGTTCAAAAGAACAGGATTTATCTTTACTGTCACTTTTGATCAATTTGATCAACTGAATGAAACCATTTCTCTACAGAAATTGCATAAAAAGTTCCATAAAGTGGAAGGTACAGTAACTACATCAGGTCAGAAAGAGTGGAAAACGATCATGTAAAACGAAATAACAAAGTGTACGCGGTCAGGAAGCAGGAACCACAGACCTGAACCTGATCATTAGCACCCGAGAGTCCACTAAAATAACCCACACCAGAACACTCGCAGTGCGCTCAGATCCTCCTGATGTGGAAGGATTCCCCCTCATTCCCTCCAATTACAGCACAACAACGGGAAGAAAGAGTGGCAGAGGGGCGGCAGGCCAATTTACAGCAGGTCTGTCCATCGGGCACCGGTTATTAGTCTTCATTCGGTGCGCTTGAAAGCTCCGCTGTGTCGTTTTTACACCTCATTTGTGAGGGAATAAATTTGGCAAAACAAACAGCGTGTCTGTCCTCAGTCTCGACGGTTTTCCCTTCAGAAAGAGCTGAGCCACGACCCCAACATCTCACAATCTCACGCGCTGTTTGACCTCAGATACTGCCCTATACAGTACACTCTAAAAAATAAAGCTTCCAAAAGGGGGTTTTCACAGTCATAGAAGAAACTTTTTTGGTTCCCCAAAGAACATTTCAGTCAACAGTTCTTAAAGGATTAGTTCACTTCAGAATTCAAACTTCCTGATAATTTTCTCACCCCCACGTCTTCCAAGATGTTCATGTCTTTCTTTCTTCAGTTGAAAAGAAATGAAGGTTTTTGAGGAAAACATTACAAGATTTTTCTCCATATAGTGGACTTCAATGGGGTCCAACAGTTTGAAGGTCCAAATTGCAGTTTCAATGCAACTTCAAAGTCTCGACACGATCCCAGCCGAGGAATAAGAGTCTAAAAAGTTAAAAAGTATATAAATGTTTATTTGTTTTAGAAAATGAGTGATGGTTTGGTTAGATAAGACTCTTATTCCTCGACTGGGATTGTGTACAGCCTTTGAAGCTGCAGTAAAACTGCAATTTGGACCTTCTACCCGTTGGACCCCATTGAAGTCCACTATATGGAGAAAAATCCTGGAATTTTTTCCTCAAAAACCTTCATTTCTTTTCAACTGAAGAAAGAAAGACATGAACACCTTGGATGACATGGGTGTGAGTAAATAATCAGGAAATTTTAATTCTGTGAATGTTTTTCTCAGTGTGATGAACATTTTAATATGAAACTTTTTCCAGGATAAAGAAACTTTTGTAGAATGGAAAGATTCCATCTTTCATGGAACCAAAGATACCAATAAAGAACTTTTTTTTTTTTTTTAAGTGTACACACTTACAACGAATGCCAATATTCTGTTGAGATAAGGCAATGTATTAAGTTCTTGTTTGTGTTGATTGTGAGAATCAGCCTGGTCTCAGATGTTTGGAAAAAAAACCCATAAAAAATCAATGTGGAGAGCAGCTCAGATCTTTGAACAGAGGACAGTTTGTGTTCATATTGAGATCTCTGACTTTTACTCATAGACTTTGGTATCTTGTCAAATCTGAGCTCAGTTTGAGATATCATTGAGATCTTGTGACTCATCTTCGTGAGAGTCATTTTCTCAGGAGAAAAAAAGCATGAGACTTCTCATCATTTGCCGTCCAATTACTCTCATTATTGTCTAAAACAGAAATGTAGGACAGAATGTATAGAAAGTCAATAGAACTGAACATTATATTTTGAATAGTTTCAGTTCTAGTTATCAATAACAACACTGTTTTGCACATGCAAAGACCTCTCACACGTTCTTCAAAAGATGTAAAATCAATGTGTTATTTATAATTCTCTTAAACAGCTGTGTATCACACAAGTAAAAAAGAGACTAAGCTTTATGTTGTGTGTGTGTGTGTGTGTGTTCTGGGACTCAGGAGCGTCGCAGTAATCGTCTACAACAGGCATCCGTGGCCCGTTCGTCCTCTGAGACTGAAGCTGAAAGTGTCTTAATAAAGCAAAAAGACAGAAGATCATTTTAAACTCTTATGACACACGGCGAGGCCTCCTGCAACTCTCACCGGACCACACAACACACTAATAAACACCACCGCACATCACGCTCATGATCTCAGCCTGAGACAGACCTGCCGGACTGAACCAACACGCCAAATATAGACTTCAACTCAATTAAAAATGACAGTTATTATCAAATAAACCAGACCAGAACAACTGGAAACCACCAAGATAATTTTATAAATGTCACATCCACCAGCTGGAGTACCCATGACACACACCAGAGGGCGCTCGTCCGCACTCATGGACTGCATTTCCCATAACCCAGTGCCTGGACTTATTATGCTTGATTACTTACACCTGTGTCTCATTATCTTGTTAAAGCCTGCCTATTTAAGCCCTGTGTTTTCACTCATTCTTTGCAAAGTCTTGTATGTGTCAAACTGCATTTCTGTTTTGACATTTGCCTGTGTTTTTCTGCCATGTTGTCTTTTTGGATTATCTGCCTTGTGTTTTGACCTATTGCTTGTTTTATGGATTATGATGCTGGATTGCCCTTATAAAGCTGCATTTGGATCCTCAACTGTGTCTCTGAGCAGTGTGCGATAAGATTTTGAGTGTATAGTGTATATATTAGAGATGCACCGATGTATCGTCCAATTAAAGCTACTATTTTCGCTATCTATTGTTTAAAATCAAACTATCAGTACCGGCCGATATCATTTTGAATATCAGCTATCATATCAGCCGAGACATTTAGTATCGGTGCGTCACTAGTATATATCACTGTATGCAAGTGTGCAGTATTTATGCAGGTTCTTGTATATGCAACTTTATATAATGAGGTGGGCGATAATATATTACACTTTGCAAGGAAATAAACAAAAAGGAGTCAGTTGAGATGTGTTTTATAGTACATGTCTACAGTAAATCTCTCCTCAGAAGTGTGTTTCCTCTGGTTCAGATGGAGGATGATGTTTCCCTCAGGCGCTCAGAGAGAGAGATGAAGATATGAAGGATATAAAAGCGTTAATGATGCATGATCCTCATCTTGTTAATGGGAGGGTTATTAAGAGTAATTATCTCCGATAGAAGAGAGATCATTCCTGAGAGCTTGAGAAAATCTGTCCCGATGATCTTGCCTGATCCAAACACAAGACAGGAGAGGAGGAAACCTTGTTTAAAGTGTCTCGTTCCTGTTGCGAAACAGCAGAAGCTGGTTCACCAAACATTTGGAAGATTAAAATTCTGCTTTTTTTTTTAAGTTAAGAACACAGCATTTGTATTTCATGAAATACTTAGTTTTCCGAGGATCTTTTCTTGCGTTTCTAAGACTTTTCTTTCCTGAAAAGAATGTCCGAGGTTAGAATGAACACCAGTTAGTTACATTAATACATGTTTAAATTATATCCAATGTCAGTTCATTTTAACTAATCTAAACATAATTCAAAGCAATTATTAATATCAGTTAATGTTAATTTCAACATTTACATTATTAAAATAAAAATCACATGTGTTAAAGGACAAGTTCGGTATTTTACACTTAAAGCCCTGTTTTCAGATCGTTTCTGATGAAATAGAACGGTTAAGATTGAAATTTGGACAAATGCTGCTGTCCCGAGAATTTTAGGTTTCTTTCGCTTTCCCCCCCACCTCCACAATGGCTGCATAGGTGCACTGGAACAATCCTTCCTAAAACACATTAAACTTTCGTTTACAAAGACGTGAAACTCACCGAGTGGTCAGGGGTGTTCACTGATATGCTCACACAAAAATCGCTGCAAAAGATGCTTTCCAACAGGTTTTATCGTAGATTTTGTCTCCTCCATTGACTTGTATTGGATGTGCTTTGAGGTACGGTATTACTCCGCCACCATCTGGTCTGGAG
This sequence comes from Scardinius erythrophthalmus, assembly GCF_964197995.2. Taxonomy (NCBI): domain Eukaryota; kingdom Metazoa; phylum Chordata; class Actinopteri; order Cypriniformes; family Leuciscidae; genus Scardinius; species Scardinius erythrophthalmus. The sequence continues at coordinate 28,549,011 of NC_138221.1, forward strand.
TGTCTATTATTCAAGCTCTCAACGGAAGAATGTACGGGTGTGAGACGTTTGGAAAAATAGGTCCACAGTTTTACAACGAATGGTAAAACACCTGTTGGAAAGCATCTTTTGCAGCGATTTTTGTGTGAGCATATCAGTGAACACCCCTGACCACTCGGTTTTAGGAAGGACTGTTCCAGTGCACCTATGCAGCCATTGTGGAGGTGGGGGGGAAAGCGAAAGAAACCTAAAATTCTCGGGACAGCAGCATTTGTCCAAATTTCAATCTTAACCGTTCTATTTCATCAGAAACGATCTGAAAACAGGGCTTTAGTGTAAAATACCGAACTTGTCCTTTAAGATTATTTAATGGACCTGAGCCAGTGTTTTATTCTATTATTATTATTATTAATAATAATAATAAACGAGTCTACTTCTTAATATAACCTCTATATATAACCTCACACCATATGACCATAAAAAATCAAAGCCTCTCACTTAATTCTTTGGGGAAAATATGATGTTCTCAAGCAAATATCTTTCTATGCTGAAACTTAAGATTGATGTTACATAATAAAGGTGTCCACTGCATCTGCCTTCAGGTCCCAGCACACACACACACACACACACACACACACACACACACACACGATATTCAGCACTCATGAGCTCTAATGAGACAAAGTTAAGAAGTAAAACTATATGATGCAAACTGACAAAACCTCCTACACCTCACCTCATTACTGACCCACAGAGAGAGAGAGAGAGAGAGAGAGAGAGAGAGAGAGAGAGAGAGAGAGAGAGAGAGAGAGAGAGAGAGAGAGAGAGAGAGAGAGAGAGAGAGAGAGAGAGAGAGAGAGAGAGAGAGAGAGAGAGAGAGAGAGAGAGAGAGAGGACACACTTCATTGCCTTCGTCCAATTAAATGTCTTGAATTGGATAGAGGGCTGGTGACCACACACATAATTGATGCCACTGTGTATGTGTGTGTGTGTGTGTGTGTGTGTGTGTGTGTGTGTGTGTGTGTGTGTGTGTTTCATGTCTTCCTCAATTTCATTCAGATTGATTTATCAGTGCACACTTTCTCTGCATGTATGTGAGCTTTTCTGTAATGAAATCTACACCTAGTTCAAACTTAATACGAAAATTAAGTGTTTTTTATTCTTCGTCTTACAATGAATTCACTCCAAACTCATCCATGAATGCATGAGGCAGGGTTATCCTTTACCATAAAAACAAAACTTCTAACAGCTAACTTCTCATTTTCATTCAATTTAACTTAAAGTTTTAAAAACTAAATGAATAACTAAAAGTAAATAAAGTAAAACTAACATAATAAAAATGTATAAAAACCTGTTGGTAACACTTTATTTTACAGTGTCCTTGTTACATATGCTATATGTACTTACCATAGTAATAACAGTAAATATGCATAATTACATGCAACTAACTCTCCACCAAATCCTAACCCTATAGTAAGTACATGTAGTTACTTAATATTACTCAGTACTTAAATATGACTACAATGTAACAAAGACACCTTAAAATAAAGTGTAACCAAACTCTTAATCATATTTTTAGTAATAGGCATTTTTTTAAAGCCTAAAAAAATTGTAAAGTAAAATGAAGAAAAAGTAAAATGAAATTAAAAACAGAAATATAAAAATAAAATCTAATTCAAAATATTAACAAAAAGTATATCAATTATACTAGAATAACACTGATCTGAGCAAATAAAAGCTCTTATCTGGTGATTTGACTATTCATATACTTATCTGGTACAGAAATGTTTTGCTTTAAAAACAACTTTGTTCTATATTTCTTAAAAAAATAAAACACTTTGTATATTTTGTATTCAGACGATTTTACGTGTAACTTAACTATCTTTTTCGGGACTGTATATTATACAATTGAATGACAGCGAATGAGATCGACACCTGTTGAAATTAACCGAAAACCTGTTTTTGACACAGAATTTAGCCAAAATAAGCAAGTGAGAAACATTCAAATGCTGCAGGACAACACACACACACACACACACACACACAGTGAAGTATGAGCAATAGTGAAAGTGATGCTTGTCTTAAAGCACTAACAAGGACCAGAATTGATCTGTGACTATAGTTGACAGAGGAAGAGATTTCACACACTCAGCTGAAAGAGGGAGACGTTCACTAAACACACACGTGTCAGGAGACGTTCACTGAACACACACGCGTGTCAGGAGGGGTTTGGGACGTCCAGCTCTAATGGCGGCTGGCGTGACTGTCTGAGGAAGAAAATGACTTGCTGAAAAGCAATTGACTGATCCGCGTCCTTTCTCACAGGACCACTGACCCATGAATCTTTCATTAGAGCCCGATATGCGTGTGTGTGTGTGTGTGTGTGTGTGTGTGTGTGTGTTCACCTGCACTCCGTCATCACTGCTGCGCTTGAGCTACAAACTCCTCATGACTTAAATCAGTTCAACTACAGTCACACTAGGAGTCAACTACAACAAGCTACTAACAAAAATGCTAATAAAAATACTTAAAAACACAGACACACATACACTTTCATGTGACACTCTACATAGGGATAAGCCGCAGTAAAATACAAAATAATTGCATTACAAAATTATGTTTTAATACTACTTAACAATTATATAAAAAAAAGACAATATCGAACAGGGAAAACTATTAAATGACGAATATGTGAATTGAAAACAAATCTTCTAAATGCAAAAAAAAAAAAAAAAAAAAGTGTGACAATGCACTTTTGAATATTAGATTCTGATTGGTTGACAGGCATTTAATGGTGTCAGCTGATGAATTATTTACCGTATAATGGCTATGAAGCACTTCTCAAACACTCGTTCAATGCCTGAAAGTAACTTATACATACTATTAGCAGAGATTAAAAAGTGACACTTTCCAACTATACCAGCTGCTTAGGCGGTTTCTATACATGGAAACTTGAAAAACTGGACCTAAAGTTTCACTGCAACGGAGTGCTAGTTCGTGAGTGGAAAAGATGTTTTGAAAACTGCTGAGCCACTGAAACATGTAGTTAAGTTGGTGGCATCACCACTTCTGGTTTGCATCACTGCAGTGACAGACTCAAAACAGAAACAGGTGGAAGTCGAGCGACGGAAAGAAAGAGGAGGTGATTGATCGGAGGACTTTGTGAGAGTTGCGTGAGGAGTTGTCGGTCTCAGCGGAGGCGTGAGGCTCAGAGATTGATGCACACATTACCGGCTTCAGACCTGAATGAACCTACACAGATCAGATGGTCTCCGCCAGCTGTTCTCCCACCTCCAAACTTTCACCCCGCGTCGCTTACGCGTGGAGGAGCTCCGGGTTCGGGAGACGCTGGAGTGTGGAGAGTTTTATGAAGAGGAAAAGCGAATCAATCTCGGCTCGAGATCATCCAGAAATCAATGGAGCTCGGCGTCTTCGGCGGGGATTTGAGCAGATGCACATCTATTAGTCGCGCTATTTTCTGGAAAAGGCTTTTAGAGTTTAAGGAGCGCGGCGCTCGTGTCCTCGGGGCTCCATCGGAGAAACACATAAAAGTCAGCGAACGCCCGGACGGGACCCCCGGCTCAAACATCAGAGCCCCAGCTGTGAGCCCCCCCGAGGGACAGAGCGCTTTAGAGACGAGGAAACTAAACGCTGAGGTGGCAGGAGAGCCAGAGAGAGCTCCGAAATAGACATTAGAGGAAGAGAAAAGGACTGACAGAACTTACAGGAGGAGATCAGGGGCCGGATTCCTTAAGATGAATTCGAAGAATTTCCTGAGAATGTTCCTATAGGTGCAATTCTTGGAAAATTCTCAGAGATTTTCTTAAAGGGGTAGTTCACCCAAAAATGAAAATTAGCCCATGATTTACTCACCCTGAAGTCATCCTAGGTGTATATGACTTTCTTCTTTCAGACGAACACAATTATATTAAAACAAATGTCCTGGCTCTTCCAAGCTTTATAATGGCAGTGAATGGGTGTATGTCTTTGGAAGTCCATCAAAACCTATCCATTCATGATTAAAGTGCTCCAGACGGCTCTGGGGGTTAATAAAGGTTTTGTGAAGTGAAGCGATGGAATCGTGTAAGAAAAATATCCATATTTAAAACTTTATCGACTAAAATAACTAGCTTCCGGCAGACGGCCTACGCTAGTCGACTTACGGCAAAAGAGTAACACTTGAACTTGACGCACAACGTAATGAACACAGTTGCCCAGTCCTGTTAGTTTGAACCGCGAGAGGCTTCAATTGGCGTCATTACGTTGTGCGTCAAGTTCAAGTGTTTCTCTTTTGGCGTGAATCGATGCGTACGGCCGTCTGGCGGAAGCTTGTTATTTTAGTCGCTAAAGTTTTAAATATGGATATTTTTCTTACACGAACGCATCGCTTCACTTCACAAGACCTTTATTAACCCCCGCAGAGCCGTGTGGAGCACTTTAATCATGAATAGATGCACTTTAATCAGGAATGGATAGGCTTTGATGGACTTCCAAAGACATACACCCATTCACTGCCATTCTAAAGCTTGGAAGAGCAAGGACATTTTTTTTTTATATAACTCTGATTGTATTCGTCTGAAAGAAGAATGTCAAATACACCTAGGATACTTCAGGGTGAGTGAGTTTTCATTTTTGGGTGAACTATCCTTTTAAGAACATATTATTTTTCCTTAATTAAATGACAGGCTTTGGTGTTTGTATGATGGCTCTTGCCAAAGGCTCGGTGATGAATAATTAATTTGAAACAACTCAATAAATTCATTAAACTTATCCATCTTACCTTTGGGAATTTAATACAAGTTGGAGGTTATCTGAACTTTATTTTTTTAAAGAAGATTATTTTTAAGAATTTTAATTATTCTTAAATTTGGTAATAAGAACAATATTTAAAAGGAAAGATACTCAAGTACTACTTTTGGGAATGCAAAATATTATAAAAAAAAAAAAAAATATATATATATATATATATATATATATATATATATATATATATATATATATATATATATATATATATATATATTAATAACACACAGACACACACACATTAGTGCTGGGCAACGATTAATAGCATTCAAAATAAAAGTTTGTGTTTGCATAATATATATATATATATATATATATATATATATATATATATATATATATATGTGTGTGTGTGTGTACTGTGTATAATTATTTTGTATATATAAATACACACATATACATGTATACATTTAAGACATTTTTGCATTTATTTACTGTATATTTATACATAATTTATATTATATATAAATATTTTACACATGTATTTTACACACATAAACACATGTTTCTTAAATGTATACATGTATGTGTGTGTTTTTATATACAAAATAATTATACACAGTACACACACATATTTTATGCAAACACTTATTTTGGATGCGATTATATATAAAAGTATATACTTTTCTCATTTATTGACTACTTTGGAATATAGGAATATTTAAAGTAATATATTATAATAATATTATTGTATGAAAAACATGTATTATAATATATATATATATATATATATATATATATATATATATATATATATATATATATATATATATATATATATATATTTTTTTTTTTTTTTTTTTTACTCATTTACTTATATTTAAAAAATGAACTGCATAGTGATAGAGAGCAGTAAAATACTAAATAATTATAATACACAATTATGTTTCCATGCTACTAAATAATTACACCATTACAAAAAAAACATCACAGGGAAAAGTATTGAGTGAAAAATATGTGAATTGAAAATGAACCATAATGCATCATTAAAATGAAACCCAAATGACACAAAATGTGACTTACATGATGCACTTTTGAATTTCAAAGAACAATCATTGAAAAAAGATAACATTCTTAAGAAAAAAAAGTTAAGATTATTTTGTTTTTCCAAAAAAACTTAAGAAAATCTTTAACCAGTTAGTAAGAATGGTATTAAGAGACTTTGAGACTGCTTTATAATGAGGCAGCACACACTAGACACACAAAAACAGATTTCAGCAAAATATCATAATTACTTCATACTATAACTTCACTTTCATCATAAACAGAAACAAGAAATATTCAGAGCGGTTCTGATCCCACATGAATCCATCAGAGGCTGTTAATCTCTCAGCATTACACTAGTTCTGTGATAGTAATTAGACACTGAAGCGACGCTCTTCAAACTGCTCAATCACATCTCTCTGTGACATTTGCCATAATCCGTCATTCATGCCATTAAAAAATGAGCAACAAAACGCAATGCCTGATTTCAGGGCCGCACACGGATTCATCAGGTATCTTCAAGGAATCCTTGCTGGATTTAGACGGGAAAGACTGAAATGTCAAGGAGCAGGTGGACATCCGGTGACTTTCAGCAGAAACGGTAATGATTTCATGATTAAGTGAAGATTTAAGACTGATAGAGGATGGATCACGAAAACTAGCCTCGGTTTTTAACATCCTCCAAGCTCCTGCTGTTTATAGCAGATGTAATGTAATGTAACATAAAACGTGATATAACGTAAAATAACGGCATAAAACAACATAACATATAACATAACATAAAACAACACAACAACGTAACACAACATAACGTAACATATAACGTAACAATACATCACATAACATAACGTAACACAACATAACGTAACAATGCAACAAAACGTAACATAACGCAACACAACATAATGCAACATAAAACAACAAAACACAACGTAACAATGTAACATGACATAATGTAACATAGCGTAACATATAACAACGTAACATAACATAAAGTGATGTAACAATGTAACATAACATAAAACAACATATAACATAACATAAAATGTAACATTTAACAACACACACACACAGACAGACACACAACACTGAAATTACATAATTGCATATACAAATAGTATTAAATGCATGCATATATATAGATTTATAAAAAAATGATATATTTTTAATATGATTAGTCACCTACAAACATTGAGAAATATTCATTATTATATTCATTACAAATATTCATTTTTCAAAATCATACGTTTTATTTCCATGTATATATCTTTTTCAGATTTAAATAAAACATTTTTTTTTATAAATTTAACTTAATAAATTAGATACAACTTATAATTTTAAGATATAGTAAAAAAGTACAAATTTATAAGAGTGAAGATTCTGCAGTATTTGTAGGTGACTAATCATATGTATGTGTTAAAATTGAATGGTGGGAAAATATTAAATGATTACTATTAATATATTTATATTAATCGAACATTTTTTTTTCATCATAAATAGCAGGTATACTATATCACCAGCATCATTTTGGAATTGGATCTTAGTCACTCTGCTCTATGGATGTCGGTCACCGCGTTATAAAACCCACATTGGTGGACCACTAATTAAACAACAACCCTGATCTGTGGAGAGAGAAATCAAACATGAAGATGATCCATGTATAACTGGTGAGGTGATGACAGGACTGCCAGTGTGTGTGTGTGTGTGTGTTCAGAAGACATTAGGCCGAACGATTCCTCTGGGAAAGACCTGGACACACTTTTCCCTCCCAACATACCATGAATGTGTCAGAGTGTATGGGTCCAGCTCGAGTTAATAGCGCTCTAATGCATGTAATGAGAGATCCTGAGCGCATTACATCCACAGTTACAGCACTTAAAGGCCTCGTCCCACGAACAATCAATTCTGCCTTCATCTGCTGAGAGAAAAGAGTTCATTGTGCCACGAAAACACAACTCAAACTTCCTCTCCAGTCCGGAAGAGCGTTTATTGAAGCTAAACTGCAAGTGCAAAACACTTTAACAGCAGTATAAGTGAGCTTTACGGAGACAAACATCACAAAGACCACCTGAAGCTCCTCCACTAACCATCTCAGATGGGTTCAGTCTCTCTCTTTTATTCCCCCCTCATCCATAATCACTCATAATGGACACACTGACATCTTAGACAACATTCAATAGGCTCCTGGAGGAGGAGAAGGAGGAGGAGGAGGCACCTGGTGTCACTGACTTAAGCGCTCAAACTATTGTGTTTGGTAAGAATCAATCAGTGCTTTTCAGTGTAATTCGATTCTATTCACAAAGGAGCAGGGATTCAATCTTAAAATGGAAATGTGACTTAGCTGGGAGGAGCGTCGAGGGAGGAGACAGACGGTGTGGGAATGATGGAGCCGCCGACGGAATCATCATAATCTTCGCGTGGGCCGCAACAAAACTTATGGGGGATTTTATGGCCAAATGGCTACACTGTTGATCATAGTGGCCGTTCCCACTGTGATTGGTGGGATTCAAGATTGGTTGTAGCTTTTAAAAACCTGTGCACAACTGGGAGGTATTGCTGGTAAAAAGAAGACGGGACAGGGAAACAGCTTGCTCGCTGTAATAAATTGACATTATGGAAAGAAACCAACACGGCTATTATCATTACCCAATTTTATGAAAGCAGAACTATTAATGTGCACTAAAATGAAAGAAAACACAAACTTACAGAAGTATATTATATATATATATATATATATATATATATATATATATATATATATATATATATATATATATATATATATATATATATATATATATATATATATATATATATATATATATAAAAGACTATATATGTAGTACTATAATAAAACTACTTTCAATATATCATTATATAAAGAAATAATATATCTATACAATTTTATTTTTTTATAATATTACTTTCAATTAATATAGGATACCGGTACTCTGATTTAATAAATCAGAGCCTGATTTTAGACTATCAGAAGAGTTTTTTTTAACAAGATCCTACTTTTTCCACTATGATTTCACCCAAGTAAATCAGCACAGATGTCATCACGGCTCATTTTCCATGTGGCGATGCTTCTGTTCAGGAGAGATTTACAGAAAAAAAACCTGCTAAATCTGAGCACTTATGGGCAAAGAAACTTAAAAAAAAAAAAAAGCCACAGTCCTGTTATCACAACTTAAAGCGACTCTTCATCTTGCAGAAGACACCCGGCTGGAAAAAGGCAATTTTTCATTTACCCCGCAACAGAAAAATGAAAGTCTCCAACCGCCTCTGTGTCAATTCAGCAATCAAAGCGTGTTTGTGCCATTACATGAGTGAATCATGAGCGTTTTCCCCGGCTCAGCGTGAGCGTGAACCAGCGATTGGAGGTAAAGAGATCTGATCCTAATGCTCTTCCCTTCCTCGAGCTCGTCTAAGAGGCTGAGATTTCCCAGCGGAGGAAGAACTGAGTCTTTCCTTCGAGGTAATGACTGTCTCTCTTTAATGACACCGCTGGGGGAGCAGCGAATAATCAGGTCGAGTGGGGGGTTGAAGATCCGGTTGGATTCTCCCTCGCTATCCGTCTTTCTCCATCTCTACCACACGCTGTTGTCCCCGAGATGGTCTAATTGGCACGAGGAGCCCCTCGTCCTCCTGAATCCCTGAATCATTGATGGAGGCGTTTGAGAGTGGCCCCTGGAGGCCCGGTCCGGTGTCTGGATAATGGAGTAAAGCTACACCCACACCGGGGCTGCGGGGTTAGATCACATCTCACCTCTGAAGTACTGACCACACCAAAAGCGTGCCATAAAATGACTGCATTCCTATGCTTTGTTTTTGAACAGTCACATGGTTGTATTCATCATCGTTCATGACATCACCTTCATGTCATTCCAGACAGGCATTCTTCCTTCCGTGGAACATGAAACCAAATTGCGCGAAATGTTAAAACTAGTGCTGGGCAACAATTGATCGCGATTAATCACATCCAAAATAGTTTTAAATCCAAAAGTTTAAGTTTACATAATATATGTGTATGTACTGAGTATGAAGTACTGACCACACCAAAAGCGTGCCATAAAATGACTGCATTCCTATGCTTTGTTTTTGAACAGTCACATGGTTGTATTCATCATCGTTCATGACATCACCTTCATGTCATTCCAGACAGGCATTCTTCCTTCCGTGGAACATGAAACCAAATTGCGCGAAATGTTAAAACTAGTGCTGGGCAACAATTGATCGCGATTAATCACATCCAAAATAGTTTTAAATCCAAAAGTTTAAGTTTACATAATATATGTGTATGTACTGAGTATAATTATTTTGTATATATAAATATACACATTTGCATGTATATATTTAAGAAATATTTGCATGTTTATACTTTATATATATATTTATACCTGATTTTTATTATATATAAATATAAATATTTTATATAGAAATAACAAATTATTCTTAAATATATACATGCAAGTGTGTGTATTTATATACAAAATAATTAAACACATTACACACACATAATTTATGTAAACTCAAACTTTTATTTTGGATGTGATTAATTGTTGCCCAGCACTAGTTAAAACGTGAGTAAATCTAAGCCTTTAAATGCAAATCCTCCCCTCTATTACAGTTGTCAATTCTCACTTGTGTTCATGTATAGTCGAAAATACTGCCAGGCTTGACACCATTGGTTCTTGGGATAAGTTTTTGTCAATATTTTTGTTTGGTTTTGACATTCTGCTCAGTTAGGAGCTGACACCATTTTCAACTAACGTAAAACTTTTTATGCGTTTTGGTCGATTGTTTACACGATAACAGCGTTTTTGGTAGGGCTGTACTGTCCTAGTCGATTAGTCGATTAGTTGGTCGATACGTTCTGGTTCGACCAAAATTCTGATTGGTCGATTTTCTGCCGCGTTTATTTCTTTAGTTTTACCGCGCTGAGGCGCGCTCATTTCATCAGGTGGAAAGCACTGACTGCTAATGGGGGTGTTTTCAGAGTACCCTTGTTTCACTTTAACAGTCTGTCTTCAAAACACCCCCCTTGTTTTCACCTTTTTTGGATTAGTCCAACCCAAGAGAGAGCGTCGAGCATAGAAGGTTTGATGCTGAATATTATTTATTTAATTGTGAGAGCGATGTCAACAACAAAGAAATCGACAGTGTGGCAGCATTTTGTTAAAATTGATAACATGAAAAAGGTCGAATGCAAAGTTTGCAAGCAACAGTTTTCCACAGCTTGACGATAAACATAACCTAAAAGTGGTAACGTTAAGCTCACTTGTCTGCGTTAGCTTGCCCTGTCTGTTTTGAGTAGGCTATGAACATATCAGAATTTGCATATTTCAATGTTTTAGTGTGATAACCTATCTTTTTTATTTTTTATTTGGAGCCTAATGCGCAATTGCGCTGTGCTGTTGGTTGTGTTAGTTTTGAGCCTAGGATGCTTTATTTTTCAGTTATGCACTTTATTTCGTTTCTGCTCTTGATCTGGTTTGTTTAATAAATATTCTTTTTTTATTAAAGTGGACGTGCCTTTTGTGTTTATTAAGAGTAAAAGCTTTAAGTTAATATTAATAGTCTATTCGTGTCTCAGCTGCGAGCTCTGAGCTCCTATGTTCAGCCTCGCTCGGTGCTGAAATGATAGTGTCTGACAGTTATAACTATTATAACATATGGCAAAAATAATTGTCTAAATTATGTTGTATATTCCTCAACATTTCTTGTGATGATATCACTAGTTGACAACATAGTAGGCCTACTATTTTCGGAAATCATAAGCTATGATATTACGCAGGTGCACGTGATGCAACGCTGCAGAGCAGACAGACTCGAGTGTCAGACTCATTTCAGTGCAAAATAATTAGGTCAAAAACGATTTAATATACTGCAAATAGCCTACTAGTTGTTTATGTTTATTTATAATTCATTTAGGCGGACAACAAGGCTACCAAGTCCTGCGCACAGTGCGCATCTAATTAATTTAACGTTTTTTTTTTTTCTAACGTCATTTTTAGTCGATTTTAGTCGATTTTTAGTCGAAAATTTCAGGACTTCAGTCGACCAAGATTTTCTTTGGTTGAGTACAGCCCTAGTTTTTGGTGCCTGAAAACGCAAACTATTGAAAACAGGTTTCAAAGTGCAAGTTTTTGAAAACGGTCTCTGTGCAAACAACAAAAACGTGAATCTCTGAAGACGATGACGTCATGCACATGCGTATTACGTGTTCAGTCTATAGTGTTTCATCGCCATCTACTGGCCTGGCAGCAGAATACAGCTTTTTGTTTGTTTTCACAGATCCGCAGATCCGTTTTGACAATGGTGTCGTCTGTAAGAGGAAAACTCAAAGGAAAAACTTCTCTGTTTTAAGTTATATAATTGTTGTGTAAACATATAGTTCCAGTTTCCCCGCTCTGTTTAGTTTTCTTGGTAACTCATTACTCCCCTGTTTGTTTCTACTCTTTGATTCATTGATTATGTTCACCTGTTCCTGATGTAGTTTCCTTTAGATCCAGTTTCCCCACTCTGTTTAGTTTTCTTTCGTTTCTATAGTTACTCTTTGATTCATTGATTATGTTCACCTGTTCCTGTTTTCTTTTTGTATCGTTTGTATATATTCTCCTGTGTTTTAGGGCACGTTTACATGACAACAGTGTACTAAAAACTGAAAGAAAAATTCCTGTGCGATTTTCGCGTACAGACAACTTTGTCAAAACTATCCCCGTTAACACGGATCCACGAAAATGACTAAAAACGCGGTATTATTAACCCTCAGAGGTCGGAGATCACGCCGGCGTGATCTGCTCGCTTTTTTCCTTATGAGTTGAATTGAGACCCGAAATACTCTTTTGACTTTGATTTTACAAAACAAGTTTCATACATCAATCGATTCTGTTAAATGTGTATTATTTTTGTGTATACTCACAATAAAAACAAAGTGCTGTGCTTTTTGCCAAATAAAGAAAAATAAACACGAAGCGAGTTCTGCCTTCTCTCTGTCAGTGTAGTCCATTCTGAAACGCGTCCGAAAATGAACAATAACTCAGCGAATACTCAGTCAAACAGGCATACAGTCACACAGGCATGAAGCTTGAATTCTCTTCTTTTTAATGAAGTAATTTATATAAAAAACAAATATTCTCATCTTGTGAAATCTGTATTAAAAGAGAGCGATTCCAGTCGAGCTAATTACATCTAATTCAAATGTAATGTGACTCCGCCCACGGAGAGCGCGCGCTATTCAAACGCAAATGGCTGAGGCAATCCGAGCAATCCTGTGAACGCCCCCATATCAGCGCGAGAAAACACAAGTTTATTCAGATCATTACTTGTTTACACCGTCTTGCAGCTGTGAGGAATAATAATGGAAAATGTCCCCCAGAAGTGCGGGTATATCGAGGAGCGAGCTGAGGAATACTAGTAAGTTTTTTTCCTTCTCACGTGAATTTCTTCACGTGGGTTTCTGTTTATGAATGAATGAACGGCAGAGATGCGTGCTGTTTACCACAGCTGGCAAAGACAGTTTAAATTTAAATCGCGTGTGTGAATGAATGATGATGTTTCAGCAAGCTGTATTGCTATACTGAGATGAGTAAAAATCGACTGAAATATGTTGAAATAAAATGTAGGCTATTTGTATAAGCAACGTATTAAACTGCAAATTAACAATATGCCCTAATATTTCATGAAAACAACGTTACAGTCAGGCGAAATATGAAAGTAATGAATACATAGATAAAATGTAGGCCTATAATCATTTTTTTTTTACAAAGAAAGAGTACACTAGAAATATTGTTGAAATTGTAATATTGTTGTAATTGTAACCTTTTTAATAAAATGGCAAAACATATTTACAAGATAGATGTAAGCAAAATCTTAAATGGTCAATATAAGTCTTCTTCTAAATATATATTTTGTTTTTGCATTGTGGCTCAGTCAGTGTCACACCTGAATGAATGGCTAATTATGCAGAGTCATTATGCAGAGTGGGTGGGACATTGTTGTAAACCACTCCTCGTTCACGCCTCCTCGCATATTGGCTTTCCAAGCAAAACCTGTTTTACATCAATTTAAATCAATGTATGGTTTTATGTGAACGATAAAGCAAGACTATTTTCACATAATTTAAAAAAAAAAACACTAGGCGAGGACATCCATTATTCAAAAGTCTTATTGACACATATTTACTATGTGTTTTGTGGCCTTATTTCAGAAATTTTAGTTTTTAGTTTTTTCAATAACCATGCATAAACATTATTCTCTCAAAAATGAAAACATGTACATACACGTGGCTCACATATTATGGTAGCCCTGTTTGTGCTTTATAGAGTGAATTTACACCTTTGCCATTACTATGTTTATAAGCAACTGAAAAAAGCACAAATGTCAGGGCATGTCAGAACATCTCAAGGGCCCCAAAAACAGCTCAGACCCCAGAGGGTTAATGCCAAGCCAGTAGTTGGCGATGTCACTTTGTAAAGAAACACTACACGCCTATAGACTGAACACGTAATATGCATTAGGGATGCGCGGTATACCGGTACTGCAAAAATACCGGTATATATTATATTTCAAACGGTACAATATCATAATTTTGCTCAATTCGGTATTTAATGCGCTGCTGTTTCGAAGTTCACCGCTAGGCGGCAGTGCGCTACCCAAACTGACGCGGGTCCCGCACAACCGGCAAACGGTGACAACGGAGGAACACGATGGATCAAACAGATGAAGCTCATTCTACACGCCCGAAATTAATAAAAAAAGAGAGCAGTAGGAGTAAAATATAGCATTACTTTGCCTACAAAAGTAATGAGAAAGGTGAAGCAACAGACCTCAATGCACCACTCTACAAACACTGCTTTAAATTTGCGACGGGAGGCAACACATCAAATCTGGCTAACGTTGAGCACTTGTTACTTGATCATCCTGACTTGTTCAAAGAGTTCAGAGATCGACAAGTGAGTCCATCATTCAACTGTTTTAATTTAGACTTTTATTCATAGCGCACATACATAAAAGCTTATCAATTAAATATGACACGGTAAACACGAAAGCTCAAATGTGCTTGCATGACACGCTAGAACCAATGAAGTTTAGGTCTCATAATTTTTGCACTTTCAAACAATCATATATTAATTGAATTTGAATGAATAAAGAGATTAGTGATATTAATTTTAGTATTAGTGATAGTAAAATGAATGGCATATCACTGCTGCTGTGGCGAATGCGACCCCTAGAGGAATCTAAGGAATCTAGAGTAATAGTAGTAATATGGATATTACTAATATGAATGTTAGAGTAACACTTTACATTTAAGCTATTTTGTCAACATTCATTAGGTAACCTGACCTAACCGTATTATAGCATTTATTAATCTAGATCAATCAGTAATTATTATTTAAATATAATTTAAATACATGTTGAGCATGTTAACATTACGTTATATGCAATGCATTAAACTAATATGAACCCAAACACAAACCAAACAGTAATCAAACCAAGATGAATAAATGCTATAAATGTTGATAATTCTCTGTTAATGCATGACAGCTAAAAATGAGTCATTTCATTATTCTATTATTATTCTATATTAATCAATTATTATAGATATTAACCTATTTTAATTGTATCATTTCAGGTTTCTTTCTTTCTTTTTTTTCAAAATCAAAATTTAATCTACTGTAAGTTCCCTGACTGTTTTTTATTTATTTATTTATTTTAACATTTTGATACTTTTTGTTTGCACATTCAGTACTGCAGAGTTTCAAGCAGTGTTTTTTAATAAAATTGTTCCAATTCACTTAAATTTTGAGGCTGGTTATTTGTCACCTGTGGTATCGATTTAGTATCGATACCGAGGTATTAGGTTCTGGTACCGTACCGAAACCAAAATTATGGTATCGAGCCATCCCTAATATGCATGCACATGCGCATCACAAATTCACATTTTTTTAGTTTACATGAAGTTGATAACAGTATTGTTTTTATAAAAAAAAAGCACTTTGAGAACACGTTTTCAAAAGTTAGCATTTTCAAGCCCCCAAAAACGACATTATCGTGAAAATGAACGGCCAAAACGCATAAAACGTTTTCAGTTTTTAGTTGAAACTGGTGTTGTGTAAACGCTTCTAAGTCACTTCTGGTCGGTTCTCATTTATAAATAGGGTGTTTTTTGTTCCTGTTATTCTAGTGTATTTAATTTTAATAAAAACTGTAATTTATATCTTCGTCTTTGTGCGCTGCTATCACCAAACTTGTGTCTTTTTCTTAAAAACTATTGCATGATGTCAGAAGTGCAATAACAAAGAGCATTAAAAGTAGTGAAATTAATATTAGTGCAGTAAAATGCAAACAAAAAACACATGCATTTAAATGCAAACTCAAATATATAATATATGTAGCTTAAATTTGGGTCTGTTGTTTTCGGTAATTCAAATAAAGCTGAAATAAAATTAAATATTAGATGGAAAACATCACTTTATTGATTTCAGTTAAAGCTTTTTAAGTTTAAATACTAAAAGTATACTAAAACAAACTGAAATAACAATAAATTACTAATATATAGTAAAATTAATACAACCTAATAAAATGATAAAAGCACAACAAAAGTAGTAGAATTTAAACTAAATTAAAAATAAAAATATAAAAATTAAAAGTAGTTCAAAATATGACTAAATACTATATTAGTATATAAATTATAATAAAATAAATGATTATTCACATATTATAGTACTATGTTTGTCTTATTTTTCCAGGTAAAATGTCTGAAAAAAAATCAATAAAACAAGATAAATTACTTAGAGAATCAAGACTGCATACATTTTAAGACTTGTTTTCAGATTGTGTCTTTGTCTTACTGAACTGGCATTTTTGTTTGTTATAAGTAAAACTAATAAAACAATCTGTCAGTGCAGGAAGACAAAATACACTTATATTCACAAATATCTTATGCAGAGTTGCTTCTCGAGCAGATTTATCTTGTTTCAAGGATACTGAGCCTGCAAAACAAGTTACAAAGAAAAATTAAAAACTCATTTTTTGGAGTGTTGTGACTGGCGACAAAAATTGAATCAAACAGGGTTTTTTTTTGCAGATAAAACGAGCCATGAGTGAAAGACGAGACCTGCAGTCCTGAGCAAACCACTTAACCCTAGATTATCTACAAATTCATCAAAACGTGATCAAATAACATCTAACCTGATGTTTTCCATGTGCAAGAACACAGACAGAAAAAATTCAAATGGCTGTTCAGAAAGAAATATTGCATCTAAATCACAGATTAGCATCCATATACGCAACAGGAAAAGTTTGACCTCAATTTCCAAACTTTCTGGAGTGTCTTTTGCTCCCGAAAGATGAGCAAATTTATCAGTGACAGCAGCATAAAAAGTGTTGTTTATTACCCAAGGTTAATTAGCATTCAAAACTAGATGACAAGGCAATTGAATCGTGTGACTGTTTACGAACGATGTTTGTCCAGTCGAGCGCAAACGTTGCCACGGATTTCTTTTATCTGCTGATGAGCTTCAGATGCCTGTCAGCGGCGGTGACGTGTGATCAAAGCTCTGGCGTCCCAAACGGATAAACTCCCGCGCGCGCACCTCTCCATCCGCGCCACAGAAGGAATAATTACGCGGGCTTTGTACGGGGAGCGACGACACAGACGCCGAGGGCTCTTTGCAGTCCGGCTGAGTATAGAGAAAAGGGCAGCGTCCTGGTGAAGTAATTAACCAGCGCCGCTTGTCTCACATGGCAGAGTCCATTATGTTCATGTCGGGCCACGGGGAACCACGGACACACACACACCGGCTCCGGCGCGCAGATTAGAAGGAAAAAAAAGAAAAAAAGGGAAAAAAAGAAGCAGCTTTCTCTCATGCAAACACTTTCTCTTCCGTTTGCAATCAACAACGCGGCAAAAGCAGCAGCTATTGATCCATAACACGCACACACACACACACAGTTTCTGAGAGGAAAAACAGCATTAAATCACTATGAGTGGATACAAATCACAGCAGGAAGGTCTGGATGGGCTCATCAACATTTAATAGAGGCGTTTATTGATATTCCTCAAACATTCTGGTCAGAGTTTGTTTTGAAGCCCAAAGACAAAATATTAAACCACTGCAACTTTACACTTCTGAGCCACTAGCATCACCAAATCGAAGGGCCAAATAATGATTTACACACTCACTTTTCTGTCTTAGATCTATTTACACTGCCATCCAAAAGTTTTGGGTCAGTATGATTTTTTTTATAATGTTAAAAACGATTTTGGTTTCAAACAAATGCTGTTCTTTTCAACTTTGTATTCATCAAAAAATCCTGAAGAAAAGGTTTCTGCAATAACACATGAATCAGCACAACTGTTTTCAACATTGATAACAATAATGAATGCTTTTTTGAGCATCAAATCATCATATTGGAATGATTTCTGAAGGATCATGTGACACTGAAGACTGGAGTAATGATGCTGAAAATTCAGCTTTGATCACAGGAATAAATGACTTTTTAACATATGGTAACATTTTAAATTGTAATAATATTTAACAATATTACTGTTTTTACTGCATTTTTATGCAGTCTCAATGAGCCGAAGAGACTTCTTACCCCAATGGTTTGAACGCTAACGTTTTGATTCTCATACACACTCAACACAAGACAAAATGCAAGTGATATTAAAATTGGAAAGTTTATGCTTGGTTTTGGCATTTTTAATGAAATGCAGAATCAGAGCTGCTTTTTTTTTTCTTGTCACAACCGTTTATTTTCTGTCGGTTGTGCGCGAGAATCAACACACAGCGTGAAACCATCTTTACAGTGACTATATACACTCTCAGAAAAAAAGGTACAAAAGCCGTCACTGTGCCGGTACCTTTTCAAAAGGTACACTTTTGTACCTAAAGAGTGCATATTAGTCCCTCAAAGGTACATATTGGTACCAAAAGTGTACATATTAGTACCTAAATGGTACATTTTAGAACCTTTTTGAAGGGTACTGTCCCAGTGACAGCTTTTGTACCTTTTTTTCTGAGGGTGTATGGTTAAACAGAACAAGAAATAAAAGACTTAGTATGCAAATAGATGCGAGAAATAAGGCTTTTCGCGATTTAGAATGTAAATATTACAATGACATCACACACTGAACAATCTATCATTGCAAGTGAGATTTTCAAATTCAAATCTTATTAAAAAGTTACAGAAAGTCAAAACAGATGCACATCCAAGACCTGAAACACTTACTAAACAAAAAGTTTGGAGTCTGTATGTTCAGTGTTTCAGGCTAAATGATCACATGACATGAACAAACCTCTTCACTCATGTTTACATGCTACTTGCCATTGAAAACCCACAACACAATGTGTTCAGTTCAAATACTACAGGCCTGTTTGTTGCATGTTCATATCAGTCTGCTTTAAATATGAAACGTACTGATTCAAATGCACCTGGCCTCAGTTATTTTGAGTTAAATGTCTCTGTTCTAGTGTTTCTGATGATCAGCATGTCATGTAGTGTATAAATGTGATTGCTATCAACCAATCAGATTTTAGGCTTAGACTCCGGGATAAGATCAGGACTGTGGCAGGAATGTTGTCAGAAACACAATATAATCATCAGGACACATCTAACATGATTAATCCTATAGCAGAATATCAATATAACCCTCATCAATATATTGTGCAGTCTTACAGTTTTTGATCGACACTGGTACAATATCAATGCTTCTGAAACATTTCTGATCAACTTTTAATAATCACTAAATTGTTTCAGATTTTAGTGTTTAATTTGATGGTGTTAAACATTTAATTATACTCAATTATCATAATAACCCCCAATTTGTAATTATGATATTTGATTTACCTAAACAGAGAATGTTGTGTGTGTGTAATAAATAATGCATGCAAATGTTTTTATGCTTTTGAAGCTGTAGATCTTTATATTGTAGAAACATTCAGAAGTTTGGGGTAGGTATAAGATTTCTTTTAAAATATATTTTACATAAGTCTCTTTTGCTCACCAAGGCTGCATTTATTTAACAAAAAAATACAGTAAAAACAATAATATTGTGAAATATTATTACAATATAGAATAGCTGTTTTCTATGTGAATAGTAAAGTGTAATTTATTCCTGTGATCAAAGCTGAATTTTCATCATCATTACTCCAGTCTTCAGTGTCACATGATCCTTCAGAAATCATTCTGATATGGAAACGTGATTTTTTAATTTTTTTTTCAGGATTCTTTGATGAATAGAAAGCTCAAAAGAACACTGTTTACTTGAGATAAAAATCTTTTGTAAAATTATAAATGTCTTCTCCATCCGGACACATGGTTCACTTTAGTTTCTCTGGTTTAACTTGCGTAAGCTTTGGGCTTATAATTAATGAATAAAAATGAATAAATGATAAATATTATGATAAATATTTAAATCTTTTACATTCCTCATTTTGTGCATGCATGCACACAGAGTCAGAGTGAAGCATTGTGAGTTTGTGCATGAATTGTTCATCTGCTAACCATGAAAAAACTAATCAAATCAATGGCAAATACCCAAACCCTGACCCCAAAAATATTGTTTCATTGTAACCATATGAGATACAGTTCACACACACACTGCCAGACTAAGACACATCTCAGTTGCGTCTCTCACGGACTCCGAGACAACAGGTAAAATCAAGCAAAAAACATTTTTATTTGCAAATCAATTGCCGATTTAAAGCTACATACATCTACCTAAAGCAACATGAAGGAAGGAAATGGAATACATAATCAATGCGCTCACAATGAAACATGTGGTTGAATAATGCCACGTCAATAATAAAGTACTGCATACAGGATAAAAGAGTCTGAGCTGCTATCAAATGTGCTCAATATTAAACACGCGCTCTTTGATCAGCGCGCTCATACAGGAGGAGAGGAGGATTTGTACGGATGAAGACCGGATGAAATATTCATTCACTAAGTGCAGCTGGATTGAGCCCTGCCTGTGAGAGAGACATGCGCTGCTCGGGTCATGAAGAGAGAAGCTCCACGTCACGCACACAGATCAACACACACGCTTGTCAAACACAAGATATGGTCCATCGTCATCTATCACGTTTAGAATTGAAAATCCACGCATATCAGACTTTAGGCTGACAGATCTCAAGCGCACAGCAAGCCACTTCAGACAGCGCTTCAACGGACAAAAAAACACACAAAATTATGCCAATTTTGTCGAGTGTACTCTTAGCCCTCTGGTGCTCTTTCGTCAATTATGACCGAAAAATGTAACATTTATTTTTTTTTTACTTCACTGGAATGGTGTGAAACTTGGTAAAGGTTTTGGCACTTGATGTGTAAACACAAAAGTACTCACACTTGTGCTCCTCGCGGTCAAAAATGAGCGCATTGGAAATGAATGGGAGACGAATTTTTATCTAGTGGAAACTTTTGGTACTGCAGCCAAACAAGATCTGACTGAAAGCTCATTTTTTGAGATGTCAAGCTCTTATATTGAACTTGTTTAGATTTATGGCTTTGACTTGCTTGCAGTTTGGGAGAAAAATGCGATTTTTGAATATATATATTTCATATAAAAATTGAAAATACTACTTTTGTGCATTTTTACAGCAATACTCCAAGTGTCGTCTTTGAAAAGTGATCAAACTTAAGCCTGTGCTGTAAAGCATTCAAGACTTATGACCGTTTAAGTTGAAAACAAGAAAAAAAAGTTTGAAAAAAGTGAATAAATGGATTATAAATACAGCGTAAATGTAATTTAGTATAAAAAATCCCCTAAAAATACAAAATATTAAATAAAAAAAAATATTTTCAAACTAAAATATAGTAGCCTACACTCATTTCATTGACAAAAAATAAAATAAATAAAATTCAGTCTCACACACACACACACACACACACACACACACACACACACACACACACACACACACACACACACACACACACACACATTCTTGTACATCTATCTTTATGAGGACATTCATTGCCACAATGCAATCTCTAGCCGCTTACCCTAACCTTACCCATCACAACTAAGCCTAACCCGACCCCTGACCCTAAACCGACCCTAAACCTCATTATAACCTTATCCCTAAAACCAAGTCTTGACCCTCAAACAGGCCTTTAAAGGGCTCTCAGAAAGTGAGGATCGGCCAAAATGACTCACTTTACTCTCTTTGTCCTCACTCCAATAGTCGAAAACTCAAACTGGTCCTCACAAAGATAGTTCTACAAGTACACACACACACACACACACACACACACACACACACACACACACACACACACCACTGATCTGAACAGGAAGTTGCTTTCATTTGTGATTCAGCTCACAGCAAGAGGAGCTACAGATCAATAGAGCAGCAATTATGACCAACACGAGACACAAGCAGCATCATCATAACACACACACACACACACACACACAATAACTGAGAGTCACGCTTAATAAAGCACATCACATTCAACACAAAAAGTGTGCACATGTGGCTGCACACAAACACGGGTGTGAACTGTATAAAGCGTGTGTGTTACAGTAAGAGCGGTTACAGAAGTGTGGAGGATCTCCTACAGCATCTGATGTTTCCCAGAAGCCCTGAGATCCAGTAAAGATTCAGAGCGGGACGCCCTCGTTAGACACATAGGGCCCTATCTTGCACCCAGCGCAATTGACTTTGTACACCAACGCATGTATCATTCCTATTTTGCACCCGCGCAAAGCGCGTTTTTCCCTCCACAGAAGCACGTCGCTAAACTAGGGAATGAACTTGCGCTCCCTGGGCGGTTCAGCGCAAAAAAGGAGGCGTGTTCTGGCGCAAACGTTCCTTCATGCTATTTTGCAGGTTTAGAAAACAATTGCGCCACTAACCAGGAAAAAATAGCTTAAGGGCTTAAGGGCGCATGCTTGGCCATAATCTATGTAGCGTGTGCACAACATACACTTTGATTCTCTCATCTACACAGAAGCAGCAGTTTTCATTTTTGCAAATCATACATTATTACGATAGATAGATAGATAGATAGATAGATAGATAGATAGATAGATAGATAGATAGATAGATAGATAGATAGATAGATAGATAGATAGATAGATAGATAGATAGATAGATAGATAGATAGATAGATAGATAGATAGATAGATAGATAGATAGATCGAAGAATAGAATAAGAAACCTTATTTAGTTGCTGAGAATCTACCGGTACCGCCGGTATCGCTCTCCCAGCACGCGCGCACGCCTCTCTCTCTCTCTCTGCGTCTCGCGCTGGAGAGAGGAGCAGCGCTTTAATTCAGTTAAACACGGATATGATGTTACTTCTCTAATTTTTATATGCAAGTATAGCCGAAATCGCAAAACAAATATTGTGTTTATGTTATGTGTATTTGATTTCATCAGACGACGGCTCGATTATCAGGATTATTGTGCAGATTAACGTCTTGGAAGGGAGAGCTGGTTATGTCTTAATGGGTCGCGTTTCAGTCACCATTTCAAATTCATTCCGTTGTTTGACAACAGAAACAGTAAAATATACCAATGAAAACAGTTTTATTGAGAATTTAGCTTAATCAAAATGGGCACAGAGAGAGACAAACTATAATGTAGCCTAATAATAAATGTACATTTAGCATTTTCAGAAGAGCTGCCCTGTCATGCAAAAATCTAAACATGTTTGTGTTAATTGCTCAGTGCAAAGAAAGAGAAGTAATGGGAACCTGGTATTTCTTTGTTCTTTCTACATGTGTCTAGACATGAACAAGTTCTTTGAAAAACATCTATGACCTTTGAAACATGTCTCATCTTCATGCTCTATATTGACTATGGTTTCAATAATAAACATACATTTGCATAAAGCATCCATATTTATCCATGCCCACGTTGATTAGAGTATTACAAACTTGAAAAGTATTAATTTAAGGTACATTTAGAACAAATAAAAAAATGTGCGATTAATCACGAGTTAACTCATGACCATCATGCGATTAATCGATTAAAATTTTTAATCGATTGACAGCCCTAAAAAGCATACATCTAGCTTACACATTTACCCAAATTATCATACGCCTTTTTAACCGAAGTTAATTTGGGTGGGTTTCTCCATCCCCAACGTCCCTGATGAGAGGGTTGCTCTCCTTGGCTGTGAACCGCTCCTGGCGCGCGCCTGGCAAATCCGCCGTTATAATAGGAATCCGCTTTAGAAAAAGCGCGTCTGCTCTTAAAGGGAATGTGAGATGACGCTCTGATTGGTTTATTTCACGTTACACCCAAACCACACCTATGAATAATGAAACTACTTCAGACCAACCCATTTTAGATTTGCGTCTGGCGCAAGAGTCATTTATCCCGCCGGGAAAATAGCAACAGCGCCAAGACCCGCCCACAAAGTTACTTGCGCTTTTTCACTTTGACACTTGCGTTTCAGATCGTTAAAATAGGGCCCATACACTCGCTTCAAACACACACAACAGACGGAGACACACACACTACAGGACGAGTGTTGGGCACCATTCAGAACCGACAGTGAAGACTTTTATAATGTTACAAATAAATCCTGTTCTTTTGAACTTTCCATTCATCGAAGAATCATGAAAAATACCACAAAAATGTTTCTACAAAAATATGAAGCAGCAGCACAACTGTTTTCAACACTGATAATAATCAGAAATGTTTCTTGATCATCAAATCATCATAGAATAATTTCTGAAGGATCATGTGACACTGAAGACTGGAGTAATGATGCTGAAAATTCAGCTTTGAACACAGGAATAAATTACACTTTTATAATACATTCACCTAAAAAACACATTTTAAATTGCAATAATATTTCATAATATTAATGATTTTACTGTATTTTTGATCAAATAAATGCAGCCTAGGTGAGCAGAAGAGACATGTTTTAAAAACATCAAAATATCTCACAGACCCCTTTCTTTCAAATAATTTAATTCAATTTAATTGTCATGTTATGCATTTAATGGCCAACGGTGTAAGAGCACCAATGTCCAAGAAGACTCCAATACATACTGCATTTATTACATTTCTTATTTTAAAATGCGTTTTACATTTTTTTGTAAGGAAAATAATAATGTTACAGTTCATGACGCTACCGTCACAATGAATGAAACCCCTTCTTTGTGCGACTGATACATTTCTATTAATTTGATTTCAGTCCTCACATCCCAGTCCAACATCCTGTGTTTTGCTGTCAAATTCAATTCAGATTAAAATTATGACTTGAAATGTTAAGTTCATTCTTAAATGATGAATTTTGCACAACCCTGGTGTAATTTCCCTGTGAGATCAGAAAAGCTCTGAAAGTCTTGAGTGCTTTACAGTCCATTGCATTTCTGAAGATTATCAAATTACAGCCACACACACACACACACACACACACGCACACACAAGATTCAGAGTGTGACATTTACTCTGACAAAGCAATGATGAATCATGTGACCCGTTAGGCTCCGCCTTCATCATACTAATTATCTCCAGCACTGACTGGCCAATTAACATACGGAAATTAGCTTTAAGGTTACACACACCGGCACACACACACACATAAGACTTGTTTTTCTCCACCGCCAGGAATTAGATTCAATATTTATTTTTCTCTCCTCTCATTTCAACTCATGATCATTTACATGCTAATTGCTGCAATTTGCACAGCGCTACAACAACTACCTGCCGAGGCCACACACACACACACACACACACACACACGCAGAACAACAAAAACTAGCTTAACTAATTTCTCGACTGCAGTTACAGCATTTAACAGAAAATAAGTTACATGAATATAAATCACACCAGGCCAAAATGACATTTAAAAAAAAAAAATCATTTTAATTATTCAGAATAGAGCAGGAATGAAAACATATAAAACATATACAGCACAAATAATATTTAATTAGTTTAAACTTGGGCTCACGCACCTCTCTCATTTGGCACGAATCCACAAAATATTTTTCAAAGTTGTAAACAAAACAAAGATTATTAGAATACATTTTACAGGAAAATATTATTTCACTTTCACGTTTCTTTTTTACTTTCACGTAAATTTCACATGCGATTCACGGAGTTCATTCACATTTCTTGCACAATGTACAAGCAATTTCTGAGTAAATATTGTTTTAGTGCAAACGTTGATGCTTTACTCATGTTTTGTGTGCTTGTTGTTAATAGCATTAAAATCACTTTGGAATATAAGTCTCAGAATGTTTCAGATAATAAAAAAACTACTTTTAGGCTATTCTAGAAAATATCGCACTAGAAGATTTCCTATAAAAAGCTCAAATTTCCATGCAATAAGCATCACTGTTTTTCTCACACGTTGAACTAAGACAATAATAAATTATGTTCTGGTGAAAACCTCTCATTTACCACTCAAAAGATTAGAGAATCCACTACACTTAGAGAAGAAAGATTCACTTACTGTAAAATATTGAGTGAGTTCATCACTGGTTTACACTACAGAACACTCTTAAAAATCAAGGCTCTTTATTGGAATTGCGATGGTTCCAATAAGAATCTTTAACATCAATGGAATCTTTCCATTCCACAAAAGGTTCTTTATAGTCGAAAAGGTTCTTTAGATTATTAAATGTTCTTCACACTAAGAAAAAAAGGTTCTTTTGAGAACTGATCACTGAAAGGTTCTCTAGGGAACCCAAAATGGTTCTTCTACGGCATCACTGTAAAAAACTTGTATTTTTTTGAGAGTTATCTCTCTTCTAGTAGTTTAACTTGCTGAAACGCTTTAGTTTAGTGAATGCTGTCACTCTGACGGATCTCAGTCAGGACACACACTTTAATCTGACCAGCTGAAGGACTAACGCGTGGACACACCGCCGCCTGTCAATCATTCAGATCACAAAATATAGAACATATTGACCGGACCGTACGTCCATCCATCCATCCCTCCATCCCTCGCTCTCGTTCACATCAGATTAAAGTGAACATCTACCCTGACAAAGATCCATTGAGATGGGCATTGATTCTGTCCTGTTAAATACAGCTCTGATTGAAAACGAAACCTGATTACATCATCTGATAGCGGAGCATTTAAAGAGACAGCGCTCCTTTAAACGGCACGAGAGTCGTTTTCAAAAGACCACCTTCACTACACTGAAAACATTATAATGGAGAAACTATCTTCACTCAGAAATTGCATTCCTCAAAGACTGAAATAATGTTTTCTTGTTAAACATACTCCACTAATTTGTTTAATTTACAACTTTCAAAAATAACGTAGATCTATTCTAGTAGATAGGATATGACTCGGCACCTTTAGACAATAGCATTTGATTATACGATAAGCATGTTAATGGGACAAATCACCCAAAAATGAAAATTCTGGTTGTATTTTGACTTTGGTTAATCTTTCGTAACGCAAATAAATATATTTTAAATGAAACCTCTGAGGTTTTTGTCCGTCCACTGAAAGTCCAGGTAAACATAACTTAGAAGATCCAAAAAGGTCATAAAGGTGTAAAACTAATCCATATGAATCCAAGTCTTCTGAAGAGATTCACTCTCTTTATATGATGAACAGATTTACTTTAGGCTTTAACAAACACACATGGAGCACATCACACATGACAATCCTTTTGGATTAATAACTACAGTGTTAAAAATAAAGGTTTTAAACTGAGTTTCTAACGGTGATATCATATAAAGAACCTTTTTTTTTTCTTAGGCCCCATCCACACTACTGCGTTTTAGTTTAGAAACGGAGAATTAAAACGAATACGATCTCCGTCCACACCAGCGTTTTAGCTGCGTATTAGAATTGATCTCCGTCCACATTAAAACGACTGAAAACGCGGATCACGTGACCATTCACCAACACTGGGCATGCGCGTGCCGGTGTAAACCTAGAGACTTTCAAACATAGACTGTAAAAAAATGCTTTCAAACATCAAAATATCATTTATTAATATGTATTTGTGTCAAAATGACATATAAACATCTCTTCATATTCTATTTAGCCTGGAAACGCTTCCAACTACTTGCGTGTCGCATGAAAAATAGGTCTATTTCTAGCATGCACGCGTTTACCGCGCGGGCCGCTCCTGAGACGCGGCAGTTTCTTACAGTAAGAAACTGTCCCAGCGGGTGAAGTTTACTGGTACTGAATATTACCTGTGTATACTCCATGACTGATGACACCCAATCATAGAGCCGAGCGTGAGCCTGTGCGTCATCGTTTCTAAAGTCCTCTGTTTTGACCCGTCCAATTGGGTCTCCGTTTTAGCCGTTTTAGTGTGGGCGGGAGGTGCAAACGTAGCAAAAGGTCTCCGTTTTTAAACGAAAACGCAGTAGTGTGGACGGGGCCTTAGTGTGAAGAACATTTTAAAAATCTAAAGAACATCCACTATAAAGAACCTTTTGTGGGATGGAAAGACTGATGGATGTTAAAGGTTCTTCATGGAACCATCAATGACAATAAAGAACCTTGATTTTTAAGAGTGTACTGTAAAAAAACGCAAAGCAAACGTACAATCGGTGGAGAAAAGCGAAACACAGAAGATTGACTGTCTTCAAAAACACAAAGTAGTGATATCAGCTGTGTGTGTTCGGATCAACACACACACACACATACGTATGTCCAGCGCAGGAACTATTGGAGCTGACACACATTTACCAGGATAAAGAAGCGTAACCTGACCTCAGTAACTCACAGACAGAAGCCTGTCTCCTGCTGTTCTCCTCCTCGTCTCTGACGGCACACGTACAGTAGACTTGATCATTATTAAGACATTCAGCAGTAAAACACAAAGCCTTCTGTTGTGTGGACGCATCACTTCCTGTGAGCGCGTTTGACTTCAGCCAGTGGACTGACACACACAGAGAGAGAGAAAACTCAATAACCGGCTCTCAGTAATGGAGTTAAACTGTGGATCAGCTTTAACTAGATCTCACAGCACAGCAGGACTGATTCTGTGTTCCACATACACTATTATCATCGTATAGCAGAGGCGGAATGATGACATTATTTTATTCATTACAGTTAACACAATGACATTACATTAACACAATTTCATGTTTATTAATATTAATATAATATTCAATAAATGATACATGAATGGTAATACATATAATATAAATAATAAAACAAAGATATTATATTAAAAACTATTTATATTTAATATATGTATATCAATAAATCAGATAAATTGATTTATATCAAATTTAATATTATATCAATAATAAATTATACAATATAATTTTTATCAATATAATAATCAAAATAAAGCTTTACTGATCACTTTTAAAATAATACAATTATAATAATTATATAAACAATATAGATGTAACTGTAGATTCTTAATTTTCACAAAATTAACATTAATTTATATTTATAAACAATAAAAATTATTAATAACAAAAATAAGATATTACTAAACACTCAAATATTATAAAAAATAATAAAAATCGTAATATACAAAATATTACAAACAATAATAACATCTAA
This sequence comes from Scardinius erythrophthalmus, assembly GCF_964197995.2. NCBI lineage: Eukaryota > Metazoa > Chordata > Actinopteri > Cypriniformes > Leuciscidae > Scardinius > Scardinius erythrophthalmus. The sequence continues at coordinate 28,578,252 of NC_138221.1, forward strand.
AATAAAATAATAACATATCTAAAAGTAATAAATAATACAATATTATAAACAACTATACATAGAAAATATTACTAAATACAATATTTACTTTATTATCAATATAATATTCAATTATTTACACATTTAATATTATTATAATTCTAATAATTTGCATTTTTGGATTGATCTCAATAATCAGACCTATATAAAAGGCGCAAGATAATATTTGTTGAATATGTACACATGTGCGACAAAAAACAAAACAAAACAAAATATTAGTTTAAATTAAAGTTGTGTCTGATATAACAAAATAATACTTAAATAAATAATAAACAATAACATCATAAGTAATAATAAAATATGTATTACTATTTAAAAAAAATAATAAAACAAGCTATAATAAAAATATATGGATTACATGTTTTAATGCACAAGACATGTACATGACAGCATTATAATGCCTCAGCATCCCGTCAGGAGGAGACGTTTCACATTTGGTTTGATTTGAGAGAACCAAAATCCATTAAAAATGACCCGTGTTCAGATTGTGCTTCACCTACAATGTGCATTAATGAGTCGTGATCACATTACCACCTCAGTGTGAGAATATATTCCAATAAATCAACCGTATACAATCCGTTCTTCTAAACAAAGCATCCAGCAGACATTATCCTTCAACTATTTCAGCGCTGAACTGTGATTGGTCACTTCACACGTCAGTCTGATGATGTGAGCAGAGGTTTTCAGTGTGGACTTTACACAGAGACTCTCAGTTGTGTGTCCTGAGAAGGCCGGCGAACGCACAGATATTGATGAGAGTTTGTTGAATCTGTGATTTCAGAGTGAACGATGCTTCTTTAGCAGCGGTGTAAAGGATGAGCGTTTAAAGACATTGCTGTCCGCATCTGATGGAAATGAAATTAAACTTCAGAACGCAAGACAAGGCGCTCGCGCGATCATTAATAAAGAGAGTGAAGGGCTCGAGGAGGTGAAGACTGTCTTCACACACGTCTCATGAATCACCTCGAGAGACACACGATTTATGAGCACACGCGTCTCACGCCTGTCTATCATTTCCCGTTTTCTGTCAGCGTAATTCAGCCCTAAACTGTCCGAAGAGAGAGAGAGAGAGAGAGAGAGAGAGAGAGAGAGAGAGAGAGAGAGAGAGAGAGAGAGACACTCGTGACCCGTAAAGAGACGGTTGTGCTGGAGACGTGATGGGACACTGCTCTCGGTCTCTCTGATGGACATCAGTTCACACACACACACACACACACACACACACACACACACACACACACACACACACACACACACACACACACACACACACACACACACACAGGGGTTGACATGCTACTCTGTCATGAAGCTATCAAGTGGTTTAGATAAATGGCAAACAAATAAATAGATAAAGTAAAATAAAATCAACAAATATATAATAAAAAAGTAAAATAAATAAACAAGAAAATAGTCAAAATCTATAATAAAAAAAAAAGATAAAAAGTACAAAAATAAAATAAGTTTAAAAAAAATACTTAATTTACTTCATTATTTATTTATTTTACTTTTAAAATGGTCAAATTAAGAAATAAATAATAAGTGAAATATCTTCATTTTGTATATTTACATATTTTACCTGTAAATAAGAAAGAAAAGCATTTTCTATAGTGAGTAAAAACCATACAAAACAACTGTATGTAAACCACACACATTCACTCACATGCACACACGTGCATACACACACACACACACACAAACACACACTCTCTCTCTTTCTATAACACACACACACACACACACACACACTCACTCACACACACTGGCACAAACTCACACACTTACACAGACAGACACACACACGCACACACACTCATATATATAGACGCTCAAACACACTCATATATACACAAACACACACAAGCACGTGAGATTGGATTTTCACCCTTAAAATGTAAGCGCATCAGAAGAATCTGCTGGAACAGCCTGTGATTTACACAGTGATTTTCTAGCTGCTTGTGTCTCTCTCTCTCACACACGCACACACACACACACACACACACACACACACACACACAGTTAATTAGGGGAGCAGCAGTGACGGTAATCAGCAGACAGACCGACAGAGAAAAGACTGGAAGTGTGTGGAGGAATTTATTACAGGGAGAGAATGAGTATTACACAGACACACACACACACACACACACACACACACACACACACACACACACACACACACACACACACACACACACACACACACACACAATTTACAGCGATGAAGCGGCAGCATAGATAAATTAGGCCTTTGTGTTAAACAATAGCAGCCTGTAAGAGGATTTACTGTGACCAACCAAAGCATCCTGGTTCAAATGTAGTTGAAACTGTTTTCTGATGCATACACATATGAGCATCATGTACAACGAGTCACATTATCAATTTACTTACTATTAACCTAGAAATCTAGAAAAGAGAGCTCTCTATATATATATTATGAGCCTCATGTACATCTCAAATCTTTCTGGAGAACATGATCATCAGGTTTTGTTCACTGCAGCTCCACATCAAATACTGAGACATTCTCACATTCATACTCATGGTACAAATTAACTTTACACTCAAACTGTAAAGCAGATAATATCATTTGTAATGAAAAATGTTTTTGCAACGAATGCCAGCATGTTCACGAGTGATCTCAGCCTGTTATAGAGAGAGAGAGAAGGAGAGGAATCTATTTCAAGCCCTGTTTCATTTGATTCGGTCAGTGATGCAGAACCAGGCGGACTCTAGATTCACAGATGTAGTTCAACAGCAGAGTGTCTCTAACCGGACAGATCTACAGAGAGAAAGAGGGAGAGAGAGAGAGAGAGAGAGAGAGAGAGAGAGAGAGAGAGAGAGAGAGAGAGAGAGAGAGAGGGAGAGAGGGAGAGAGAGAGGGAGAGAGGGGGAGAGAGAGAGAGAGAGAGAGAGAGAGAGAGAGAGAGAGAGAGAGAGAGAGAGAGAGAGAGAGGCAGACGTTTTTGCTGAGTTTTTACTTTCTTACAGCTGATCCTATTTCATGCATTTATTTTTCATTACCATTTTTCACAATTGCTCCAATCTTTAGAATTAAACACACTTGTTGAAAAAAGGGTCGCATGGAGTCCTATAAAGAATTCTAGGGTTCTTGATTCAATTTTACAGCACGCTTAGGCCGTGTGTTCACCAAAGTGTTTTTAGACAGCGTTTTTTTTTTTTTCAATTGAGACATCTAGTTTGCTATGATACGGATGTGTTCCTAGTATTTCATTTCACAGATAGTTTGTTTCTGTGATGTTTCTATATAAACATGTTGATACACTTTGTTCCGTTATTATTGTTGTCATCTGTTGACGTTGTACAAGCAGAATATGGCGGTTGGTCGGTGTGGTCAGTGTTAATTTTGACAGCAGATTTTGATTTAGTTTTAGTCATAGTCTTTTGACTAAAATGCCATTTAGTTTTAGTCATATTTTAGTCATCTGAATTGTTTTAGTTTTAGTTTAGTTTTAGTAGACGAAATACAATAAGATTTTTAATTATTTTAAAATATAATGGGTTTAAATTTAAATGCATTTATTTAGAATTTCTCTAAAATTTCCAAACCCATATACTCCCGGAGAAAACATATATTAACCTGCTATTATGAGTGATTTTAAAGTTTGAACGTGCAATACAGATACAGATTTAACTAGCCTACTGTAACTTAAAAAATATCTTAAAATTAAATAAAACCACTTTTCCTAAAGTAGAACACAGTCTTTTTTTCAATGAATGATAAATGAATTCTTTATAACTACTTGCATACATCATTCTCCATTCTTTCAAGCAGACATATTTATTTGTATGAATTAAATACAACTAATCGTTATTAAAGCTATAAACAAGCAGTGAATGCTTTTCTCTTTTTCTTTTGTTGCTTGATCAATATTAAGGACACATCAGGTTTATTACCCACTGTCACTTTAAGACATCGGATCATGTCCAATGACATGCGGATCCAATGCACTGATGCACATACGATACACTCACAACTGTTTAAGACATAACCAACATAATTTACATGAATACTCTCCAAAACGAACATTTAGACAATGTTGTGTGTATTTGTCCAGTCACGAAAGAGAGCTCAATTCTGTACTCGCGCGCTGTATAGGTGTCTATGTGAATGGCTGCACGCTTCGGGTCGGGTGTGTGCGCACAGAAAACAGTACCGGATATAGCTCTTTTTTGCGTCGTCACTCTTATTCAGATCTACATGTCTGCTCTACTCATTCTCCCAGAGGCTTACATGTTTTAACGTTTTATGAGACATGCAGCGCATGCCAACTCGTGTGCCACTTGGTAGATCAGCACGTCACATCATGTGCGCATCTACCACAAATGCAGGACATCAGACTGGATCGCTTCCCAAATCGTCACTATCTAACATTTTCGTCTAGTTTTTATTCGTTGACGAAAATGTCAATAGATTTTCGTCATAGATTTTGTCATTCAAAACTAGTTTTTATTTAGTTATCGTCTCGTTTTCGTCTGTGAAAAAATGTCGTTGACGAATATAATGACGAAAATTATTCGTCAACGAAATTAACACTGGGTGTGGTATTAGTCCCGCCCCTCCTCCACTGTGATTGGATGGCTGGGTAAAAAGTGACAGTGATGAGCCCTGCATTTTAACATTGTTCAACTCTGGGCGACCATGAAAAAAGCGCTCATATGGGAGCGCCTCGTTTTCAAACGCCATGAGCGTAACGAGGCGCTCCCATTGAAAACAATTGGAAAAGTACGCCAGCCACGTGAAAAAACGCTTTGGTGGACACATGGCCTTAGGGCCAGACTTACTTAACAGGTCAAATTAGCGCGAGAACGCAATCCCATAAAAGCTCCAAGAGTCCACAGACACAACCGGATAATTTCCACAATGACCAACACAATCTACCAAGCGCAGCACCAATTAGCGTCTGGTTTAAGACGCTTTTTTTGGGAGGTAAATAATGGCGCAAACACCATTTAACTGACGAGCGCAAACCTTTGTAAATCTCTTTGCGTGATTCATATAAATACTCTCCTCCCAAAAATGTTGCGTTTGAAAGGGAAACTCCTACAAATGCATATGCAATAAGGTCAGCTGCAAAAATAGCCCTGTCCACGCCTTAACAGAGCAAATTTTTCACTGTTTGTCTTTAGTAAATCCGGACAGTAGTTTTTTAACGCCAAAAGAGGGTTAGCGCTGACGCAAACTGTTAGTAAATCTGGCCCTTCATGTCAAAAAGGTTCTATATAAGGAGAAATGTCTTAAATTATTGCATAATACGTTCATGCTTAACAGGTTATTTCAATTTTTTCTAGTGATTAAGTATGTTTATGAGCTGTTTAACTCATAAAATTAAAACAAAAGTAATTAATTAAAACTAAATCCATAAAATGATCCCATGATGGAATCCCTAAAAGGTTCTAAATATGATGCGCATGACAGAACCCTTTAAGATTCCATACAGAACCTTTTCTTCTAAGAGTGTCTATTTGTGCTACTGTACCTTTAAGACATACACACGCACGTAATGAGTCAGTCAGCACTGAAATCTGCCACTTAAGCACTTCAGATCAGACTAAAATGAGTTTTAAAGTTAAGAAGGATCTTCACCCGCTGCAACAGCACAAGCTTCACCATGTTTTACTCTCTTATCATTAAAGTTTAGGCCACGATTGCAGAAACACAGTGATAAGCAGTAGTATTTAACTAAATACTGAAAGTGCTACAAAATAAAACTAGACTTAAAAAGGAACCCCATTGAATGGTGACTCAACTGAATAATTTTCTTGACTCGTCAACTGAAAATGAACTGTCCAAATTAATCAATTCACTTTAAGTATTCAGATTTCCTTAAGAGTGAAGTCACTACTTCGATAATCAATCACTAAGAGAGGAAACAATTCTCAAATCCAACCTCAGAATCCAAATCCTCCTCAACAACCTGTTCCTGTAATGCAAGAATCAGTTTAACATTTGCTGAGCTTTACACACTTCACCAGCGCTGATATATTTCACTCCGACACAAGACAAATAAAGCGACGGATTGTTCTGTAACATCCACTTCACCAATTATCCCAGAGAACTGCATGCGTCTCGTCTCATTTCATTCCCGCATTTCTGTTTGCGTTACAGTCGCGTCACATTCGTGAACTGTATCAATAATTCAGCAGTACATACTGCTGCAAACAGGGCCATGTGTTTGAATATGAAATCAATTAAGCGCACAAACACACTCGGTCATAAACACGCAGCCTCATGAATAATATGTCTTGCTCTCAGGAGGATCGTTTGCCCTGGATTCTTCACAGGGCGACTCGACGCAAGCCGACCATGTGCCAGCATCGTGTGTGTGTGTGTGTGTGGACAGATGGGGGAGGAGACGCTTCTCCTGCTATCTCAGAGTGATTTAAAAGCAGGAAGCACTCATCTCATTTATCGCTCTCGTGTCTCTGTACTGTATCACTATAGCAGAAATCACATACATGCGCAATGAAACATGCACTAGTGTCAAAATGTTGACTGTTAAACATTATGATATCATAAATCTATACTGTTTTACATGGTGTTTTAGATATTGTTCATACTAAATGACTAATTTACAATTTTACAAGTGAATCTGTCAAATCAATCATTATCATATTATAATACATAGCAGAAAAGATCAATAATTTTAAAAGTCCCCCTGTGGTGAAAATCAAGCTTTTAAATGTTGCGTATATGTCTATGTGGTGTTTTTAATATGCTTTAAGACAAACCATGTGTAAATTCATAAGTCCACACCATTGCTGAGTATTTTCTCCCTAAAACTGCAGTGAATCAAAGACAGTCTCAAAAACAGTTTGAAATTGCTGGTGTTTCTGACGTCACAAACTACCTTGTAACCAATCAGATCAACGTGTGATCGTCAACGAGTGGATCTCTGAGCTGCTGTGAGTGAGTGGAGGCGGGGCTCATTTGCATATTCATAGAACCTCATTACTAAATGAGGCAAGGGTGTAGAGTTACATTCAAGATATTTTAGGGCATGAAGGCATTTTTTTTTTCAAGGAAAAAAACTTTACATATGTAATTTTGATGATCAATGATGAGTTGTAAGGGATGAAATTATTGATTACAGGGTGACTTTAATACTTATGAATCCCAGTACAGAAAAGTCCATTATATACTTAAAACATCAGCGAATTCAGACCAATTTTGACAATTTAAAATTGAAATGCTTTTATTGGATGATAAGGATATGTAGAAACCAATATACCAAGCATTGCTAACAAAATACTGATATGTAGAAGCCAATATATCAAGCATAGCTAATAAAATACCGATATGCAGAAACCGATATATCAAGGATTGCTAATACAATACAGATATGTAGGATATCAAGCATAGCTAATAAAAAACTGATATGTAGAAACCGATATCTCAAGCATTGTTAATAAAATTCAGATATAAACCGATATCTCAAGCATTGCTAATATGTAGAAACCGATATATCAAGCTTTGCTAATAAAAAACAGATATGTAGAAACCGATATATCAAGTTTTTTTAATAAAATACAGACAGATAGAAACCGATATCAATAATTGCTAATAAAATACAGATATTTCGAAACCGATATCTCAAGCATTCTTAATAAAATACCAATATGTAGAAACCGATATATCAAGCATAGCTAATAAAAAACTATATGTAGAAACCAATATATCAAGGATTGCTAATAAAATACCGATATGTAGAAACCGATATATCAAGCATTGCTAATAAAATACCGATATGTAGAAACCAATTTATCAAGGACTGCTAATAAAATACCAATATGTAGAAACCAATTTATCAAGGATTGCTAATAAAATACCAATATGTAGAAACCAATATATCAAGGATTGCTAATAAAATACAGATATGTAGAAACCGATATCTCAAGCATAGCTAATAAAATACAGATATTTTATTAGCTATGCTAATAAAATACCAATATGTAGAAACCAATTTATCAAGGATTGCTAATAAAATACCAATATGTAGAAACCAATATATCAAGGATTGCTAATAAAATACAGATATGTAGAAACCGATATCTCAAGCATAGCTAATAAAATACAGATATGTAGAAACCGATATCTCAAGCATAGCTAATAAAATACAGATATGTAGAAACCGATATATCAAGCATAGCTAATAAAATACAGATATGTAGAAACCGATATCTCAAGCATAGCTAATAAAATACAGATATTTTATTAGCTATGCTAATAAAATACCAATATGTAGAAACCAATTTATCAAGGATTGCTAATAAAATACCAATATGTAGAAACCAATATATCAAGGATTGCTAATAAAATACAGATATGTAGAAACCGATATCTCAAGCATAGCTAATAAAATACAGATATGTAGAAACCGATATATCAAGCATAGCTAATAAAATACAGATATGTAGAAACCGATATCTCAAGCATTGCTAATAAAACACTTAAATGTAGAAAGAAACCGATATGTCAAGCAATGCTAATAAAAATAAAACAGTTTGATACTGATAATTATTTATGTTATTACTAATAAACAACATATCATAAATCTATAGTTTTGCATGATGTTTTTTAAATAGTATTATACTGAAGCTCTAATCTACAATTTTCCATGCAAATATGTCAAATTAAATATTAAAATAGTATAATATATAGTATAAAAGATACATAATTTTAACACTTATAAAATCCCAACACAGAAAAAGACCAATATCTACTTAAAACATCAGCGAATTAAGACCGATATTGATGATTTAAAATGTAAATGTTTATATCGGTTGATATGGATTTGTAGAAACCGATATTTCAAGCATTGCCAAAAAAATGTAAAAGACATGTGCACTTAAACTAAGCTAATCTAATGACTAATTCAGCAAAGTTAATTAAGAACATTGATCAAGTGATGTAACACAAGCAGCTCCTGAATAATTCATGAGAGCATCTGCATATGCTAATGTTGGTGATAAGGAGATCAAATTAATATTATTAAAATTAATGTGCATGTCAAATATATGTAAGTTGTATTTATAAATGAAAACACAAATGACGCACAATCTAATGCCAAACAACAAACTGCAATACTAGATGCACATGACCAATTCATATCAACAATAAAATGTTAAAACGAAATATAAGCACATAAGATTAAAAACTGCTATAGACAATTAATTTACTTATTGGAGTAGAAAAATAGTAGCATTGATATTATTTGCACCTAATATCGGCTGGTTTTTACCTGATATTCAGGGAAAAAAATACAGATATCAAAAATCAAATATATATTCACCAATATTTATATGGTCACTAAAGCATGATGCATCTTTAATACAATCTTCAAAAACAAAACCCGCTGACTTTAATATCCAGTGAAGAATCTAATGACTTATTCTACAAAGTAATTTCAGTTAATTAAAAACGGTGTTTAGTAATTTAACAGGGAAAAGTCACAGAAAATCCTGAATAATTCATGAGAGTATCTGCATAATATTGCATAAAAATCTGCATAAATCTGCTAATTATGACCTAAAATGAATAACAGAATTGTGTCTGGAGCACATCTCAAAACAGTTTCCGTTTTGTGATTGTAAAACATTGGCAGAATGAATTCACAATGAAATTCCAAAACTGATACTAAACTACAACACTAGATACAAACAACTAGTAACAAAATGACTATGTAAGAAAGTAAATTGCGTCTAAACGACAGAGCGGACGTGGAATAAAAGCACGGAAATGTGGAATAAAAGCGGAGCGCTGACCCCAAACAGAGAAGGGGTCAGGGGTCAGGATGAAAAAAAAAACGCATGTTCATTCACTCGCTCAGGAATGAAATACGAGAAAAGGAGTGTATAAAAGCGAAGGCAGCGGGAGGATCCTTACCTCGGATAAGTAGAGGAACGCGGGAGGAGCGTGCAGGGAATGAGGCATCATCCCGGAGCCGGACAGAAGCACGCATGCAGAGTTTGCCATGGAGCTCAAAGATGAAGATTTCCACATTTAACCACAGACAGGCACACACACACGTCTCTCTCTCTCTCTGTCTCTATCTGTGTGTCTCTCGCTCCTGCTGGATGAGCACGGCTTCCCTCGCTCGCTCTCTGTTTACTCTGCACACAATAAAGATCACTTAAACATCCACATGCGGAGGTGGGAGGTGCATGAGAGCAGTGTGTGTGTGTGTGTGTGTGTGTGATCGTATAGCAGCGCTGCGTGTGTGCTTTAATTGCCCACGACCCCCTTTAGAGCCCAACACTCACAAAAGACCCCTGAAATCACACTCAAGGACACACACATACACATACACACACATACACACACACACACACACACACACACACACACACACACATATAAAAGAGGACATGCTGCAGACTTCTGCTGCTTTTAAAGCTAATTATAGACACTACACATCCTTAACATGACTTTCATCATTTTGCTTCGATGCAAAACAACTAAAAAAATACATACGTTAAATACACTCTCAAAAAATTAAAGGTTCCAAAAGGGGTTTTCACGGTGATGTAATTGAAGAACCATTTTTGGTTCCCTAAAGAACCTTTCAGTGATCACTTCTTAAAAGAACGTTTTTTGTTTTTTTCTTACGGTGAAGAACATTTTTTATAATTTAAAGAACCTTTTTCCACCATAAAGAACCTTTTGTGGAATGGAAAGATTCCACTGATGTTAAAAAGACAACAATAAAGAACCTCAGTTTGTACGAGTGTATATTTTTACTTTATCTATGAATTATTTTTAGTTGCTTTGCACTGAAGCATCATCTAAATGATGAATGTCGTGTTAAGGATCTGTAGTGACCTTGTGACCAAAGGAAGGTCACTTCTGGCATTGGTTTCAAACCAAATGTGTCTCAACTGAAAGCTTTACGTGCATTTTATGATATTTTCTAGATTTAGCTTTAGGAGTGCATTAATTTGCAATTAATAAGCACATAAAAACAAGTTCGATTAATCTCTAAAGGCCCGTTCACACCAAGGACGATAACTTTAACGATAAAGATATAGATCTAAAAATCGTTCTCGATATTAACTATAATAGCAGAGTCCACACCACAACTATAACGATAACAGCAGAGAGAAACTAGTCATTTTCAGAACGATTTCTTTTCCAGCTGATGAACGATAAAAACATTGATAGTCAATCAGAAACCATTCTGCTTTAAAGAACTCAAACATTTAAAGCGGCAGACGACAAAACTGCTTTAGACTACCGTTCAAAGGTTTTAGGATCAGTACGAACATAAATATTAATGCTTTTCTTCAGCAAGGACTTTAATTGATTAAATAAAAAAAATACAGTAAAGACATTTATAATGTTACAAAAGCTGTAACATTTGCTGTTCATTTGAACTTTATATTCATCAAATATGTATCACGGTTTCCACATGAATCTGAAGCAGCACAACTGTTTTCAACATTGATAATAATCAGAAATGTTTCTTGAGCATCAAATCATCATATCAGAATGATTTCTGAAGGATCATGTGACACTGAAGACTGGAGTAATGATGCTGAAAATTCAGCTTTGATCACAGGAATAAATTGCATTTTAACATATATTCACATAGAAAACAGATATTTTCATTTGTAATAATATTTCACAATATTACTGTTGTACTTTATCAAATAAACGCAGCCTTGGCGAGCAGAAGAAACTTTTTTTCCCACACAATAAAACATCTTACTGACCACATACTGAATGTTAGTGTTGAATGGAGAAGAATGTTTCAAGAGTGTGTAAAGAGTCGCTTCAGAATGAAATCAACTTGACCCGTCCTTCAACAAGCACCTCAACTTTTACACTTGATTTCATGCACCATTGAAATCGATAGATTCACAGTGCTCTCTGACGCCTAGTAAGTGCCCTTAAGCATTCATTCCTGTCTGCAACAACAACAACAACAACATGCACACTGAGCGCAACATCTCATTCAAGACTAAAACACAAAGCAACACTATTCATCTGCTATCTAACAAACACTCATGTTCCCTTCAGGAAATGCACATCTATTTCTCTGCTTGTTGAAGTTTGTATCAGTGCAATACTGTATCTAAGGGCATGAAACTAGTATTTTAACAGCCAAACCGAGACAAAATCATTGATAGCAATAATCACCTTGATTATTACGTTTTTCATGTGCAGATTTTCTTTTTGAAGACTGTTTACATCCACTCCCACATAAGCGGAGGCATCAATCAAACGGTGTGTGTCAGTAACAGATGTTCTGTGTAAGGCGCCCATCACACACACATACACACACTAATGTGATTTCACTACAAATTACATCACTGCGACGCTGTCTCTCTGTGTGAGTGTGTGTATCTGTCTGTTCAGCAGCAGGTTTGTCTGCGACACTGATGTGTTACACTTCATTTGAGCCGCACAACTGCGGCATCTCACCCTCACACGATCACATGACCACACACTCGCCTGTCAGGGATGTTAACAGACAGGGTACAAATCTAAGACCGAAACTACTGATTTAACAGTTTAAAGTCAGCACGAAACCGAGGTTGCACTGTTTTTTTCTTTCAATAGTGACGTATATCCGAGTGAAACGGCTTCTGGAACAAGAACAAATGTCTCAATTTGATTTTCTATGAAGCAAAAAGCAGTTTTTTGTAAATGTTTCAATGTCTTTATGTAGATCTACATTAATCCCTCTAGTGTGCAACTCCGTTACATTTTGTTTTTTTGTATACTGTTGTATGTGTTACATATTATTTTCTGTTGATAACATATAATTTAAAAAAAAAACAAGAACAAATGTAGGGCGGGGCTTGATTTTGTCTGTGGTGAATTGATTGGATGGTTGTGGTTTGCTATTGGCTGATCTCATGTGATTGGCATGTTGCCCCACCCCCGTCATCAGAGAAAAGAAGAGGGTTGGGAAGTTTACGAGGAAATATTGCGAGGAACATAAATAATGAATTATAATAAATTTATAATAAATACTGCAATAGTCCCAAATATATATATAAGAATAGTTAATTTTGTGGTTTCATGGTGTCTTTAATAAACTAAAATTTGTTAATGCAAGTTAAAAACTAAATTAAAAACTAAAGATGTTCTTGATGTGCCGGCATCTGAAACTGGACGATGGGGGTGGTTTCTGCATGAAACCTTCTCAATCACCTGTCTGTCAGATCTTGCACAGCAGTGATTCTATTGGCTGATTTGACAGGATGTGCTTTTGCATGTAACTAGGATATATGAAACAATGGATTTGAATTAAATATAAACCAAACCAAACTAAATTCCAAAAAAAGTCAATTATTGAAATAAAATCAAATGAAAACTATAATAACCTATCATTTGTGCTATTTATATTTTATTATTATTTTGTCTAAAAATGCATCGAAATATTCAGCTTCTCTCACCATTATCATTGTGTGTTTAAGGCAAGATTTTGGTCAGTTTTGCTTCAATGTCTTCTAGTGGAAATGATTTTATTAGACTTTTATCTATTTGCGTCTGTAGATTTCAAATACAATACTTATCTTTAACGTTTTTTTCTCCACTTCAGCATCACTTATATACACCAAACTTTACAGTTTTATTCCTGACTATATTCTGAAGGTTTTTACTGAGGGGTTTCTTTATATATCATTCTCACTGATTTATAGAACATTTTATTCCTAAAAACATGTTTTTTTTTCTGGCTGTTGACAGTATTTTCTGATTTATAGAGTGATAAAAAGTTGATATCCAAAAACCCTCTGTAAAAACCTTAAGCTCTAATATGTCAACAAAATGAAACATTTTGAACTTGGCTTTATCTAATGTTCAGATTAATCTTCTGGAAATCTACACAAATTAGGTCATTTTTTATTAGATAATGCCTTATTTGAACCTTTAGAACATATCAGAAAAATGTGTAATACAAAACAAATGTCTTAATGTACCGTGATTAATAAACTGGGGAAAGTATGGTGATATTTAGTAGTTCTACACTTGAAATGAGACACTAGTCGCAGTGCTTCTCATGAGCTTAAAAACCTAGATGCTTCTGCTTAAATGTTTCAAATAAGTTACGTAGACAAATATAATGTTGTGTCTATGTATACATTTCTTTACAAACAGTTTACAAAAACCTTTTTCATCTAAAGGCTTCTGCTTAAATGCTTCAATTGGGTTGTGCAGACAAATATAAATGTGATGCTTAAGTCAAGTCAAGTCAAGTCACCTTCATTTATATAGCGCTTTTAACAATATAGATTGTTTCAAAGCAGCTTTACAGTGGTAATAGGTAAATAAAGTAACAGAGATTGATTTGACAATGTAGCAGCATCATTCATGCTGTTAATGAACATCTGTGTCAAGTACAGCCTCTTTGTGTCTAACTCAAATGTTAAAAGCATGTAACTGTCATTTTGTGTGAACGTTTAGTAAGCAAAAACCATGAAAATGTGAAGGTTTCAAAATAAATCATGAAGGAGAGACTCCCAGGATCATGTGGTCATACTTTGGGTTAAAAAAAATGTAGCTGAATCAGACAAAACCTCAATTTAAGAACATTTGGTGATTTAAAACAAAAATATTCATAAATAAATGCTATAGTTGTTTTAGTTTGGAGTCATTGTATTTAGCTTCACTTCAGCTATTGAAGTCTGAGGTCGTTATATTTAGCTTCATATATAAACAGTGCAAGTCTATGGTATGTGCTCATTAACATTGATTAGTGTGTGTTTGTGAGTGTGTGTGTGTCCGTTTTCAGCAGATGGTTCCTCATCCATCTGCTCTCAGACACACCCTGAGACACATCACTACACAACAGAAACTATATACCCTCTATATCATCTCTTTCTCTCTCCATTAGGACACTGAATGAGCCCAACACACATTCCCTTACTGAGTCTGAGTGTGTGTACGTGTGCGTGTGCGTGTGCGTGTGTGTGTGTGTGTGTGTGTGTGTGTGTGTGTGCGCGTGTGTGTCTGTGTGTGTGTGTGTGTGTGTGTGTGTGTGTGTGTGTGTGTGTGTGTGTGTGTGTGTGAGAAACTACAGTCACTCAGAGTGTTTGTTCATGGTTGAGCAGGAAGACGAGACATCTGCTGTAATCTGCTGTATAAAGTACAAGAAAAGTCGAAGAAAACAACTGCAGATTTCCTCAAAATGACACACAAACATAGAGTACTGCACAAAACTCTCCAACACATTAGATGCTTCACAGAAACATTTGTTTTAAGACGATTATTTATATAATATGGGTGGATAGAAAGACAGATAATGAAAAAAATTATAGATAGATAGAACGATAGATAGAACGATAGATAGAACGATAGAACGATAGAACGATAGAACGATAGATAGATAGATAGATAGATAGATAGATAGATAGATAGATAGATAGATAGATAGATAGATAGATAGATAGATAGATCGATAGATAGAACGATAGATAGAACGATAGATAGATAGATAGATAGATAGATAGATAGATAGATAGATAGATAGATAGATAGATAGATAGATAGATAGATAGATAGATAGATGGATGGATGGATGGACGGACGGACGGACGGACGGACGGACGGACGGACGGACGGACGGACGGACGGACGGACGGACGGACGGACGGACGGACGGACGGACAGACAAATAGATAGATAGATAGATAGATAGATAGATAGATAGATAGATAGATAGATAGATAGATAGATAGATAGATAGATAGATAGATAGATAGATAGATAGATAGATAGATAGATAGATAGATAGATAGATAGAAAAACAGACAGATGATAGATAGACAGACAGACAGACAGACAGACAGACAGACAGTCAGACAGACAGACAGACAGACAGACAGATAGATAGATAGATAGATAGATAGATAGATAGATAGATAGATAGATAGATAGATAGATAGATAGATAGATAGATAGATAGATAGATAGATAGATAGATAGATAGATAAATAGATAGATAGAAAAACAGACAGATGACAGACAGACAGACAGACAGACAGACAGACAGACAGACAGACAGACAGATAGATAGATAGATAGATAGATAGATAGATAGATAGATAGATAGATAGAACGATAGAACGATAGATAGATAGATAGATAGATAGATAGATAGATAGATAGATAGATAGATAGATAGATAGATAGATAGATAGATAGATAGATAGATAGATAGATAGATAGATAAACAGACAGATGATAGATAGACAGACAGACAGACAGACAGACAGACAGACAGACAGACAGACAGACAGACAGACAGACAGATAGATAGATAGATAGATAGATAGATAGATAGATAGATAGATAGATAGATAGATAGATAGATAGATAGATAGATTTCATAGTACACTGTATTGTGATGAATTACTGTCCAAAGTGTCAATATCGTGTCCATCACATGATCACGTCAAGCCCTCCATCTGTCCAACAGACTCTTAAGACTTCAGAAAGAACTTTATATTCACACACACACAACATCCAGTCCTGCATCTCATGCTTTAACCTCACAATCTAATGCCAGGCACTATTTTTAGACGTTGTTTCCTCCTTATGGGTACGACACGTTAAAATTTAATGTGCAACAAGGAAAGACCAAGTGACTGGTTTAAAAAGAGCCGTATTGTGCGCAGCCGAGAGGAACATTCAGGGCAAGTGAAGATTTGAGTGGAAATGGCAAAGTTATTCAGAGGAAACACACACACACACACTTTCTCTCGTTCTTCAGGTTGAAATGTTTTTGTGTTTGTGGATCTGAGTGCAAAAGCAGCCTGCAAATATCTGAAAATCATCACGCACCATCATCAGCATCACGCAAAAACCAACACAAAGTTCACCATCAGAGACACAACTACACTTATGATGGTGTGTGTTATGAAAGACATCAAATCTAGAAAGAAAATATAGAAGAAATTGAATAAAGAGTATGAAATTGCATCCATTTTAGAGAGAAGAAACTAGAAACTGGACTAGAAACTTCCCAATCCTTTGTTTTTATATATTACTTACTTTATATAGTTTTATTTTCCATGACTTTTCATAACTATCATGCTGTAATGAGTCAAAGCCACAACTTTTGGACATGATGTGTCTCCCTAGTTCGACTAAACTCCAAATACTCTTGAATTTGACCAGGAACTGATGAGAAACCAGCCAAAAAGTGAATCTGCGGGATCTCGCTCAGTATCTGTGAATCTCACGTTCCCTTCATCTAAACACTCCACAAACTAATGACTGTGTAAGAAAGTGTGAAGACGTTTTAAATATCATCAGCATCTACTGTAGTTTGAGAAGCTCTTCAGGGACGTGACACGCCGCGTCTCGTTTATTAAAGCACTAAATATACGCGGACAGATTCATCAGCGCGGGACGTCTTCATAAAGACCAACTCAAAAATCGCGGTGTAAAAAACATAACATGAAGTGAGTGTTCTCAGTCTCTCAGTAAAAAAAATAACACACTCCCGCCGTGACTCTCTGCTCTCAACACACACATTCATCTCGGCCTTGGATGCGGCCCTTGATTAGCACCATAAACTCTCCAAAAATTGGTCAATATCCCATAACACTAATGTCACTCTGTGCTCACATTTTACAGCCCTCTCTCACACACACACAGTCAGCGCATCACCACAGGGCTTTACTGGCCCCCGGCGTGACCGTATAAAGCAAATTAAACAGCTTTACGACCCTTAATGGTCAAACGCTTTTGAAGGAAAACACAAGGCTGGGATGCTGGACGAGGCTCATATATGACATCATTCATCTGACACCAGACCCTCACACTCAGTTTAAAGAGGACAGATCAGGAAAAACATATCGCTGATGTTCAACAGGCAATTCAACAAAACTTTCCTGATAATTTTCTCACCCCCACGTCTTCCAAGATGTTCATGCCTTTCTTTCTTCAGTCGAAAATAAATAGAGGTTTTTTAGAAAAACATTCCAGGACTTTTCTCCATATAGTGGACTTCAATGGGGTCCAACGGGTTGAAGGTCCAAATTGCAGTTTCAGTGCAGCTTCAAAGTCTCAACATGATCCCAGCCGAGGAATAAGAGTCTTATCAAGCCAAACCATCGCTCATTTTCTTAAAAAAACAAACATTTATATACTTTTTAACCACAAATGCATGTCTTGCTCTGGCTGCGATGCGCCACACATTACGTAATCACGTTGGAGAGGTCATGCGTGTTCCGGTTAAAAAAAAAAATGTAGAGGCAAAAAACTCCATCTCAATTTCTCCTCCATTTTCATAATCGTCCGACATTGTTGTTTTACCTTTTATTTCATTTTTTTTTTAATAAATCTTTGCACGTTTGCTTTGTAAACGCTAGGTCGGCACTAACGCCTACGTCACACTTGACCTTTCAACGTGATTACGTAATGTGTGGCGCATCACAGCCAGTGCAAGACGAGCATTTGTGGTTAAAAAGTATATAAATGTTTGCTTTTTTTAGAAAATGAGCGATGGTTTGGCTTGATAAGACTCTTATTTATGTGTAGAGCCTTTGAAGCTGCACTGAAACTGTCATTTATACCTTCAACCCGTTGGACCCCATTGAAGTCCACTATATGGAGAAAAATCCAGAAATGTTTTCCTCAAAAACTTTTTTTGTTTAAAAATTTCTTTTCGACTGAAGAAAGAAAGACATGAACATCTTGGATGACGTTGGGGAGAGTAAATTATCAGGAAATGTTAACTCTGAAGTGGACTAATCCTTTAAGCACATTCATCTCTGAGCATTCACATTCAAGTTTCAACATTGTTTGGCCAAAATAAGTAATGTTTGGCTGCCACTGTGCTAAAATCACTGTAACACATTAAGGTAAATCTGTGCCAATGGATGAAACGCGGGTCGATGTTATCGGTCCCTGTGGAGCGCCGTTCTCGCAGTTAATGGCCCCACACCAAGATGGCGAGTAACGCATCAGACGATCAGACTCGATGGTGATTCATATTGTTAGCAATGTGTCTCTCTCTCTCTCTCTCTCTCTCTCTGTGTGTGTGTGTATAGATCGGTCCGGTTCGCCATATGCACGAGAATCTAATGACGGCAGGTGCGATCGCAGAGGTGAATTTCTGCACACAAGTCGACGCTCTCAGAATGTGATTTCCCCTGAGCGGCCGTGGCTCTCGGTGGACGTGTGTATGAAAATCTCGCAGTGAGAAGATGCTGTTAGTGGTTAATCAATATGAGGCAGGTGTGGGAGCTGAGACGTGGTCAAAACACAATCATCCTCTAATCTCATTCCACTCACATCCTGCAGGGGAAAATTACACACAACGAGCCATATGTTAAAAATACAGATAATTAATGGTGTTTAACCCCGGCGCCTCAAACTATACTGGAATCTGGCTGATGTTTCTAATGTTTAAAACAGACGAGGAGTGTGTGTGGGTCGCATCCTCTGGGAATCACTCCGGGTTGACCTGGAATCTCGCTCACATATTCAAACACGATACGCTGTGATGTGGAAAACGCTTCTCGTGATGGACGTTAAATCTGCTGTGATGATTCTGAAACAGGGAAGAAAGGGTTGAAAATTGTTTCTATCACGGTCTGTGTAGTTTGAAATTACAGTATGCACTTCATAAATCATACACATTTAATATTTATTCTTTCAGATATTATATAATAGAATTCAGATATTATTTAGTATTTGTAGATATTTATAGTTAATAGAGAGAATAGAACGATAATGAGAGAATGAGATAGATAGATAGATGATAGATAGATAGATGGATGGATGGATGGATAGATGGATGGATGGATGGATGGATGGATGGATGGATGGATGGATGGATGGATGGATGGATGGATGGATGGATGGATGGATGGATGGATGGATGAGAGAACGATAGAATGATAGATAGAACGATAGATAGAACGATAGATAGATAGAACGATAGATAGATAGAACGATAGATAGATAGAACGATAGATAGATAGATAGATAGATAGATAGATAGATAGATAGATAGATAGATAGATAGATAGATAGATAGATAGATAGATAGATGCATAGATGCATAGATGGATAGATACAATGAGAGAACTATAGATAGATAGATAGATAGATAGATAGATAGATAGATAGATAGATAGATAGATAGATAGATAGATAGATAGATAGAACAAGATAACTATAGATAGATAGATAGAGAGAGAGAGAGAGAGAGAGAGAGAGAGAGAGAGAGAGAGAGAGAGAGAGAGAGAGAACGAGAGATGGATAGATGGATAGATATTTAAGGAGTTTTAAACACTCTTTCTGTCCTCTTGTTTCTACGTTCAGTCTCTCTCTCTTTTCTCCTCTATTACCATCATCCGTTGTTCCACAGTAAAGCCTCTGTTCTCGTCAATTATTCATCACATTCAGAGCAGGACACAAACACCACCCCTCTCTCTCTCTCTCTCTCTCTCACTCTCACTCTCACTCTCTCTCTCTCTCTCTCTCTCTCTCTCTCTCTCTCTCTCTCTCTCTCTCTCTCTCTCTCTCTCTCTCTCTCTCTCTCTCTCTCTCTCTCTCTCTCTCTCTCTCTCTCTCTCTCTCTCTCTCTCTCTCTCTCTCTCTCTCTCTCTCTCTCTCTCTCTCTCTCTCTCTCTCTCTCTCTCTCTCTCTCTCTCTCTCTCTCTCTCTCTCTCTCTCTCTCTCTCTCTCTCTGATGCCCATCAGGGTTAAATCTGATCTCATGTTTTGTCTCAGTAATGTCTGGTGTGACTCGATCACCTGAGTGTTTTCTCTTCAGCAGATGGAGCTCCATTCAGAGAGATTAATGCTGCTGCGGAGGGTTTGAGCCCCTCAGAGTTGTGTGTGTGTGTGTGTGTGTGTGAACAGCAGGGGACAGAGAGCCCAAGGTGTCGCCCTCAAACTGAACATCTGTTTCCTGAATAAATATTCTAATGAGGAGCGAATGCGCTCAATTCCCACACTGCACTGCAGTGCTGCCGGCCTCCCCAGAGACCCATGGAGAGACAGGTAACACCACACACCTGTACACACTTCACGTCGACACTCACACACTCACTGCAGTCTCGATGAAAAGAACCGCAATATACCATAGACTGTATAAAACAATGGACGTAGTGTCCGTGACGGCACCCATGGGTTTCATATTTGACGCCAAAGGGGGTGGAGCCGGCCGTCGCCATCTTGGCAGCGTGTCACTCCCGGATAACCAAATATGGGCAAAGAGGCAGATTAGCTAAAGTGACGTGACAGGCAAACGGCTAGTAGTGACATCAGCGGCAATCCACCTGTCACTCAAGTGGCCACGCCCTTAATTATGCCCAACTTTAGAATTTAAAAGGATGAGTTATAAAAAAAAATATATATTTTTTTTTATCCCCTCAGAATCATCATGAAGGGCAAAATTAGCCATATAGACCAAAACCACTTTTTGAACCAGGCTGTAAACAGATTTTTTTCTGCTGTAAAGTTGGGTATTTTAACATGGGGGTCGATAGGATTGACTCCCCTTTTGCAGCCTGTCTCTAGTGGCCAGTCGATGAACTGCCGTTTGCAATATACTTCAAACATCTATTTATGATTTATCCATGCACGTCATTATTATTTTTTAATTCATGTTCCTTATAACATCAGAATCACTTTCCCATCCTCTTGCAACATCTCTTCTCTTCTCTGATGACAAGGGCGGGGCAACCTGTCACTCACATGAGATCAGCCAATAGCAAACCACAACCATCCAATCAATTCCTCACAGACAAAATCAAGCCCCGCCCTACATCTGTTCTTGTTCCAGAAGCCGTTTCACTTGGATATACGGCACAATAGAGAAGAAAAGACCAGCACACCTTCTGTTCCATGCCGACTTTAAAGGCACTAACAGCCAGAAGCTGCTCACATTTACTCATTCCTTATTCTGACTGTATTCCACATGATTCAAATAAACTCTGAAATAACACAAATGGAAGTCTGGGAATGATGCTGTGATCAAAACGTGTGATGCAACTAAAAGCTCTCTTATGTTTCAGCTTCTTCTGTGTCTAGACTTTAGCTCTGTATAATTTCTATTTTTTTTTTTTTGTACATAAACAAATTCTGAAAATCTCTAGCCTATATAATTCAAACCTCCTGCATTCAGACAGTTGGTTTTCTTTCAAACATTTCATTAATTTCAAATAACTTTATTCTTAGCAAACAAACAACACATATTTCAATGAAATTATAATAAAAATACAGTTATTATGGAGAGGTTCATAGGTTTGATCACATCTCTTAAACTAACTATAAGCAATAATAGTGATCCTTGACTTAAACACCACTAATAAAGTGTTTCCATTCATTAACTATAATTGATTAGAATAATTGAAATGTAACTCGTGTGTAGGTGCATTATGGGATATAAGCATCTCTTCATGATGCTTTATTTCACTATCCACTACAATGCATTCATTTTAAAAAAGGAAAGAGGAAGAAAAACATTCTTTGGATCTAAATTTGAATTTAAATATTTGCATGTGTGTTCCTCAAGGCATCAATTAAAATCAATAAAGTTAATCAGCAAAGCTTTGTAAGAAAGCCAAACGTGATTAAAGTAATGATCAATCCATCATTCAGCAGTCTATGCATAAAAGGTGTGGATTGTACAGTGTAAATCATTACAGAGAGTGCAACGTATATTGTGACGACAATGCATTTCCGAAACAGGATTTTGGCATTTTCTGTGGAAAATCCCAGTGGTGTTTGTCTGTGGAAAGTCAAATGTTTTCTGAAGCGTCTGATCAGTTATCAGCACAAACTCTCCTCGACGACACACATGACTCGAGGAAAACTTATTCAAGTGAACCGCACTAACAGAGCGATCGCACCAGGGTTTATTTTAATCCAACCAAACCTGATCCAACCAAAGTGTGAACACACCCAAAAACACTGAATGCATACATCACAAAAAAGTAACACACATACACACACACAGTACAAAGAGACTTTCATATATACACTAGATAAATTGTGTGACTTCAGTCTCTCTCATTCAGAGTTTTCTCTTCCAAATTAATGAGTTAAACTGCAGCGAAGAGTGTGACGGACAAATCAAACACACACGGAATCAGAATCAGTGCACAGGATTTACAGAAAAAAAAAACATATAGAAACCCTGAAAAGCAGCAGAGAGTCTGAACGCTAAACACACACTATTAAATACAGCACAGAAGGTTTACGGGACGATTGTGCTGATTCTATAAATACACACACACACATGTGATCTTCGCTTCTGCGGTCAGCGCTCATGTTCATCTCACTGATGTGGACACTTGATCATCAGTGAACGTCTATGACCGTACTGGAACACCTCAATCCGTCACATAAACCTGACCACTCGAAGAAAATCACAGAATACAGAGAAGTGAACAAAAATGAACTCATTTGAAGCTCACTGAGACTGAGCGAAACACGTCTGAGAAATACGTCCACTCGTATTGAGCTCAGAGATGAACTCTACCATTTTAACACAGAAACACACTCCTGGATGAACAAGAAATCACACACCAGATGTCTTCTGTGTCTCAGTTGCCTCTCCTAAACACCAATGAGCGCGAATGGAGATCAAAAAGAGATTTCTCCACTGAGAAAAACACCCATAATCTCACACGTGTCTCCTCTAGTTTCAGAAGAGATGTTCTTTTTTATTTCTTTTGATTTTAGGAGAAAAATCTGAGATCATGTTAATACTAAGAAACATATTGAGTTCCCTGAGAAATGAAAGAGCAACATCTGAGCAATATTTCCATAAATCGCCCACAGAAAAGAAAAATGAGAAAGGAGATCTCTTCGAGGTCTCAGATGTTCCTCAAAAACATCGATGAGATTGAATGGAGCGCAAATGGAGTCGTCTATTTCTCCTCTAGAGCTTCAGATGAGATCTCAAATTTGATTTCAGGAGAAACATCTGAGACTATGTTGATACCAAGACGCACATTTAGTTCCCTGAGCTATGAAAGAGAAACATTTGAGCAAGAACATTTACCTAAATCACCATAGAAAAGAAAAATCCCAAAGGAAATCTCACTGATGTCTCAAATCTTTCTCCAAGACATCAATGAGACTCAATGGAGAGCAAATAAAGTCATCTGATTAACATATCTCACATATGTCTCCTCTAGAGTTTCAGAAGAGATCTTAATTTGTATTTCTTTTGATTTTTGGAGAAACATTTGAGATAATGTTGTTACCAAGAAACAACACAAGTTCCCTGAGCCATGAAAGAGCAACATCTGAGCAATAGCATTTCTATAAATGCCCATAGAAAAGAAAAATGAGGTCTCAAATGTTCCTCCAAGACCCTGATGAGATTGAATAGAGCGCAAATGGAGTTGCCTTTTTCACAGATCTCACGTTTCTCCTCTAGAGCTTCAGATGAGATCTAGACTATGTTGATACCAAGATATACATTAAGTTCCCTGAGCTATGAAAGAGCAACATAACATTTTTTGAAATGGGCCACAAAGGAAATCTCACTGATATCTCAAATCTTTCTCCAAGACGTCAATGAGACTCAAAGGAGAACAAAATAAAAAAACGATCTCACATGTCTCTTCTAGAGTTTCAGAAGAGTTATTCATTTGCATTTATTTTACAGTTTTGGAGAAACATTTGAGATAAATTTGATCCCAAGAAACAACACAAGTTGTAAAGTACGAAAAGTACCATGAAAGTGCAACATCACATTTTCCTAAAACAGGCCATAGAAAAGAAAAAGAAAAACCCAAAAAGGAAATCTCACTAATGTCTCAAATCTTTCTCCAAGACGTCAATGAGACTGAATGGAGAGCAAATAAAGTTGTCTGCCTAACAGATCACATATATGTCTCTTTTGGAAAAACATTTGAGATAAAGTTGATACCAAGAAACATACTTTCAGCCATGAAAGAGCAACAATACCAGTTTTCTGAATCGCCCGTAGAAAATAATAAATCACAAGGGAAATCTCATTGATGTCTCAAATCTCTCTCCAAGACGGAGCAAATGGAGTCGCTCGCAGATCTCGTGTAGAGTTGCAAAGAAATCTCAATAATGTCTCAAACTGTGCTCAGATGCCAATCTCAATATGACCTCAAACATTTCATTCATCAAATGATTTGAGTCGCTCCACATTAAATTTAAAGCTCTATACTCTGACGAAGTCTAACTCCATGAAGTCTCTAAACGAGCCTCCTCTGAGCAACATGGTTCTTCCTAAACTCCCTGTCCCGAACCAAACAGAAGTGAGCAGTTCACAGTGGATCAAACACAAGCGCAGTGAACATGAACATCGCGTTTCTCCAGACATGCAGCAAATGCGTCGATCGTCACACTCACCCAAAAGTACATCATCATTTCAGCCAGGAAAACCCTCAACAGATATTTCTCACTCTCTCTCTCTGTCTCTCTTGAGTTCAGGACAGCTGGATTCTCCTCCCGTCTCCTCCAACACTTCTCCTCCTCTCCTCGCCTCTGACTTTCCTGATGTTTGAGCGTCTAGTTTCTCGGGAAACACCTGGAGAAGCGGCGTCACTGTGTCTGATACTCTTTTACTCCTTCCTTTGCTCTCGTCTCACAGCAGCTTTACTTTAAGACTGAGTCTGAACCAGGATCACAGCGTTCTCCAGCGGGGGGGAGAGAGAGAGAGAGAGAGAGAGAGAGAGAGAGAGAGAGAGAGAGAGAGAGAGAGAGAGAGAGAGAGAGAGAGAGAGAGAGAGAGAGAGAGAGAGAGAGAGAGAGAGAGAGAGAGAGAGAGAGAGAGAGAGAGAGAGAGAGAGCGAGGGGGTTTTCTCTGATGACAGTATTGATGGCGGATGTGAGTGAACAGGCTCTACCCACAATCCTCTCAAAATACGCCGTCTGAAACCCGACAAGCACCACAACATAAAGCAGAGAAGAACATATAAAGATGGAGGACCGAGCTGGATTTCTTTCACTGCGAAGCGTCTCACATTTCTACTCATAATCAAAGGAAAAGAATAATATAGTGTTTTTTTGTTTTGTTTTTTACAGTAAAAACAGTAAGCACACTGAAAAAAGGAAACATGAAATGTTGAAGTAGAAGGACTGAGATAGTATTTTCGTGTAAAACGTACTCCAATGATCTTTGTTTTAATTACAGCTTTGAAAAAAAAAAATTACAGTGCAATTTTTATTATTTTTTTACATTATGACATTCAACCCAAATTTGTGATAAAAAAAAACAAATAATTGTGATAAAATTATATAACCTACTATATTTTGCATTTATTTTGCAAGAAAACATTTTATGTTTTAAACGAAAATTTATGTATTATTATTATTATTTTTGTTGTTAAATTATTACATAACTTATTTTCTTCCCATTAGTGTAATGTGGACAACAACAAAAAAATATTTAATATATTTTGCAAAAAATGTAATTTAAGCTCCAAGTTTATTATTATTATTATTATTATTAATTATTTTCATGAAAACTTTTTACCCAATTTTTCATTAACGCAATGCAATTTTTTTTTAAACTTCTTATACACATTAACATATTTTACAAATGTTTTGCAAGAAAATTATATATTCGTAAAATATATATTCGTGACCATTACGCACATTTGACACAAAATATTATTAATGTATGCTATTACTGTAATGTGAACAAAAAAATATCATTTAAATTATAAGCATTTATACACTGTGGTTGCATGTGTTGTGCCTTTCATTTTTACTGTAATACAGTGCTAAAAATTTATAAAAGCATTGGAATTAATAAAAAAAAAAACACTGCATTACAGTAATGAGAATCACCTATAAGGATAACAGGAAAAAAGTAAAATTACTGCATTACAGTAATGAGATTTTGCATGAAAATGTGCTAAAATGTCAATGCAAAAAAAAAAAAAAAAATCTTAATGGACTTCAAACTAGGCTTTGTTTTATTAATAATTCAGCATTTTTCTTTCAGATGTGGGGATGAAATGTGGCCTAGATGTGTTATACAAATCCCCCCTAAAGTCAGTTCAATCCCTTTATATAAAGAGAAACGGAGTGAGTGAGAAGTCCATGAGACGCTGTAGTTTCATCACTGCTGCGTCAGCACATTTTAAAAACAGGTCATCAATATCTGCCTGCAGGACACACTTTAAAAACCAGCGTATAAACCACAGACACACACACACAGAATCTGCTGCTGTGCCAGATAAACGCTGCACACACACACACACACACACACACAGCCTGTACTGTAACACCAGCGCACTCTTCTGCAGCCCGCCGTCTCCTTTAATTGGATTTTTATCTGTGGTCATTTTTTTCTTCTCTCTAGTATCTCTCTTAGACCTCTGAGGAATATTTTTTAGAAATGATAATTAGACTACAAGAGGGAAAGAAATACATTGAGTTCAGATCTCCACTCGTCTCACGGCTGATGTGAACACGCGAGGAAAATAAACGTGTTGTTGTCTGTGTCCTGAATCTGGACAATCTGATTCTTTCACTCTAGTCTGATTCTCCAGTTTGATTCTCTGGATTTAGTTTGATTCTCCAATCTGAATCTCTGACTCATGCTTACAGTTTGATTCTTCCAACTCTAGTTTGATTATCTGGCTCAGATTTTTATTTCCTAGTTTGATTCTTTGATACTCTAATTGATTCAATTTTGAGTCTTTGATTCTAGTTTGATCTTCAACTGTAGCTCTAGTTTGACTCTCCGATTACTCTGCTATAATTAGACTCTCAGACTAGTTTGATTTTTAAACTCTAATCTAATTCTTTGACTCTGAATCTCTGACTCCAGTTTGATTCTCCAACCCCAGTTTGATTTTTAAACTTGATTATTCTATGACCCTTGTTTGACTCTCTAATGTGATTAATTGATTCTCTTAAATGATTTGATTCTCTAATTTGATTCTTTGATTCTCTTATTTGCATCATTGACACAAGTTTGATTCTTTGACTCTAGTTTGATTCTTTGACTGTAGTTCTAGTTTGACTCTCCGAATATCCAAATCTAACCCAACTCTCTGACTAATTAGATTTTTAAACTCTAGTCTGATTCGTTGACTCTGAATCTCTGACTCCAGTTCGATTCTCTGACTCTGATTTTTAGACTCTATTCTGATTCTCAGTCTCTGATTCTTCTCAGACACTGTTCATTCTATGACCCATTTTTGATTCTCTAATTTGATTAATTGATTCTTTAATCTGAATCTCAGACTCTAGTTTGATTCTCTGATTTGATTCATTGATTCTCTAAATTGATTTGATTCTCTAATTTGATTATTTCATTCTCTAATCTCTGACACAAGTTTAATTCTTCGACTGTGGTTCTAGTTTGACTGTCCGAATATCCGACTCTAATTCGACTCTCTGACTCGTTTGACTTTTAAACTCTAGTCTGATTCTACAGGAAGTGCCTGATAATAAAAAGCGCTGGTGTTGCATTAGTTGAACTTCAACATTCGGCCAGCTCTAATGCTGATCACATGAACACCGAGTGCTCAAGAGTCGTTTGCTCAGCGGCCAGCGGGTAACAGGTGATCATCTCTTCAACTTTACGAATCACACCTGTTGTTTCTCTCAGCATCAACAAACAGCATCGCACACATATATCACATCAACACACATCACTGTGTTGAACTGAATCCCGAAAGCATATTTACCCTCCACACACACACCTGCCCGGCGCTCAGTCGAACACGCGACGCCACTCGCACTGAGATTGAATGCTTAGGGAAGTGATGTCATCAAGTCAAGCACAAATCCACCTGTTCATATCAATCACGGACGCACAAACAAACCACACTGTATCAACACACACACACTCACACACAGATCCTCTCTCACCTGTGTGCTGAAGAGAGGAAGTCCCAATCGCCACAGGTGATCGGTCAGGACCCTCCCGTACACCTGAGCGACACCGGTCGACTTACACACACCACCTGAACACAAAACACAAGACAAAGAGTCACGACAGCTGCACACACTGGAGAATAGCATTGTTCAGATGCTGCTCTATCATAGACTTTCACTGAGTTCTCAGCCGTTTCTCATACAACTGTCATACAAGTTATTTTCGGGCAAAAACGAGCATACAAATCAGTCTACGTACTTTCATAGACAACATTCGCTAAAAAATTGGGTTACTTTTTCTACCCAAATCCTGGGTTGAGCCTTTTTTTTGTGTTATTTTTTCAGTGTTTGGGTTACCCAGTGTTACCCAGTTCCTGGGTCAGATATAACAACCCAGTGTTTGGGTAGTTTTTGTGTTTTCCAGATCCTGGTTCAGACGTAACAACCCAGTGTTTAGGTAGTTTTTGTGTTACCCAGATCCTGGGTCAGATATAACAACCCAGTGTTTGGGTAGAGTTTGTGTTAACCAGATCCTGGATCAGATATAACAACCCAGTGTTTGGATAGTTTTTGTGTTGACCAGATCCTGGGTCAGACATAACAACCCAGTGTTTGGGTAATTTTTGTGTTACCCAGATCCTGGGTCAGACGTAACAACCCAGTGTTTGGGTAGTTTTTGTGTTAACCAGATCCTGGGTCAGACGTGACAACCCAGTGTTTGGGTAGTTTTTGTGTTACCCAGATCCTGGGTCAGATATAACAACCCAGTAATCGGGTTATTTATCGCGGCATTTTGCGAGCTCTTCAGGAGAGAGCAGTGCAGTCCCGTCAAAATGGTGCATGTTTTAAGTAAAATCCAGGTTTGTGTAAATTTTTTTGTATCTATAAATTCGTTATTGCTCTGTATATTGTTAAATTGTATGCAAAGCAACATACAGGGGCACGATGTGAGTCACCGAGTGTCGCGTCGGTCTTTTCGCTTGATGGAAACGCCTGATGCCTCCCATAAAACTTTATAGTTTTATTCAAAAAAAGATACAGAATATAAATGCTTAGAAAGTTAGAATATGTTCTCAGAACTGTACACTGATTGTATTTTTTAGAATGTAGGAAGTCGGGGAAGGTCTCGTTTTTAAGTTTCGTTACAGGCTGTTCACACATTGGCATGACTACAACAAATTTCTAACATATAGCCTCGCCCCTTTGTTTAAATAATATTTTTGTTGTAGTTCATCATCTTATGCATATTAATGAAAACAACCCGATTTTATTATTGACTTCAACTGATTTTCTATCAGATTAAAGACAGTGCATCTTATGAGCATTTTTAACTAGCAATGGCACATTATGATGATATTTCACTATATTAGGGAGCACTTTTGGCCTTCACAAGTGTAGCCAAATACATTAACATACACACACAGATAGAGAGAGAGAAACGTACACTCGTGCCGATAGCACATGCATTATTTAAGAGCAAAACGGCCATTACAGAGATGCATTCGCCGAGGGTCAGCATGTATATTACACCACAAACACACACATCATCTTCATCTAGTTGTGAATAAAACAAAAGATTATTGGAGTACGTTTTACGAGAAAATACTATTTCTACGTCAAAACTGCACGTTTAAATCAACATCTCTAATTATTGGTGAATTTACTCGCGAAAAAATGTTTCAAAGTAAATCCTACACCTATTTTTTTCCAGTGTACAGTTCTACAACATCATCATGCAGGCTAAACCCAGCACTGACACGAGCACATTAAATATGAACACATCAAAGATTGATCTGCAGACAGAAACACGTGAAACCGCGTCGTTTCAGAGACATCTGGAGGCATTTCTGCGGTTATTGACGACCTCTCTGTGTTCTGCTCGAGTCGCTGGGTTCCAGGTGCATTTTGAGGCAGTTTGAGTTGTTTTATGTGATGTGTGTGTGCAGTTTTTCGTCTCTCTCTGCGCATACTCGACAGCCTCCTGCACCGACTGCATCAAATATTAACACTGCGATTAAACGCTACAGAGAGATAGAGAGAGAGAGAGAGAGAGAGAGAGAGAGAGAGAGAGAGAGAGAGAGAGAGAGAGAGAGAGAGAGAGAGAGAGAGAGAGAGAGAGAG
>NC_138221.1:28611724-28626724 GCF_964197995.2 Scardinius erythrophthalmus
ATGTCTATGTGGTGTTTTTAATATGATTTAAGACAAACCATGTGTAAATTCATAAGTCGACACCATTGCTGAGTATTTTCTCTTTAAAACTGCAGTGAACCAAAGACAGTCTCAAAAATCGCTGGTGTTTCTGACGTCACAACTACCTTGTAACCAATCAGATCAACGTGTGATCGTCAACCAGTGGATGTCTGAGCTACTGTGAGTGAGTGGAGGCGGGGCTCATTTGCATATTCATAGAACCGCAAATACTAAATGAGGAAAAGGTATATTTTGAGGCATGAAGTTTTTTTTTACAAGGAAAAACATTTAAATATGTAATTTTGATTATTTTTAAGGGATAAAATGATTGACTACATGGGGACTTGAGGTAAACTTTTTAACACTATTAAATTGACCTTAAAAAACAAACAAACAAATTAACACATAAACAAATTGTTTTAAATTTTATTATGACTACTAGACGCAATAAATACAACTGACTTTGAACAAACATTCAATCAATCAATCAATCAATAAAATGTTAATTGTGTTATGGCTACTAGATACAACAAATCCAAAGGACTTCAAACAAACAAACGAAAGAAAGAAAGAAAGAAAGAAAGAAAGAAAGAAAGAAAGAAAGAAAGAAAGAAAGAAAGAAAGAAAGAAAGAAAGAAAGAAAGAAAGAAAGAAAGAAAGAAAGAAAGAAAGAAAGAAAGAAAGAAAGAAAGAAAGAAAGAAAGAAAGAAAGAAAGAAAGGTTAATTTTGTTATGGCTACTACAGTAGATGCAATAAAACCAACTTACTTTGAACAATGAGCCAAATTAATTAATTAATTAATTAATTAATTAATTAATATGCGTGCATATACATACCATACATCATGCATACTAGATGCAAATCCCAAGGATCAAAGAAGAAAAATAAATAAACAAGTAAACAAATAAATAAAAAAATGGTTACAAAATTTTGTGGCATAAAAAACCCATAAATGACCTGTGTAATTAGATGGACAGTTTTAAAAACACACTCATCAATCACTCTCATCAGTTGTGTGATAAAGCAAGCTGGATTCATTCCAACAAACAAACAAACTAAATATCAAACGGTTACGGGTAAGAGAATGCAGGCCTGACTCCCACCGCTCCTTCATACACAGTATTGGAAACGCTACTGTAATACTTTGATAGCAGAAAGAGAGAAACAGATGCTGTGAGTACTCTAACTGTTCTCACATTGATGACACGAACACACGTGTCAGATAATATCATGTGTGAATCATGTGAAAGAGAGAGAGAGAGAGAGAGAGAGAGAGAGAGAGAGAGAGAGAGACATCCCGAGACAGACAGCACCTAGTCTGAGCGTCCTCATTAGACACTGGAGTCATTAGAGAGAATACACTCACACACTCACACAAGTTCAAAATAATGTAATAGATCTCTGTTACATCCAAGCTGGTGACTATTAGAACATGGAAACTGGTTTATATCTGGTCTGAGCGGCAGCGTGTGAATTATACAATGACTTTTAGGTCATTCTGTGTCAACCCAACCAGAGGTCTCCGGCTAACAGTTTTTAGATTTTGATCTTTTTTTTTTTTTCTGGTGAAAGAAATGCATAAATGAAGAAGAAAGCCAGAATATTAAATGTCATGGCTGAATAATTACCAAGTAATCCACTTATTTGTAGAGCGGGGTCAAAATGACAATTTGGAGCCAGATTAAACGGGGGTACAAATGACTTTAGAAAGAGGACAGCATAATTATTTTATTATTACTCAGAGATTGGTAGGTCTGTTAGTAAAATATGTTGACTTTAGCAATCTTTGTTGGATTATATGTCAACGGTGGGAGTTCAAAAATGGTGAAAAGCACTTCTTGTGAGTTTGCATGTCTGTAACTCAAGAAGTATTAAAGATATCTTAAAATCCTTCTAGATTTTGGTTCTTCACAAACTTTTATTTTGGTGTCTTCATTGGTAAGGCCTTATATCCTTCAATTCCAGACATATGAGGATTTCAGTGTGGCTCCATGAATAAACCGTACACATTTTCAGTGGTCAAAATCCAAATGTGGGTCACTTTGCAAACAGCTGATACTTTTTTCATTTAAAGATGTCTGAAGAACAAATAGTGTTGAAACTAGAAATGTATATATATATATATATTTAATCAATACAATTGCAGCCATAGAACATTCCTGTCTGAGTGGCAAAAATATTGTTTTTCCAAAGTTTGCGTGCCAGAAATTAATATCCTTCTGGATTCTAATTCCTAAAAAACTTTTCTTTTGGTATCTTCAATTTAAAGGCCCTATATGGTTCACTCCCAGAGATATAGGGATGCCAACGCGTAACATGTAGTTATGATACTGCCTATGTGAACTCCTGCTAGCTTCAGAAGCTGTAAAAATCAACAAAATCCCCCAAATATCCCTTAAACTGCTTCAAATATAGATTCTTATAAATACACTTTTGAGAGCAAGTTAATGTGCCTCAACTTGATCATTTCCGTGAATTTTTGGCACTCAGAGAAATGTGCTGTATGCAATTGTTCTGATAGAGGGGAACAATATACATTTCTAGTTTCAACAATATTTGTTCTTCAGATATTCCTTTTCAAAAGTAAAAAGTATCAGTTGTGTGCAAAGTGAACCACATGGTTTTTGATCATTGAAAATGTGTGCAATTGATCAATTTACTCACGGAACCACATTAAGATCTCCACATCTCTGGGACTGAACCATTGAGGGCCTTTAAAATGAAGATGGCAAAATACATTTTTTTTAAGAACCAGAATCTAAAAGGATATTTGTTATGGCCCGTAACTAAATATAGCTCGTTAGTTTGAATAAAACAAATAATGAGTACGAACCGAAAATATAAAAGTGTCACTGAGATATCTTTAATATTTCTTGACTTACAGACATGCAAACTTGAGGCAACAAAAAAAGTGCTTT
The DNA here is from genome assembly GCF_964197995.2 of Scardinius erythrophthalmus. Lineage (NCBI taxonomy): Eukaryota > Metazoa > Chordata > Actinopteri > Cypriniformes > Leuciscidae > Scardinius > Scardinius erythrophthalmus. The sequence goes on from NC_138221.1 coordinate 28,614,665, forward strand.
TCTCCATTTTTGAACACTCACCATTGGCATATAATGCAACAAAGATTGCTAAAGTCAACAGATTTTACAAACAGACCTACCAATCTCTGAGTAATAATAAAATAATGATGCTGCCATCTTTCTAAAGTCATTTTTACCCCCCTGTAATCTGGCTCCAAATCTCAGGAAATTGTTTTTAATTTTGACCCCCTTAACAAAATACACAGTAAATATACAGGGTGGGCCATTTATATGGATACACCGTAATAACATGGGAATGGTTGGTGATATTAAAGTCCTGTTTGTGGCACATTAGTATATGTGAGAGGGCAAACTCCTCAAGATGGGTGGTGACCATGGTGACCATTTAGAAGTCGGCCATCTTGGATACAACTTTTGTTTTTTCAATAGGAAAAGGGCCATGTGACACATCAAACTTATTGGTAATGTCACAAGAAAAACAATGGTGTGCTTGGTTTCAACGTAACTTTATTCGTTCATGAGTTATTTACAAGTTTCTGACCACTTATAAAATGTGTTCAATGTGCTGCCCATTGTGTTGGATTGTCAATGCAACCCTGTTCTCCCACTCTTCACACATTGATAGCAACACCGCAGGAGAAATGCCAGCACAGGCATCCAGTATCCGTAGTTTCAGGTGCTGCACATCTCGTATCTTTACACCATAGACAATTGCCTTCAGATGACCCCAAAGATAAAAGTCTAAGGGGGTCAGATCGGGAGACCTTGGGGGCCATTCAGTGTGTGATGAGTGGGAGAACAGGGTTGCATTGACAATCCAACACAATGGGCAGCACATTGAACACATTTTATAAGTGGTCAGAAACTTGTAAATAACTCATGAACGAATAAAGTTACGTTGAAACCAAGCAAGCCATTGTTTTTCTTGTGACATTACCAATAAGTTTGATGTGTCACATGGCCCTCTTCCTATTGAAAAAACAAAAGTTGTATCCAAGATGGCCGACTTCTAAATGGCCACCATGGTCACCACCCATCTTGAGGAGTTTGCCCCCTCACATATACTAATGTGCCACAAACAGGACTTTAATATCACCAACCATTCCCATGTTATTACGGTGTATCCATATAAATGGCCCACCCTGTACATTCATGACATTTCATATTTTGGCTTTCTTCACTATTTATGTTTGTCTGTCTTCCGATAAAATCTTAACAAAATCAAAAACTTGGAAGTTTCTAAAATTTGTTTGATTTGACATGGAATGACCCTTTTTTGTTTTGCTTGTTTTTAAAATAATTGTTCTGAGAAAAGCTCACTGAATGACACTGGGTGTGATATGTTCTATCTAATGCAATGAAACTGTTTAAGTGTCTTAACAGCCCACATACAGCTTGAACCAGCCAGAAACCTGCTGTAAACACACAGTTAGCAGTTCCAGTCTTTCTCCCGCAGTTGTTTGAGTGTCTGAAACACTTCTTCATGAACACGACTGTCAGAGACCAGCTTCATTCATCAGACGTCTGCATGTTTAAAACCCATCACGACCGGCGGGCAAACACGCAAACGCACACGACAACCAATAAACTCGAGCGGCAACAAAAGATTGAAAGCGAGAATCTGAAGAATGGCTCTGGGCGATCGGCGGAGCTTCACACTCGCAGATTCATCAAGCTCTGAGAGACTCTGTGCTCCACTTTCACACGACAACAACAACCTCAAAAGAGACCGACTGACACTTGGATCCTGATCTTTATTGAGTTTCATCTGTATTTATTAGTCTAATCGGGTCTATGGAGGTTTTAAAACACTCATCGCTTGGAAAATGAGACGCTGTTGATCTGGAGAGTTTAGCATATCTTTATTTTCTGATGGTCTAGTGGTGTATTTTACGGGCCTATGTTTTCTGTAATGCAATGTGGGTGGAGTCACAGAATCCAGTCACAAAAATGTACTGTCTAACGCAGCATGTCATGGAATTTGGCAAAATTTGTATGAATATATAAAATAATTGGGCTTGTACTATTAATCAAATGGTGATATGGACGTGTGTGCGTTTATTAAAGCACAAAAAGACGTTTTAAATCTCTTTTAAAGTCTGCAGGTGTCTGTGTGAATGAGCGGCGCAGTCCACATTTCGTCTAGTACACATAGTCATGTGACGCTCACTGTTTTCAACGTCGGCCGTCTCATTTTAAGAGGACTTGAATGCATGAACTTCATCTCCAGAGCCACTCTGAGACACACTTCAACATCTCACTTGAGAAAAACTACCATCAGACAAGTCTTCACCACAACCTGCCAAAATATATATTCGGTTTAACTTGAATACATTATGAAAGAAATATAATACTATTGCACTGTAGAATATACATCTTAAAGTAATAATAATAAACTGATTAAAACTGTATTTTAATGAATATCACAATTGTTCTTCCATGTTTTAACTTTAAAAGTAAACTTCTGTTGTGCATACATGTTATGCATAAAATGTTTGCATTTTCATTTGATTACATTTTAAAAGGTTCATTAAATTCAATAATAAATTTGTACTAAATCATAAATCCAGATAACACAGAATTAATGAAAAACATAAAGCATTTCATAGGGCACTATCATTGTTATAAATTATTTAATTGTTGAAGTTTTATGAATTCAGTTGATAAGACATGCTTTTTGATTATTACAATTTTGTTAAATCGTTAAATGTAATCCGGAAAAATGTAAACGTAAAACATTTAATTTGGGAGAAATAAACCAGAATTTGGGAAGAAAATTAAACTGATTTCATAAGGCTGTTAAATATTTTTTTTTTTGAACATTTAATAAATTATTTAATTGTATAAGTTTCATGATTGTAATGAATTAGACAAATACTTTACATAATTCATCTCTTGCACACACCAGCATTACTTTATTATGAATGATATACTATTATAGTTTTTGTTTATATTTTAGATTTACATTTTCACTTTAATTTTAGTCAAATTTATAGTAATTATGTTGTGTATTGTCCTTTTTATTAGTCTGTCTATATTGTTTTAGAAGTTTGAGTGTTTTGTTTTAGTTAAGTACTTCAAATTACACTAAATTAAAATGAGAAATGTTACATTGGCCACTAGCTGAAATAAAATGAGTTTACTTTTTTGTAATTTCAGTTAATGTTTCTTTTATTTAAAAAGTAATGAAAATGTTTTTATGGTTTTATATCTAAAAAAAGATTTTCTATAAAATGGTGACAACACAGTATCAAAAACTGTTTATAATTCTATATTGCAATGCTAACAACGAATGATTTTATGATTACTTGCATTTTATTTCATGCATTTAGCAATTTATTAACAAGAACAGACAGAAAACCTGACAATGCTGAAAATCAAACCCAGACATTTTCCTGAAGAAAGCGTGACTTGTGTAGTTGTGTAGCGGTGGAGTCAGGTAAAAGCGTGAGGATGTCTATTTCCCCTGCGAGCCGTGCAGGTGTGAACTTAAGGTGCTCTGCTTCGTTCTTCCGTCTGTCACTCGCGCTAATTTGATTACTGACTGATTAAACCGTCACTAATGCAGTCAGAGCCGCGGCGTGCTAATGTAATAAAATCACTTACGGCTAAAACCGGTTAGCTTAATTGGCAGTAGGAGTGATGCTCAAGATTTGCATTAAATCATTTATTTGCGCTCTCAACACGCAATTCCATTACTCACATTAGCGATTTGCACAGCTAATTTAAGCAGAGAGACTCGTTCAAGGGTACAGAGCTGAAGTCTTAGCATCCCACCGCTCTCCTTAATTTAGCTAGACCGTTTCCTTGGTCTCAGCATTGCAACGGAAGTGAGAAGAAACCATCCACATGATGGCATCATTTTTTTTCTATAGCGATCGCAGCCGTTAACCTCGTGCCTTCGTAACGAGTGGGGTTTGGTCAACAGCCTGGGTCGTGTTCAGTCGCTGCTGATCATTAAAACTAATAGGCAACATCTACCTGTAAACACATCCAGGGCTAATGTCTCATGACATTAGCATTAGCCGCTCGTCCACTGAAAGTCAAGCGTAATTGCTTGGGTCCATTAGCGCTCACATCAAACAGATGGTGTCCTAACCCCCTAATTCACATACATGCTCACACCAGGCACGCTGTCACCCCCACACACGGGACCGGGGGACCCTGGAGTCTCTGAGGGCCCGTGGAAGAACAGGTCACCTAAAACACGCTCCCTGCGAGCAGAATCAGACTCAACGCTAAACGCACAAGCTCTGACCGCTCTACTCTTCATGGAGGAGAGCCTCGTGGGTCTCACATTTAGTCATATCACAACAACAAACAAACAAGAAACCAACACTCATATGTGCATATAGTGAACATGTATACATTATATATTTCACTGGTTCCAATTAGATATAGATTGAAAATTTTCAAGATAACGAGACTGACAGACCAACAGTTCGACAGACAGACAGTTCAACAGACAGATCAACAGACAGACAGTTCAGACAGACAGAGAGTTTGACAGTTCAACAGACAGACAGTTTGACAGACAGATCGACAGACAAACAGACAGACAGTTCGACAGACAGACAGACAGACAGTTCGACAGACAGACAGTTCGACAGACAGATCAACAAACAGACAGTTCGACAGTTCAATAGACACAGACAGACAGATCAACAGACAGACAGATCAACAAACAGACAGATCAACAGACAGACAGTTCGAAAGTTCAATAGACACAGACAGACAGTTTGACAGACAGACAGACAGATCAACAGACAGAAAGTTCGACAGACAGTTCGACAGACAGAGACAGACAGATCAACAGACAGACAGTTCGACAGTTCAATAGACACACAGACAGACAGACAGACAGTTCGACAGGCACACAGACAGACAGCCATATCAACAGACAGACAGTCAGTTTGACAGTTCGATAGACAGTTTGACAGACAGACAGACAGACAGACAGTTCAACAGACAGACAGACAGACAGACAGACAGACATATAGACAGACAGACAGACAGACAGTTCAACAGACAGACAGACAGACAGACAGACAGACAGTTCAACAGACAGACAGACAGACAGTTCAACAGACAGACAGACAGACAGACAGACAGTTCAACAGACAGACAGACAGATAGACAGACAGACAGATAGACAGACAGACAGTTCAACAGACAGACAGACAGACAGACAGTTCAACAGAAACAGACAGACAGACAGAGTTAGACAGACAGACAGTTCAACATACAGACAGACAGAGACAGACAGACAGACAGACAGTTCAACAGACAGACAGACAGACAGTTCAACAGACAGACAGACAGACAGACAGACAGTTCAACAGACAGACAGACAGATAGACAGACAGACAGATAGACAGACAGACAGTTCAACAGACAGACAGACAGACAGACAGTTCAACAGAAACAGACAGACAGACAGAGTTAGACAGACAGACAGTTCAACATACAGACAGACAGAGACAGACAGACAGACAGACAGACAGACGGATATTCTCCTCTGCATATTTCCCTTCTGTCTGGGATGATATTCTCCAGCACTCTGTGGTTTCACTGGCTCTCTGCCACTAAAGCTTTTGATTGGATTTTAGCTTAAGAACATTTGCTTAAAGATAAATCAATATCTTCTTTAAGCCGCTCTGTCAGATAAGTGATGTTCGCCATTACATTATGGATCCGAACACTTGAGACGCCAGCAGCCGGCATGCAGCGGCTTAAACGCTCGCATCCAATCCAAGACTTTACCTCTCTATATTCCGATGTGATCGCGTTACAGCGCCAGGTGAGGCGTTTAACAACGACTCGTTCACGGGTCTGAGTGTGAATCTCTCACTCTGAAGCGCAGCGTATGAGAGAATCGTTACTCGCTCGGCCTCAGGGCCTCTTAGACGGAGATTTCAAGACAAACGCTTTAACAAATTAGCACGTTCAGACCCCAGGACACAGCCAGTGTTTTTCTTTTGCTCACAACAGCAGTGTTGTTTGCATTAAGAGGGCTAGCGAGGTAAATGGAGCTGTTTTCAATTAGTTTCCAAAGTGCTTATCCCATTAAAGATAACGACTTATTGATTTAACGACAGCAGAGCGTTTGGTGCGAGGCTCATTTTTGTTATGACTTCACTGTTTTTTTGTTTTTTTTCCCCCCTCATTGTGTCTTTTTTTCTCTCTCTGATCTGATTCAGGAGTCTCACAGTCGTCCTGATGGAAACTCCTGTATTTTTTGTCGTGATTTGTCACTCATTTCAAAATGGCGTATGAAAGAATGGCTTGTTCGAACCGCTCAACTTGGATCAAGTGACTGGGAACGTTAATGTTTTTTTAGATACTATTGGTCTTCTTGTGTCTAAAGAAACCAAGTGACCAAAAAATGTCTTGTCAAACATCATTTAGAGGGCTTAAGATACAGGATATGATACAGCATGTTTTATTACAGGGTTAAATACAGGGTTCGTACAGATACTGTAAAATGAAATTGCAGGACTTTCAAGGACTTTTCAAGCACTGCTTTTTTGGTTTTCAAGGATTTCAACCAAAGATCTCACTTAATAAACAATATCTTTATTATCTTTCACATTTAAAAAAGATAAATAGATGTAAAGATAAAAATAAACCAATAAAACAAAATGGTACAAATAAAGTCCAGCGGATGCAATGACTGTGGTAACTTTAACCATTGAAAAGATACACTGACAAAGATATCGCTTTATTTTTTCAAACTGATTTTTTTCTTATGAATATATGATTGAACGGATGACGGAAGAATGAAAGCTGCATCATATACTTGGATATTTATAAGCAATATCACACTCATAGCCATGTGAAATTGCTCTATATCTATCTCAGACGGGCTGCAGCATTCATTTTGTGTGAAACCATTGTTTTATCGATAAAATTAAACACTAATTTCACATACTGTATATTGTATTTCAATAACTGAAGCACTTTTCAAGTACCTTTTCATAAATATGGCTGTTTTCAAGGGTTTCCCAGGACTCAAAAAGTCAAATTAGAGTACTTAAAACACTTTAATTGCCTTATACAAACCCTGTAAATAGTCAGAATTTCCTACGTCACTGAGGTCCAGAAATCAGTTTTTGCTCAGCACAGAAGATCTCGTCTCCATCTTAAGAGGGTTTCGTGGGCTCTGATCTTCAAGAAGGACTCGTTTGATGTCAGATCCTGTGTTACAGTTTCTCTTCGGGCAAACGACGCACACTGTACAAGAAAAAAGCTCACACACCTTTGAACATCTGTTTTGTGCTTGGGTCTGCGTAGCTTCAAGCGCTTCCGTTCGTATCTTTACTGTCTGTTCTCAAAGTTTTCTCTCCTTGTGTAGAGAGGTTTTGTTGGGAGATGTGGAACATCTGAGCGCTGGGAATCATTTGGAAACGAGTTGGGTATTTGTTTGAACGTCAGAGCGAGTCATAAGTTATTCCTTCTACTGTAAGTGTTATGAAAGAGAGACACACAGATCACACACTTCAGCTGAGTTTCCAATAAAGCTGAGACACACGATACAAATTAACAGGCCTGAAATCAACTCAGCTTTTCATTAGTGGAGCTGGCTGTGTCAAGCATCATTACACCGCAATACTATTCCTAATTAATATGTATGTCTTATTTTCCAGTTAAAATAAGTATTCTTGAATTCTTATATTTATTTGAGAAGCAACACTGCATAAAATATTAAGGCTTGTTTTCTTGGATTGTATCTTGAATGTACTGCAGGTGACTATTTTATTGGTTTTTAAAGTTAAAAACTTACAAAATTCTTATAGAGCAGAAAGGCAAAATACACTTGTTTTAAATATGTTAAAACGTCTTAAAATCTACTTCATTAATGTACATCCATCTTGGATATTTTAACTGGAAAACAAGTAAAAAAAAAAAGCCTAATTAAACTAATTAAAAACTACAGTTTTATATAATACTTCAAGATTTATTTTTTTTGCTATTTTAACTATTATATAAAATTATATTATATATATATATATATATTAAAACATTACATTTACAAATAATAATTCATATAAATAAATATGCATTTGTTGTTAATTTTTTTTTTTTATTACACATTAATATAATTAATACAATTTCATATACAGACCCTTTCCAAAAAATTAGAATATCATGGAAAAGTTTATTTATTTCCATAATTCCATTCAAAACGTTAAACTTCCATAGATTATAGATTCAGGGCCCACAACTTAAACGATTTCAAGTATTTAGTTGTTTATTTGTACATAATTTGGGCTTCCAGCTCATAAAACCCACAAAAACAGGATTTAAAAAAATTTGAATATTACATGAAATCACACAGTAATTACACAGTGATTTAACCAGGTTTTGGTTATTTTGGCAGTGTGGGCAGGTGCAAATCCTGCTGGAAAATGAAGTCAGCATCTCCATAAAGCTTGTCTGCTGAAGGAAGCATGAAGTGCTCTGAAAATGTCCTGGTAGACGGCTGCGTTGAGTGGACAGCACAGTGGACCAACACCAGCCGATGACATGGCTCCCCAAACCAACACAGACTGTGGAAACTTCACACTGGACTTCAAGCATCTTGGATTGTGTGTCTCTCCATTCTTCCTCCAGACTCTGGGACCTTGGTTTCCAAATGATATGCAAAATTTGCTCTCATCAGAAAAGAGGACTTTGGTCCACTGTGCTTTATTAAATCCAGAGTCAACGCAGCCGTCTACCAGGACATTTTCAGAGCGCTTCATGCTTCCTTCATTTTCCAGCAGGATTTGCACCTGCCCACACCGCCAAAAGAACCAAAACCTGCTTCAATGACCATGTTATCACTGTGTAATTACTGTGTGATTTCATGTAATATTCTAATTTTTTTAAATCCTGTTTTCGTGGGTTTTATGAGCTGGAAGCCCAAATTATGTACAAATAAACAGCTAAATCGTTTAAGTTGTGGGCCCTGAATCTATAATCTATGGAAGTTTAACGTTTTGAATGGAATTATGGAAATAAATAAACTTTTCCATGATATTCTAATTTTTTGGAAAGGGTCTGTGTATATATATATATATATATATATATATATATATATATATATATATATATATATATATATATATATATATATATATATATATATATATATAAACATTATATATTGTAATTAAAATAATATTTAATAATACACAAAAAAAACGTAACTTCAACAGTAAAAAACTGTTACAAAAAAAAGCTACGGAAAAGACATGTTAATTGCTTAACAGTATGTACCCTTACTATATACAGTGAAAAACTAATAAATCACAGGACATTTCATGTAATTTTACAGTAAAATGCTGTTAAATGTACGGATTTTGGAAGTACACTGAAAAAAAAACTGCCAGCTGTGGTTGCCTGTAATTTAAAAATATTGTATTACAAACCAATTTGTCATAAAATTTATTATTGAGAATTACCAGAGGTTTAGACGATGTTTTTTTTTTTAATACAGTCACCATTATGTAGATCAGTGTTTGCTTAAGTTGGGCTCTTGACCCTTGACTTTCTAACTTTAGATTCAGAAAATCAGAGAGAAAGTGTGATCAGGTGTTGCTTGCTTTTTATTGATGATGACATAATCATCATGTAGTGTCCTGATTCACTGATCTCATAAAGAGTCTTGTCTTTCAATGTATGAGGAATGTTTAATACTAATATATTTCACGTTGAGTATAATATCTCTGTGACCCCACCGCATGCGAGCCAGCAGTGACAAACAGATAATCTGAAGAACTTTAAAAACACATGGTGTACAAAAAAGGTTTTGAACTACTGCACAATTTAAATCAAGAATCAGCGTATGAATCTCAACAGCGGTGACAATCAACAAAATAATCAGATAAAACTCTGAACATCACAAAACAAGCTACTAAAAAGTTAGTAAAACAACAGCAAAACAACAGCAAAAATAAAAGCGGATAATAATAATAAAAGAAAATACTGAGGCAATTCAGCATAATGTGTTAATGCTGCAGTGCATGCTGGGAGATATTGATGAGCTTTGATTGATGGCTCCCATCATGCACTGCACTTTTATCATCACCATTGTTGAGATTCATATGCTGATTCTTGATGTCTGTGTGAGTGTGTGAGTTAATTACAAATACATAACCATCATCACCTGATTCATTTTCTCTCTGATTTTCTTGCCATAACCAATGTGTCTTATAAACAAAGAGTTACAGCAGGCAGAGAAAATCTAACGTTAGAAAGTCAAGGGTCAAGTGTACAACTAAAGCAAACACTAAATCACCATAATGGTAACTTCAAATGAAAAACTAAATCATCAACATCTAAACCTCTGTTAATTCTCAAACAGAACTGTAGACGTCTGACAGAAATAAAGTCAATTTGATGTTATTTCATTTAAATAATTATGTTTCTTCTTGGTTTTTGTTATCCATTTTATACATTTGGGGTTTAATTACATCATATATTGTTTAATGAATGTGTATGGCATTATTTGGAGTCATGTGTGTGTCACCATGATGGTGTTTTGTATTTGTGTGTATGACACTGTGCGCCTTCTTTATACTTTTTTTACCACCCGTGTTATTATGGTGGTTATTGGTATATTACAAAGGTATAAAGCAGATTTTAATACTTTAGCGAAATTGAATGATAACATTTATCGGTAAATGAAATATAAGGGTTGTACCCGTAAAAACTAAAAGGTTACTACTGTATTATTATGGTAAAGTACTGGGAACCACAGCTGATGTTTTGTTTTTTTACCACACATCTTTTTTTTTTTTTTTGCCGTAAATTTAAGTCCAAAGTAAGGTTGCTATCATTTTTTTACGGTAAAATACTGGCAACCAAGCTGAAAATTTTTTACTGTAAATTTCACAGGTTTTTTTTTTTTTTTTACTTTTTTTTTTTTGCCCGTAAATTTAAGTCCCGTAAAACATAAAAGGTTGCCACAATATTTTTTACGGTAAAATACAATTTTTTACCGTCAATTTCACAGTTTTTTTAACCGTGTACAAGTACCGATGAAATAATATTAAATAATTTAAAACATTACATTTATAAATAATAATTTATGTAAATAAATGTGTATTTGTTGTTAATTAATTTTTGTATTTTTATTTTTTATTACACGTTAATATAGCACATATATAATAACGGTGTCTGTGTGTTTGGTTATTAATGGCAGCTCTGTGCGTATGACTCTTCATCCAGAATCTCTTCTACTCTTTGGACAGAAGCTGATGCTGTTTTCTCTTCCACACATTCACTCTTCCCTCCGTCTCTTTCTCCCTGTTTTCCTCCTCATGTCTTTCTGAAGCAGCAGAGTAATGAGCAAAGACGCGTCTCATTTTCTCTCGGCTCTCAAAGGGCCAATAAACTCCCTGCCGCTCCGGAAGGTGTGTGAGTAACGGTAAACACTGTTTACACATTGTAAATGATTGTTTCTCGTCCCGCACAGAAATGAATATAAACGCTGACTAACAGCAGAACACACATTCATTTATATAAGCGGAAATAGTCGCAGAGGTATCCAATAATCGTCTTAATAAACAGATCTGTCATGGCTGTGCGTTTACACCTCTGAACTCTAGAAGTCTAGAACATCTACTGAATCTAAACCACAAAAACAACTCATTTAGAAATCATCATGATTATAACATAACAACAAGCTCATTAACATATGACCGGCCACATTTACATGCAAAATAAACACCTAATTTAGTATTCAGAAACTTGACCTTCCATAAAGAACAAAGTTACACCAATATTATATAGGCAATAATATAATTATACACCAGTTTGAGCTGCATGATTTTGCTTAAATTGATCATCACGATTTAAACAAAATAACATGTAATTTACTAGAGGTTCTGACAAAATGTTAATGGCTACAGTCTACCGTATTGTTCCGAATGTAAGTCGACCCTGAATATAAGACGACCCCAACTTTTCAAGATGTACCTTTTGGAAAAAAAACTAAAAGAAAATACTTTATTTGAAAATAATTTTTATATTGCATATTTTTCATATTTAAATTGATAATTTTTGTATTTAAATACTGGTCAAATGTACCAACAACAATCACATTCAGAAATA
>NC_138221.1:28631724-28661590 GCF_964197995.2 Scardinius erythrophthalmus
CTTTGATTTTCTTGCAGTTTTAGAGTAAAACGTGATTTTGAAAATATATATTTCATATAAAAATTGAAAATAGTATTTTTGTGCATTTTTCACATTTTTTTAATGTCATTTTTTAAAGTTTTTTCACTCCAGCAATAATCTGCCATGTGTCGTCTTTGAAAAGAGATCAAACTTAAGTCTATGCTGTAAAGCATTCAAGATTTACAACAGTTTAAGTTAGAAATACAATTTTCAGGTCAATGCTCAAAAAGTGAATAAATGGATTATAAATACAACGTAAATATAATTTAGTACAATAAAATCCCCTAAAAATACAAAATAAAAAAAACATTATCAAACGAAATTTCATTGAAAAAGAAAAAGAAAAAAAATGGTCATTTCTGACTGACGTGCGAAGAGCACTTTTCTATGTAATATGCATTTATTCCTGTGATCAAAGCTGAATTTTCAGCTTCATTACTCCAGTCTTCAGTGTCACATGATCCTTCAGAAATCATTCTAATATGATGATTTGACAATAAAGAAACATTTCTGATTATTACTAAAATGGTGCATCTGATCACTTTGAAAAATAATAAAGCACCTATTATATAGATTTAAAAGGGGGGGTTTATGGACTTTAAGATTCTCCTAAGACTGTAAAACCCACACGCGTAATATTTCAACAATGTAAATATTCCTGACTAGTGCTAAAACAACACAATGCATCTCGACTGACTCATATTTCCCCATGTAGACGATCCCCGTCCAGTCGCATCAATCTCACTGCAGTGCATTATGGGAAACGACAGTTTCAGACCGACTTTTGCTGCATGGTGTTTTTTTTCCAGTAAACGTCTCAGAAATGAGTCGGCTGTCAATAGCGGGCGACATTTGAGCCGGTAAACAATCCGTCTGATCATTCAAAGCAGGCAGCGCTCCTTCATGTCCTCATGACAGCTCCTCGATGTCTAATCTCTGCTAATAGCCCGACCGCAGAACAGAGATGCATTAAGATGGGTTCCCTCACGGGTTCTGAACTCCTCCCGCAGACCGCAGCCAGAGACCGAGCTGTCGGCCCGAACGCGGCATGGAAAGCTTGAAACTGACTGATGTTGGAGGGGGAGGGGGAAAAGCGGCAGTGTAATTAGACACAAGAAATCCTCACCGTAATCAAATCACGGTTTGTTCTGGGGGCTTCGCAAATGAAGTTAGCCAGCCTCATATAGAGGAGTGGAGGCTTTTCTTTTCTTTCGGAAAAGTGCCGGAACTCAATTCCCAGCAGACTTGATAGGAATCTAATTAGGAGTAATCAATATGAGTCTGACTCTCTCGCTTTCTCTCTCTCTCTCACACAAAAAGAGTAGCGCTCGTTTCTTTCTGCCAGATCCAGTCAGGTTGATCTCCAGAGAAACGGCCTCAGAGGACCTGAAAGAACACCGCAAGTATGTTCGCCTTACACCGAAACCGCATGCAAACCAGGAGGGGGGAGTTTGCATGACAACATTTTCAACTAAAAACTTTTTCAACTGTGTCTTGGCCGTTTATTTACACGACAACAGCGATTTGGAAACTTTTGAAAACGGGTTTCAAAGTGCAATGTTTTGAAAATTATACAGTCTCCATGAATTTGTGAAAGAGGTGAGGGCATGTGCATGTTACGTGTGTTTCAGTCTATAGGCACGTAGTGTTTCTTTACAAAGTGACATCGCCATCTACTGGCCTGGCATCAATAATACAGCGTTTTTTAGTCATTTTCGTAGATCCGTGTTTTGACAACATTGACAGCTGTACGCGAAAAACGCAAAGGAAAAACTTTTCTGTTTTCAGTGCAATGTTTTCCTGTAAACTGACCAAGAGTGTGTATTTATTTATATACATATACAGTATATACATATACACACATATATGTGAATACACTGAAGACTTCAGATGCAAAAGCCTCTAAATGCCATCTGAAATTTTCTTCTAAAATGAGCAATTCTATCAAGCTGGTATATTTAAGTTCAGTAATTTCACTTTAATGACAATTAATAGGTAATTTTCATTGCCATTAAAGTGAAATAACTGAACATAAATGTACAAGCTTGATAAAAAGTATCATTCTAGAAGGAAATTTCAGATGACACTTTTGTATCTGAAGTCTCCATATATGTATATATGTGTATGTGTGTGTTTATATATATATATATATATATATATATATATATATATATATATATATATATATATATATATATATATATATATATATATATATATATATATATATATATATATATAATTTATAAATATATAAAAGCATAAATATAAAATAATATAAAAAAAATATTAAAAACTCTGCTCAGATTTGACAAAATACCAAAGACTTCAATCAAAAGTCAATATGAACTCAAGCATTTCTCATTTCTCATCTGTGCTTCTCTCCACATTCATTCACTCTCAGCTCTACAATCTCACTGGATGATGACTATAGCGACTCATTTGGCTCTGTTTTTATTCCTCCAAAGGCCGATACTTCAATAAATCATAAGTGAGCAGTCTCCTGAGCTACAAAAGAGCAACATCTGAGCAGTAATGAAGCAGCTTTGGTCTTGGCAGAGCGTAACGGAGAGAAATAAAGCAGCTGATGGGACAGCGCTGATTCAGCATCCGCGAGCCGTGGTGCAGAGATAATCTCACTCTCACAGCCATATGTTCTGCATACATCAGATTCATTACGGCCATAAATCAACACGCGTACAGTAATACACACAATCATATTCGTGTCAGAGGAGGAGGAGCAACTACACCGAGCTCACAAACACAAACGCACAGGAATATTCCCTTCAGGACATGCATGTTTTTCCTGCGGTTCTGTGCGTGTATGATTTATTCATGACTACATTTAGAGCTGTCTGTAGTCATGGATCATGGATTAATATCACGAAGAACATGCCCAGGTCAAAATTTTAAGAAGTATTAAAGATTGTTTACATTATTATATTATTTTTCATGACAATTAAACAGTTTTACTCTCACTGTCGATATTTGAATCCAAAGAATCATGAAAAATCATCTCTAGGCATCTCTGAATTCAATTTTTTTAGTGTTAAGTTATTACATGCACAACTGAACGGAGAGGTTGAGCGTCGCTCTCACGGATACACACGCTGTACTCTTTATCGCCTCTGTCCGTCGACTCAGGTTTGATTTCTCTTCATTACTATCACACTCTCTCTCACAATAGTGCTGTAGTCTCGAGACTAAACACTCACACCACTCATGGAAATAGATAAATCCAGTCATATGAAGCTTTACTTGTAAGTATGAAGATATAGTTCTCTAATTTTGGCTGAAATGGGTCAGACCATTCGACAGTACCTGAGCCAGTTTATTAAAGGACGTGCATTTATTACATTTACAGAGCAAAAACAAAATTATAACATTTTTCTTAAAACAAATAAACAAACAAATCAATATGCAAATAAATTAATAAGGCTTTTTTTTCCTTTAAAAAAATATTTTTTCTTAAAAAATAAATAATAATATAATAATAATAATAATAATAAAACATCAAATAAATAAAATTTGGTTTTATTTCTTTATGAAAAAACAAATATTTTTCTTAAAACAAGAATAAATAAATAAATAAATAAATTTTGTTTTATTTTCTTTATGAAAAATTGTTAATATTTTTCTAAAACGAGAATAAATAAATGTGGTTTTATTTTTTTTTTATGAGAAATGCTTTCATTATAAAACACGAATAAATAAATAAATAAATAGATATTAAAATTTGGCTTTATTTTCTTTATGAAAATGCTAATATTTTTCTTAAAACAAGAATGCATTAATATTATCAATAAAGATTATTTTTTTAAATAAACTAATAAATAATTATGAATAATAAAGTTTAAAAGTTGGCTTTATTCTCTTTATGAAAATTATATTTTTCTTTCTAAAATACTACTACTACTACTACTACTACTACTAATAATAATAATAATAATAATAATAATACAACCTAAAACAGACCAAAAATGTGTTCTTTATGGAAAATTTTACATTTTCTAAATAAATAAATACTTTTTCTTTATGCAAAATATAATTTTTATTCTGATTTTCTTGTGAATTTTAGGTGAAATACGCCATGCACATTAAGCACACACATACACACCTACACACACACACACACACACACACACGCGCGCGCACACACACACATGTGAGAGGTCAGCAGACACAGAACAGATGTAGTGTCCCAATAAGTCTGTGAGGATCAGCAAATCTGCCATGATCCGGCGAGAGCCAACTTACAATGAAACTAAACTTTACTTTTTAACATAATTAAGATGATCCAGGCCAGAGAGTCTCCTGAATATAATCTACCAGTATGACGTCTGTTCACGCGTTACATTCAGGGCCGGGTAAATCCAGAACCAATGATACCAAAATAATGCAAACATAATTACATGAAAGAATAAAATCCATAAGTAATAATACTAAATATGCTGTTCATCAACACTCAGAGATGTATGTCGCTGTTTTCTCCACGGGTGGCCACTGACTTGATTGTTTTCTTTTTAATTGGTATAAAATCCAGTAAACACTCATTTCCTGCTGGTTTAATTGGTCCACAGGGCATTTGATTCTCCGTCTGTTTTAATAAATCCGCCCAGAGGACCATCGCCACGAGACGTATTGGATTTATGACAAATTAAAGTACAGACACAATTCTGGACATATTCACTTATTAAGCAGCTCCGCTAACAAAGTGACAATCGTCTGAACTAATGAAGACACCAGTGATGAAACACTCATGTTAACAACACTTGACCTCTGACCTTTGCACCCGGGTCCAACTCAAACTCATTCTGGGATTAATTAGCATCTAAAGGAAGAGTCTAAAACACACTTGGATCCGAGCAAGATTTTCATTGCATTTCTATGATCCGAGTCTCTCCCTCCTGGAAGATTTTTTTTTTTTTTGGAAGAAGTGGGAAACAAAACGTGATGCAATACTGAGCTCAAGCTGCCATCATCTAGTAGTTAACACTGACCCGAGGACTCGTGCTGTCCTAACTGTCCCTGAACACCCATCTCTGAGATAAACTGAGACAAACCAGTCACTGTTCTTCATCCAGGACCAGTCTAGAGCCGCAAATCAATGTGGAGAGCAGATCGCATCAGTTTTCATCGTACATCAGGGTTATTATCCTCAAACAAAACCTTTTTTTTAATCAGAAATCTGAAATAAAATTAAATATAAATATTAACAGTAAATAAAAAAATAAAAAAAAATAAAACTAAAACAAATAAAATCTAAATAGCAATATTAAGAAACTCCAAAAATACATTAAAATGACAAAAGAGCATTACTAGAAATGAACAGAAAATGAACTAAAATTCAAATAAAAACTGAAAAAGTCAAATAAAAGCTGATTCAAAAAAGTACTATGAACTACAATAGTTCTTAAACAATGCTGAAACGACACACTGAGATCTCGAACTTTGCAGAATGATATATCTGAGCATGTGTGAGTCTCATACTGTTTCTCACTTTAGCTCTTTATTTACACCTTGTTCATGTTCTCGCCATTGTATAAATAATCCAAATATAATTAAAAGGTGACTGAGATTGAGCAGAACAAATGTCTTAAACTCTGAGAAACTGTTTTAAAAGAAATACAAAATACTTTCCTGAATTACAACACGATTCATTTATTAAAAGCTACAGAGTTCAACAGGATCTCAATCACACACACACACACACACACGTCTTACAGTGATTGAGCAGAAGAGAAACCAGCTCTTTAGACAGTAACCGTCTTCACACACACACTTACGTCAGTTGAGTGAATCCACTCTGAGGACTAAAGTGATAGTGTGCAGTGGATCTATAGAGAGAGAGAGAGAGAGAGAGAGAGAGAGAGAGAGAGAGAGAGAGAGAGAGAGAGAGAGAGAGAGAGAGAGAGAGAGAGAGAGAGAGAGAGAGAGAGAGAGAGAGAGAGAGAGAGAGGATGTCTGTAAAGCAGAGCACAGACATATGATCGTTCACACACACAGGCTACACACACATAAAGAGCGCTCGATATCTCGCTCTCACTACTGCAGTTTAGCTTTCATCTGGCTTTTCTTCTGCTCTGCTGTCTTCTGTGCAGTGTGATGCCATTATACACACATATCTATAATAATAATCATAATAATAATACCTAAAACAGGCCTAGGGTGTTGCTTTATTTTCTTTATGCAAAATATATATATTTTATAAATAAATAAATAAATAAATAAATAAATAAATAAATGAACAAATAAGTCTAAAATTCTCTATTATATCTTTTAGCAAATAATAATAATAATAATAATAATAATAATTACTAAAACAGGCATAAGGTATCGCTTTATTTCCTTTAAGCAAAATGTTGTGTTTTATAAATAAATAAATTTAATAGGCCTAAAATGTTTCATTATATTTATGCAAATAATATATAATAATAATAATAATAATAATAATAATAATAATAACGATGCCTTAAACAGGACTAAGGTGTGGCTTTATTTTGTTTTATAAACAAATAAATAAATCTTAAAACATGCCTAAAATGATTTTTCGTTATGCAAAATGTAGTTTTATAAATAAATAAATAAATAAATAAATCTTAACACATGAATAAAATGTTTTGTCTTTATACAAAATGGAATGTTTTATAAATAAATAAATAGACAAAAATAAAAAAATCTATCTTAAAAAAATGTCTAAAATGCTTTTTCTTTATGCGAAATATAGTTTTCTAAATAAATAAATAAGATTAAAAAAAATCTCTTAAAACACAATTTTTTTTTTCTCTTTATCTAAAATTTGACTTCTTAAAACATGCCTAAACGTTTTTTTGACATTCAGAACTTAACGTTTTCTAAATAAATAAATAGGCCTAAAATGCTTTCATTTTTATTAAAACTGTCAGAGCACAGAATGCTGCGATCGACCAATCAGAATGAAGTATTCCAGAGAGATGTGGAATAAAACGAGGTTTCAGACACACACGCACGCATGATCCCGTGTGGGAGCGAGAGAGCGTATGATCGTTCCTGACAGACTGTGAAATGAGATCTGTGTCGTTCATTTCCCACTGACACTCGTAGCATGTAACATCCACAGAGACTTCAGCTCAGGTCCTATGAGTTTAGCTCAGTTTTGCTCAAATTAACATATGACCATCCACCTTTATATATCAATGACTCTTTAATAATCAACACTCAGTTCATACACAAACTCTCACATCGAGTGTTGACTGAGCCGAAATTATATTGACCTCATCAGATCCCGTTCCATGTACTTCAGAAAACACGAGAGCTTTGATCGCGACCTTTCACCTCCGCGTCAGAATGAGGGGGTTAAACACCAGCAGTCTGTGTCTAGTAATTATTTTTTAGTTTTATTGACAATGAGAAATCAACACATTCTCTGTTTTTAAGCTAATGGCGTGTGGACGTCCCCTAATTAAACACTTCCTCTTGTTTAACAGACAGGATGAAGCGAGCGCTGATGGTTTGAGTCGGAAACATGTTAGTAACACGTGTGTCATGTGATCAGAACGCTTCTGAACACGACAAGTACCGATTCACTTTAATCATGCGAAAAGTCATGCGAAAACTTTTCAATCTCAGTCTCTCGTAATGCTTTGCAGACTCTGCTCTGGCTGTGTTGTGAAGGAGGCGTGGCTTACGCTCTGAAGGAAGGGTGGGATCTCATGCTTTCAAAGCTCTAAAAATGGGTTAGATGTAACAACCCAGTGTTTAGGTAGTTTTTGTGTTACCCAGATCCTGGGTCAGATATAACAACCCAGTGTTTAGGTAGTTTTTGTGTTACCCAGATCCTGGGTCAGATATAACAACCCAGTGTGTGGGTAGTTTTTGTGTAATCCTGACCCTAAGTCAGATGTATCAACCCAGTATTTGGATAGAGTTTGTGTAACCCAGCTCCTGGGTCAAACCTAACAACCCAGTATTTTGGTAGTTTTTGTGTAACTACCGCAGATCCTGGGTCAGACGTAACAACCCAGTAATTGAGTTATTTATTGTGGCTTTTTGCGACCTCTTTAGGAGAGAGCAGTGCAGTCCCGTCAAATTGGTGCATGTCTTTAGTAAAATACAGGTTTGTGAACATTTTTGTATCTATAAATTTGCTATTGTTCTGTATATTGTTTAATTTTATGCAAAGCAACATAGAGGGGCGCGATGTGAGTCCCCTAAACGAGTGTTGCGTCGGTCATTTCGCGTGATGGAAACTCTTGATGCCTCGCTTAAAATTTTATGATTTTATTTTAAAAAAGATACACAATATAAATGCTTAGAGAGTTAAAATATATTCTCAGAACTGTACACTGATTGTTAATGGACAGGTTATGGATTCAGTCACAACATATTTCGTCTATGAGTGAAACGCAGGTCTGAAGTTAGAAGTAAACCCAGATGAACATGATAAAAAAATAAATACAAAATACAAAATATACTATTCTGTTACTGTAAAATATGTCTGAAAATAAAGGACCTATCATGCAAGCCAGAGGTTGTATCAAGTATTTTTAAAACGTTTAGAGGATTTAAATTAATCTGTAAACATTAATTAATGTATGAAGTAAAAAAATAAATAATAATAATCTAGTACTAGAGTCAAAATGAATCAACCCAATATACTGAGTTAAATCAACCCATTATGCTGGGTTAAATAAACAACCCAATTTGCAGGGTAACATTAACCCAACATATGTTCTGTCATATATTTCCCCAGCCCATGGGTTGAAAACAACCCAAATTGGATTGTTTTTAATCCAGTGTTTAACAAGTGTATCTTGTCATTGCTGGCCTCTCTGAAATTGCCTACCGTACCTTTAACCTGTTAATTTACACACAAAAAAAGCAACAACATGCCAGAGATAAACAATAATAAACATAATGCAATTGGTTACTTGTATGGCTTCAAGAGCATCATCTTCAGAAGTGAGATCTCCAGAGAATAACCCAGGCGTCTCTTATCGCCGGTAATCGCTTCGTATTTGCTTTACAGAAGCGAGCGGCTCGTCAAGAAATAATCAAACTGAAGTTCACGCTTATTGTTGATATGAACCTCGTGAGTGATTTTCTGGAGCTGTATTTTTGCGCGCGGCGTCATAAATCACGGCTGATTCACGGTGGAGGTATGCAGACAGTAACAGTAAATCAAAAGCATCTGCCTGGAGGACCCAGTCATCTGTCATGTCACAGGCGCCGCCCATTTACATTTATTTACATTTAGCGCACAGCGCCTCATTACGCACGGGAAGTGGAGAGGGAAACGGCGTGAGGAGAGAACACAAATACTCATTTGATACACAAAAACTTTTGAAGGACAACACAGGACGGGACGCCAGAAACTTCAGATTCAGTCATGAAGAATCAAGGAGAACGGATCGATCAGGAAACACGGATAAACCCAAAACAGTCACTTGGAAGGGCTTTCTTTTATGGGTACTGATGTTTTGTTTTTCCGTCAAGCAAATATTGACCTTTTTAATTAAAGAAAATCTATATATATTAATATTTTGTTATGTTATATTATATGAATTATATTAATAATTGTTAATAGCTATTCATATTTTGAATTCGTTTTTCTATTTTTCTTATTTATTTTCATTTGAAAGTTTGTAATTTTTTTGTTTGAAATGTATTTGTTTGTAAATAATGTCTAGTTAATGACAATAAGCCTGTATTGTTATAGTTTTTATTCATATTTTTAATTAGTTTTTATATTTCTCTGTTCATTTTCTGTTTAGTTAAACTGACATTTTATTGTGATTTTGTGATTGATATATATATATATATATATATATATATATATATATATATATATATATATATATGTTTATTTGGTTTTGAGTTTTTTAGTACTTCAACTTGTATTGACTTGGCTAGATCAACTAGTTTTTTAAATATATATATATATATTTTTTTTTTCAGTAAGTTTGTTTGTCAGTCATAATTATTGTTTTATTTAAAGTAATGAAAATGTTTTATGATGCTTTCATAGTGCTGTCGATTTATCCCATTGAACAAAGATTTTTGTTTATCTACTATATGTATGTAAATGTGTGTGCATACATAAATGGTGTACACACACACATATATACATACATACATACATATATATATATATATATATATATATATATATATATATATATATATACACACACACACACATATATATATATATATATATATAAAATACAAATATTATATAAACAAAAAACTTTTATGTTAGATACGATTAATCGCGATACATTGAATATATATATTTTTTATTTAACATTTATTTTATTTTCATATGGTTTCAGTTTTAGATGATGATCATTAATAAAGACTCTCAGAGGCGATGTCCTCACGTCAAACACAACAGCTTTCCTCAGATCTTCAGCTGTCGATACCAGCCGCTGTGAGCGTTATGGGCAAGCACTTGGCTCTTTAAATATTCAGAGACAAAGTCGTCCGGCCGCTAGTTATTGCCTGGAGTACATCTGAAACTTTAAAAGACATTGACAGACTCACTCAATAGACGTTTGTTCATGCATCTCGCTGTAGTCAGCCGAAACTCTACAGTTAAACAACAGCTGCTCAATACTGTTCTACATACATTAACGTGCGAATAAAAAGTGATTTTTCTCACTTGGTTTTGAAATTAAACGCGTTTGATGTGACATACTGTAGCTATCAGAGCTCAAAACTGCCTCTCCATATCATTAACACTTAAACTAAACTGCTGAAACATCATTATGACATCACCATAACGAGAGCTCATTAACATATATGACCATCCACATTCAAATATCAACACTTATTCAGTATTTGACCAACAGTGTGAACATGAACAACAGCAATATACTGATGTTAGACAATCACGAACAACATAATTTAAGTCTTAAAGGGACACTCCACCCATTTGCATTAAGCTTTGCATTGTTAGAAACCCAGTCATACTATTGAATGGTCGTGCAACACTCTCTCATTTTCCCCTGAGACGGGAGAAATCCGTTATTTACCTTTTACACTTCCTCCTACAATGACGCAAAAATCGTCATTTTGCGCCATTGTAGGAGGAAGTGTAAGAGGGGGGGATTTCTGTTGAGACTACAGACACTCGTTCCTCATCTTTCCCAGGGGGCGGGACCCGCTCACGCTACAGACCTATTACAGATCAGTGGGTGGGACTTTACTCTCTGAAACTGAAAGCAATATCCTCCATCTTGTTTGAAGCTAAGCTAACAGGCGCTGTGGAGACAGATATAAAGTTATGACAATAGCGGAGGAGAGTACTCAATATGATATAGAAGAAGAGGATTTCGGAAGTCTGATGCTTGAATCAGGTGTTTGTGGCTACCTTTACAAGCTGCATTATAGCGAAGAGCAGCCGAGGCAGAAGACCTGCCGCCGCGGACGAGGAGCCCGGACTGGCTCGAGTTAGGGCGGACTGGTGGCGCCGGTGATCTCACTATGCAACTACGAACCGCTACGAACACAGAGATAGAGTCCGTCTGCGGCAAAGAATTTCAACGATGACAATTTCTCCTGGACGAAATCTCTGAATCAGACGAGGACACGGACGTTTGTGTTGAGAACTATCCTAGTTTCGCACCGCATATGTTCTGACTGAACATCCAGGTACCATGCAATAATTCACCTTTTCGAAAGAAATACAAACGAGGAGTAATGCACTAATGAGTTCGCCAACTAACTAGACATTTTGTGTGAATGTGAAATGAATTTCAAGCTCTGGTGGTAGCTAGCCTTGTAGACGGAAGAGTGATTTCTCTTATAGGCAGATATGCGCTTTCTGGATTAGTGGGAGTGGCTTGCGGAGCTGTGCAATGTGGTGCATTGTGGTGCATTGTGGGAGTTGTTGTCTTTCATACAAATGCGTCCTGAAGTTATTTTTTGTCTTTCCTCGGTCACGAAGGCACCAAATTCAAAATTTATTTTACATTTCGACTACATATATGACCCACTTTAAATAAAAAACAATGTTCAAATGGGTGGAATGCCCCTTTAAAGCAGCATCAGGTAACTTTTCAAGATTCATAATATATTTCCAAGACTCTTGTGATGGTACATCGACTTACAATAGGTTGAATGACACGTCTGCCATAGCCTTACGGGGTCTGTATCATTTTTAATCGTACTTTTAAACTTCGGGGTTCGGGTAGTAACCAGAGCACAAAAAGAACTACAAAATTCGACTGCTTTACGGCATAGGCTACCTCACTTCCCCCAATACGTCCTCACATGCTGTTGGACTTGTAAGGATATTGCTTATATTGTATATCACTCGGACAGGCTTTCACTCGTTGGTGTGAGCTAAAAAGCACCTGGCGTTCTTGTTGATGGATTAGTAACTTAGACATCTTCGGAGGCTAGCTGTGCTTGTTCGATGTCCGACGATTGTAACGCGTTGTGTTTATTCCCCAATCGAACTCATGTAACTGTCGGTCACACGTTCTACCCAAGCGGCAACCTCCCCGTCTCTCTCTTGAAACCAACACGGAAGTGAGTTAAACTGCAATTCATTGACTGGCCGCTTGGCCTGGCTGCAGAAGTGAGTCAAATCTGTATCTCCCTCATGTTAAAATTACCAACTTTACAGCCGAAAAAAATATGTTTACAGCCCGGATCTCTATGTGGCTTTGGTCTATACAGCTAATTTTGCCCTTCATAACAACAGTGAGGGGGGTGAATTATTTTATAACTTGTCCGTTTAGTTGATTAATATTTAAGTTTAAGGGTGTGGCCAGTGGCCACTTGAGTGACAGATGGATTGCCGCTGTCAGTGCTAGCCGTTTGTCTGCTGTTACTAGCCGTCACTTCACCTCAGCAAATGTTAGCTGCTGAACTTGCCATCTCTGCAGTGTTTGTGCTTTTTTTCGGGATTATTTCATACAATTTAATACTTGGGTACAAAGCCCACGTCTTTGGATTCCGTCGTTATCGTTCGAGAGAACAACCAGCGCTGTATTTCAGTTGTTTTCCTCCGTGAACCTGCACTAATGGATGTCTGACAATTTCGTTGCTTTTTGGGGTTTTCAAATTTAAAACGTCAATACATGCTCGTTCGTTCTGCTCTCACGGAACAGATCGATTATAATATGCGTATGTACCATCAGATGAAATCATGCAGTCGTCGGCGCTTTCTCCGTCCATTCAATAAATGCACATGAATGAGCGCGGATTTTCTAGCGCATTTACTTGCACTTCAAAGGCAATATATCTATGGTTTAACCCATTTGAGAGACGGCCAAAATCAGAATTTAAAATGGACTGAATAAGCTCTCTACGAACTTGAGCAATGCCGTGCTGACGGACCATGAAAGAGTGACGGACATGTATGCACATAAATCACTGTCACACACAAACACTCTCGAAGTAATACACAGTCTCACTTGTAGCCATGTCTTTTAACTATTATAATATTTCGAAGGGCAAAAATAGGAACGTTTAATTGGCTTTACATCATCAGCTAACTCGATCACGTCGAGCTAGGTGATTTCAGATAGCCAGGCTCATATCTATGGCCAGGCTCCTCAGCTCCACTCACGCCCCGCCTGTTTGCCTATTTTCTGTTACCCGGGAGTGACGCAAGGCCAAGATGGTGACGGCCGGCTCCGCCCACTTTAGGCTTCAAAAATGCTCTTCAGAAACCTACGGGTGACGTCACGGACACTACGTCCATATTTTTTTACAGTCTATGGTTCTACCATCCACAGCATTACTTGATAGACAAAAATAGGACAAGAATGAGCATCAAACAGAAACAACCCGCTTACGGGGTGTTCGAGGCGCACATACAAAACAGACTGCCGACAGTTAAACAGGGCGCGCGCAGCTCTTAAAGGGGCCACACCTTATTTCCACTCGTTACAGCTTCCATCCGACTGAACAGGGACCAGTATACAGGGGGGAGGGGATCAGGCCATGAGTGAAGAGACTGCTCTGCGTGAGTGGTATTTACGACAGTAACGTTAAATACAAGTAGTCCACAGCGACTCTAGGGGTCGTTGTTTGACCAAAACGGAATTCCTACCTAGTGGGGCTTTAAAGGCACAGTATCAAAAGAAGTCTGTTTAACGGTCAGAGATTACAACTATAGTTTTTGGTGCAACAAACCACACATATGTGATAGATCACACTCGATAAAAACTGAGCAAGACTTGAAAGAGACACAAAGGGTGAATCGATCACACACATAAACATACACACACACATGCTCCGAAAAGAGTCTGACGTGCCATTGCTCAGTCATGTTTGACGTTTGCAGCAGATGCTGTTCAATCACTCTGTCTGATTCATTTAGATAAAACACTATAAAACACTGAAGACAGAGCATCTGAGCTTTAACATGGTTACACACACGAACGCACAGATGATTGGTGTGCAAGTTAAACAGGTTTGAAGGTTTGTCATGACACCGAAACGTCTGTAGTCAACAACAATGCTAGTGAAATTTCACGATTCTCAATGCCACAGAAAAAAAAAAAAAAAAAATTATATATATATATATATATATATATATTAAACACACTCTATTACTTTCAAAGGATAAATATGAATATAATTATTGACAGTGAAGTATGATAATTTTTTTTTAATCATCAATTATTAATTATTATCATTAATTATTATTAAAACAATGGCTTTTTAAGCAAACATTTCCAAGATTTTATATATATATATATACAGTGAGGAAAATAAGTATTTGAACACCCTGCTAATTTGCAAGTTCTCCCACTTGGAAATCATGGAGGGGTCTGAAATTGTCATCGTAGGTGCATGTCCACTGTGAGAGACATAATCTAAAAAAAAAAATCCAGAAATCACAATATATGATTTTTTAACAATTTATTTGTATGATACAGCTGCAAATAAGTATTTGAACACCTGTCTATCAGCTAGAATTCTGACCCTCAAAGACCTGTTAGTCTGCCTTTAAAATGTCCACCTCCACTCCATTTATTATCCTAAATTAGATGCACCTGTTTGAGGTCGTTAGCTGCATAAAGACACCTGTCCACCCCATACAATCAGTAAGAATCCAACTACTAACATGGCCAAGACCAAAGAGCTGTCCAAAGACACTAGAGACAAAATTGTACACCTCCACAAGGCTGGAAAGGGCTACGGGGAAATTGCCAAGCAGCTTGGTGAAAAAAGGTCCACTGTTGGAGCAATCATTAGAAAATGGAAGAAGCTAAACATGACTGTCAATCTCCCTCGGACTGGGGCTCCATGCAAGATCTCACCTCGTGGGGTCTCAATGATCCTAAGAAAGGTGAGAAATCAGCCCAGAACTACACGGGAGGAGCTGGTCAATGACCTGAAAAGAGCTGGGACCACCGTTTCCAAGGTTACTGTTGGTTATACACTAAGACGTCATGGTTTGAAATCATGCATGGCATGAAAGGTTCCCCTGCTTAAACCAGCACATGTCAAGGCCCGTCTTAAGTTTGCCAATGACCATTTGGATGATCCAGAGGAGTCATGGGAGAAAGTCATGTGGTCAGATGAGACCAAAATAGAACTTTTTGGTCATAATTCCACTAAACGTGTTTGGAGGAAGAAGAATGATGAGTACCATCCCAAGAACACCATCCCTACTGTGAAACATGGGGGTGGTAGCATCATGCTTTGGGGGTGTTTTTCTGCACATGGGACAGGGCGACTGCACTGTATTAAGGAGAGGATGAACGGGGCCATGTATTGCGAGATTTTGGGGAACAACCTCCTTCCCTCAGTTAGAGCATTGAAGATAGGTCGAGGCTGGGTCTTCCAACATGACAATGACCCGAAGCACACAGCCAGGATAACCAAGGAGTGGCTCTGTAAGAAGCATATCAAGGTTCTGCCGTGGCCTAGCCAGTCTCCAGACCTAAACCCAATAGAGAATCTTTGGAGGGAGCTCAAACTCCGTGTTTCTCAGCGACAGCCCAGAAACCTGACTGATCTAGAGTGGAGGAGTGGGCCAAAATCCCTCCTGCAGTGTGTGCAAACCTGGTGAAAAACTACAGGAAACGTTTGACCTCTGTGATTGCAAACAAAGGCTACTGTACCAAATATTAACATTGATTTTCTCAGGTGTTCAAATACTTATTTGCAGCTGTATCATACAAATAAATAGTTAAAAAAACATATATTGTGATTTCTGGATTTTTTTTTTTTTTAGATTATGTCTCTCACAGTGGACATGCACCTACGATGACAATTTCAGACCCCTCCATGATTTCTAAGTGGGAGAACTTGCAAAATAGCAGGGTGTTCAAATACTTATTTTCCTCACTGTATAATCTTGGAAATGTTGGCTTATATATATATATACACACACACACACTTATACATGTACATGTCAAATATCAAAAAATAAAACCAGACAAAAATAGATCAAAGATAAAGATGAAGTAAGCAATACTGTTTCAAAAACAAAATATAATAAAATCGAATAAAAAAAAAAAAATAATATTTGTCCTGAATTTAGGATTATTTATTGTTTGAGGAAAATTAACAAAACAAAGCAAAACAAAAAGAAATGTTTGAGCTGATTTCAGGATTATTTATTTTTTCAGGAAAATAAATAAAACAACAAAATAAAAAATTAAATAAAATAAAATAAAATAAAATAAAGTTAAATAAAAAATAAAATTAAATAAAATTAAATAAATGTTTGCGCTGATTTCAGGTTTATTTATTTTTTTAGAAAATAAAATAAAAAAATGAAATAACTATAAAAAAAAAAAAACGATGATATATACGACAGGTATATATTAAAAATTAAATTAAATTAAATATTCAAGTTTATTTGTATAGCACTTTTTACAATACATAATTGTTCCAAAGCAGCTTTACAGAAAATAACTGGTGCAACAGCTGACATGTGCTTTAAACATTGAAACAGTTTACATTCACTTCAGACACATCTATCAACTTAGGACATTGCTTTCATATGACCATTTTGTAAACAATGGAACAAATACACAAATGTGCAGATATGCAAAAAACATGAACTTGATAAAGATGCCCTGACTGCTGACACTATATAAACACTAGCACAGGTATTTTATTTCAGTATTGGCGCCAAAGCACGGTTACTACTGACATATTTACACACGCGTGCATTTGCTCCATAATTTCCAGAACACGCATGAACGTGATTCACACAGAATCTCCTGACAATTCCTCTCAAAAGAGCACAAACGAACATCTTCATGCAGTAAACTTCCATCACACACACTCTCCTCTCAGGAAAAGCTGACTGCACTATTTCTCTGTGGTGGAAAGTAGCCGATGTCAAAGTGATGAATGTGCGATGAGAACAGGAGCAAGAAAACACGACTCGTGCTCCAGAAACACACACACACACACACACACAAACAACACAACTGTGTACGAAAGCCTCTAAAACTCGGACGCAACTGTAAATTTGAGTTCGCTTTCTATCAGTGCTGTTGTGTATGTAACCGTGAGGTCACGATTAACTAGTATTTACCATCTGTGAGCCTCATCTGCCCTATTTCTTTCCTCTCAGAGGAGCGAAGGTTATATATATCACCTGACACAGGTAATCACCTGTTGATCATCCCTCAGGAAGAACTGCATTAAAACAGACGAGAGAGACGCGTTCTGTTATCTCACTCACCGGGGAGAAGCTTTTTCAGTTGCTCTCGTACGTCACATGATGCTTCAGAGCTTCAAATCAAGCATTGTGCACGAGATTGCACTGAAGACCTGCAGTCAGAATAATTAGTCCCGTGCCGACAGGAATGCATGAGATGAGTTATGAGGGTCTCGAATTAAGTACATTACTGAAAGTACAGCCAGAACCGTTATCGACGGACGCACTGTACATCAGAATGCGCTGCAGGAAAAGCATTTTACTCAACTTTTGCTTGAGTGATGCATCTTTTCAACTAATTGTGATCCTCGCTGGTTTTATGCTCCATTACTCCCTTAAAGGGAAAGTTCACCAAAAATACTTCCTTTATCTTCAGAACACAAATGAAGTTCTTTGTGCTGAAATCTGAGAGCATTCTGTCCATCCGTTGACAACTGACTCTTTGACGCTTCAAAAAGTTCAAAAAGAGATCGTAAAACTAATCCATGTGAATTGAGTGGTTTAGTCCAAATTTTCTGAAGAGATTCATCATTTTGCGAGTTCGCTTGACGTGCAAGAACCAATGAGGTTCATTCTCGTGTTACGCATCACGTTTGAGCTTCAGCAAGAACCAATGAGGTTCATTCTCGCGTTACGCATCACGTTTGAGCTTCAGCAAGAACCAATGAGGTTCATTCTCGTGTTACGCATCACGTTTGAGCTTCAGCAAGAACCAATGAGGTTCATTCTCGTGTTACGCATCACGTTTGAGCTTCAGCAAGAACCAATGAGGTTCATTCTCGTGCTACGCATCACGTTTGAGCTTCAGTAAGAACCAATGAGGTTCATTCTCGTGTTACGCAGCACTTTTGAGCTTCAGGAAGAACCAATGAGGTTCATTCTCGTGTTACGCATCACGTTTGAGCTTCAGCAAGAACCAATGAGGTTCATTCTCGTGTTACGCATCACGTTGAGCTTCAGCAAGAACCAATGAGGTTCATTCTCGTGTTACGCATCACGTTTGAGCTTCAGCAAGAACCAATGAGGTTCATTCTCGTGCTACGCATCACGTTTGAGCTTCAGCAAGAACCAATGAGGTTCATCCTCGTGCTACGCATCACGTTTGAGCTTCAGCAAGAACCAATGAGTTTCATTCTCGTGTTACGCATCACATTTGAGCTTCAGCAAGAACCAATGAGGTTCATTCTCGTGTTACGCACCACGTTTGAGCTTCAGCAAGAACCAATGAGGTTCATTCTCGTGTTACGCATCACATTTGTGCTTCAGCAAGAACCAATGAGTTTCATTCTCGTGTTACGCATCACGTTTGAGCTTCAGCAAGAACCAATGAGGTTCATTCTCGTGTTACGCAGCACGTTTGAGCTTCCTCAAGAACCAATGAGGTTCATTCTCGTATTACGCAGCACGCTTGAGCTTCAGCAAGAACCAATGAGGTTCATTCTCATGTTACACAGGTTTGGTTGAGCTTCTGTTTATGTTTGCTAATCAATGTTTATATGTGAATAAAAACCTAAATTCAATCTGTTCATCATATAAAGCAAGACAGAAAGGGACAAAAAAGCTCTCCGATTTCATAAAAAATATCTTGATTTCTGTTCTGAAGATGAAATAAAGTCTTTTTTTACTAACAGAATTAAAGTAATTAATAACAGAATTTTCATTTTTGGGTGAACTAATCCTTTTAATAACTTATTTTTAAGCAAGTTTTTAAGATGAACTATTAGTAGCTTTTAGTAGTCAAAGTAGGCTGCCAAAATGTAATAATTAACCAAATAATAGTTAGGTGAAAGAACAGAAAGCACGAGAGGACGAACGCTTTGACCTCAGTGGCCTTAAACTGAGCCACCAGACCGCAGGGATTTTTTCCCTCCCGCATTCACGAGGAAACTTTCCGTAATGAGATGGGAACAATCTGCCGACGCTCCGGCTGCCATGTTGTGTTTAATGGTATCACAGATTGTGCAAGCGAAGCGTTACTCTACAACAATGATGCTGACACAGACAGACAGATGCCAAACGCTGATGGTTACGAGCCTCTCGCTCGACACGCGCAGATAAAACACAAACACCGCGCTTCTTGACAGCGACCTGCCGTTAATCTGATCGACTGACGACCTTTGATGAATAATCTGAGGATGCTAAAGTTGATGAATGACTGGAAAGAAGAAAGATGGAGATAAAGAAGAACCGACAGGAGACGGATCACAGATATCTGTGTGGAGACTCTGCTGTCATACTAGCATGAGGTCTAGCTCACATTACAGATTAATCTGCTCGAGAACCGCCCACTTACAGTAGATGAGATCACATGACTGACATGCAAAATGACCATCCACAGCTCACTTTTTTTATCTAAAGTTTAGGAGCGGATTTGAAAACAAACAAAACTTGGAGAGCAATAAAGCAATAGAGTGAGCAAAATTCTGAGCTGGACAATTCATGGCTGTGTGTTTGATCTGAACTGGTCACTACAAACAGGAAGTTGAATTAGAATTTGAATTGGAATGGCAGGAAGAGACATTTCTTGAATTATAATTCAAAGAAACTATCTATCTATCTATCTATCTATCTATCTATCTATCTATCTATCTATCTATCTATCTGTATGTATGTCTAGTTCTATCCTATCAATCTATCTATCTGTCTGGTTCTATCGCATCTATCTATCTATCTATCTATCTATCTATCTATCTATCTATCTATCTATCTATCTATCTATCATCTATCTATCTATCTATCTATCTATCTATCTATCTATCTATCTATCTATCTATCTAGTTCTATCCTATCTATCTATCTATCTATCTATCTATCTATCTATCTATCTATCTATATATATATATATATATATATATATATATATATGCTCCCCCAAGAACATTTTTTTGACAGCTTTTATAAGAAACAGCTTTAAAAACATGTCAGTGGGCAGTAGATAATTTGCCAATACCTGCTCTCTCCTCGTCTCCATCACCCTTTCTTTTTCTCTCAGTCTCTTTATCTTGCCCTGTCTCTTCCTCTCCTAAAGCTGAGCTTTGACTGATAGTCTTTTCATTTCCGTCTGTGTCAGTGAAGAAAGTAAACATATGGTCCACTGACATTCATGTTTTATTAATCATTTTCTTAGATAAGTGAATTTACTGAAGGCTACCAGGAAAGCTAGGCAACTAAGTTTATTAGATTCATTAACAATATTTTCACAGCATGGCTTCTTCACATGGACAGTTACTATACATTACAATTACATGAATCACGTAAATTAGGCCTATTTTCAATTCAAAATGGCGAAATTATACAAAAGTTTATTAGTTTGCCAGATTCGTTTTGTCGGTCGTTTAACATTTCTGTCCTAAAACAGCTGTTAAATATGAAATTTGCATTGCGCTGGGATTCATGCTCATCTATCTATAGGGATGCTCTGTCCAGCCAACATCCAAAAGTTTTTCTTGTCAAGCTTTGTTTTTTTAGATAAAATTAGTCATTTATTTGAATTCATTTTAATTCTACTTCATTACATTACAATTGTTAATGTCAACTCTGTGTTCTGTTTGATAAATCAATTCAAATTCAATTAAAAAATGAATTCTGAATGTCACACAACCCTGCAAAGCAGAATATAACGAAGTTGTGCTCAATGAAAGATTTTTAATGTTCACAAAATAGCAGATCTTCTGATTCAGCCTGAGCTCATTAGTATTCATATGAATGTACTGACAGCATCTAAAACAAAGTAATATTCACAAATGCAGAGATTTAGAAATATACAAAGCTATAGAAAATCATCTGCATAAATCAAAATATTATATCAATATTTTTGACACATATAGGGTCATATTTCACATCAAAAGAAAAGAAAGAAATTAGATATTTTGCATATGCTTATTTTCAGAATTAAGATTTTAGTACAATATTTTCATGACAATTTAGCACATTTACCTAGAAATGACTCATATTTAGACAAATTTATATAAAAAAAGCATGCAGTGCCTAACACCACCATTTATCTCTGACTACAGACAGCAACCCCCCCAGCACCTTATCGCTTTAAAATATCTGATCAGGACGCCGCAAACACCTGCAAGCACTCAGAGAAAAACACATCGTCCTGTTTGAAGGACTAATCGAGCTTTAGAGAGAATCAGAGAGAGAAAGTGAGTGATGGAGGACGAGCACATACAGGAATCCATTAAAAAAAACAGCATGATTCAAGATGCAAAAGCAGCACATATTAAAGCAGCTCGGAGCTTATTACATGTTCGCTTTCACACAGAAACCAATTTACTTTCCATTGATCGTTTGTCGGGCAATTAGATTTCCATCGACGCTAAAGTGAGAGAGAGCTTGGGTCAGCGGTGCTTTCGACGCTTCAGACGTCCAAGCGTTTCAGCGCTGCTTCCGGATAACAAATAACTCTCTGCGCATGAAAAAGTCCCCCAGCCTCAGATTATGTATCCGTCTTTATTTCCGATATTAGCTCTTTCTTTCTGCAAACTTGGCTGATTTTCTAAATTGTGTGTTATCGACTGATCCAGCAGCTCTTCAGGCAGGGCCTGCGAGGCGGCACGTGGACCCGAGCCAGCGCTTGTAACCATTAGTCTGTTCAAAGTCCCGGGCACGGATCCACTGCGGGCTCGGTAACACTGCAAACGGAAACCCAGATACCCCAGAACCACAGGCCGGAGCCCGATTCAAAGATGTGACCGATCAGAGTCAGTCAAGGTCAGACGGGCACCACGGGACAAGTGCACGAGACCGACCGCTTCAACCACAGATGAAACGACCCGAGCCGCTCCTGAGGATTGACGCTGGCGTGATATCGGGGTATCCGTTTCCTCGTGAGTCCTGGGGAAAAGCCGATCCTCACGTTTCACATTTAGAGCGCTTGAACGAACCCAGTAAAGTTACCCAGAGGAAGATTGTCCTCGCTCTTAATGGAGGACTCATTTACGTATCAACTTGAGGCATAAAAATAAACTCAAATTCAGAGGGTGTCGTACAGTAAAATGAATGCCAATAGCAGCTCAGATCATTTGATCGAGGGAGGATCTGATGAGAAACATTTGATTCTGAGGTCATTGGTATGCATACATATCATTTGCATATATTTTTTGTATATTTGCATGTACAGCGAAACACAATGTAAATGACAGCATCTAAAACAAAAGTAATCACATATGCAAATTGCAAAAACATTAAAATGTGTATAAATATATATTTGTTTAGTTATATTTTCCTATTATATCAGTATTTTTAGCCCCATCCATAAATGTTATTTGTATCTACAATATACTATTACATACCTATTACATATATTTAATATTTTTAATATCAAATATTTTAAAAGAGTTCAATACTGCAAAAGAAATCACACAAAACATAATTAAAACTATAATAATTATATAAATGATATATATATATACATTTTATATATATAAATGATATATATATATATAAATTTTATATATATATATATATCAAATATATAAAAAATATATAAATATAATAGGTTATTTTGTGTTGAATGTGTTAGCATTAAACATATTTAATTAATTTTATTGATTAAATAAAATTAACCTCATAATCAATAAAAAAATGCAAATGTACGAAAATGTGCTAAAATCATACTTTACGAACAGTACAAATACTTACAATTACTAATGAATCACATCTTTGATTGCAAACGTTGGTTTCTAAGCTAATCTGAGCACAGTTTGAGACATTGGTGAGATCTCCAGAGAACTCCAGAGAAGACACATGTGAAATTACTGGGGTATTTTTCTCAAGAGAAACACCTGAAATTAGTGTTGTAGTCAATATCACCTAAACTGAGACTAATACAAGACTAAGACCATTGTGTGTCAAGACCAAGACAAAACCAAGACCAGTGTGTGTTGAGACCAACAAGAACAAGACCAGTGCTTGTTGAGACCAAGACAAGACCAAGACCAGTGTGTGTTGAGACCAACAAGACCAAGACTTTGAGGGGTTGAGACCAAGTCAAGATCAAGACCAATGTGTGTCGAGACCAAAACCAGTGTCAAGACGTCTCTCTTGCTCTTGTGATATTGCATAATTTTCTCATATGTTATAATATAAAAATCAATATCTCAAACAAAAACTTTTTGGCACTCATATTTTGAATTTAGTGGGCAGTTGTATCAATTTTGGTGACAACTTCGACAATGCCTTGTTGATTTTTGACCTGGCACATCAGTAACAAAATAAATCAAATTAGAAATAAGTTGATTGCATTTGAAGTTTTACAACCAATCGCATTACTAATATTACTAAATAAATCAATGCACCGGCAATTGAGTGATATCCCCGCAGCTGTGGTGTTGAAATAAAATCCACAGTCCTCTTAGCCTGAGACCAAGACAAGACCAAATACAAATGTGGTTGAGACCAAGACAAGACCATGACCTTGACTTTCTGGAGTACAACAACACTACCTGAAATGCAAGAGACTTTGAATTTTGCTGTCGAGAAGAAACTAGACAAGGAGAAATTAAAGAGATTTCATTTACATTAAGCAGGCGCTTTAATCCAAAGGAGGAACAAAAGCAAACTGTCAAAGCCAACAATATCCATAATACACAATGCAGTTTTTCAGGCACTGTTTGTGATGTTTACCAGGTGTTTACACGCCGTTATAACTCCTCGAGTGGAGGACTTTCAACTTTCACCGTGGCGGATTTTGACAAATGCCTCTCAACCCCTCGCGCTCTTCAGACAAATGTAACGGTTAAACTCAAACGCTTAATTTCCGCCTCTGTTGACTGCGGGCAGCGGCCATTAATCAGCGCGGCGTTTGGGGCGCGACGCTCGAGCCTGCTAACAGCCAGATGCTGGCGGCTGTCGGCTCAATCCATCAGCCGTGATTGGAGAACGAAAAGGTTCAGGAGTTTCGAGTCGCGCCCACGTCGAGAGACTAATTGCCCGCCGCGGTGGGCGTCGAGGTGTTTTACCGAAACACCAACCCTCTGCTTTGCATTCTGGGTATTATTCAAAGACGCCTCAACATCAGATGACAGATTATGGAGGGCAAGCTCCGCCCCTTTCTATAAAGGCGGGGCTTGGAGTGAGGTAATGCAAGGTTTTATAACAGTAGAGATAAAATGCTAAATCTCATGCAAAAAAAAAAGACTTGATTGCTTCTGGTTTGAAGAAGTGTATTGACTGAATCTCAGTTGCTGGCAATAGCCATAAACAGCATCACACAATCAAAAAGAACTCTTCTTCACCTCTGAAACGATTTCCTTGTCAGATGATGTCATCAAGGCCACTTGAATCTTAACCAATGGCCGCTTCCGCTGTTTCTCTACTATGAAACGCAGACTTTTCACAATCCAAAATTAATCCTGTCCTGCAGGACTCTGAAATGTCACAGTACAGAAGTTAAACAGGTTGCAAATTATGTTTTATGGTGATTTAACCCCATGTGTTTCAGGGAAACTGGTCAAGTAATTCATTAAAGCAAGTCAATTAGAATAAAAGCATCTGCTAAATGATCGCTTACTGCGTTAGCAATTAAGAAGCTTGATTTGCATGGCTCTATTACCGTCCAATCAAATTGCATGCTCTTTTGAAGTGGATTATGATTGGCTCATTCTGTCTTGATCTCACCAGCGGCAACAATGAAAAAGCCAAATGTGTCTTTAATTTGTGCTTGCGAGGCATTTAAGCTAAAAATGCAGAACTTTGAAAGTGAACGTCGTTATAAAAATGGCTGTGTGAAGGATGATTTTGTGAACGTTCTGGAGAACATGAAACATCTGTCTGCAGCATTAACAGCCTCTGAGATCTGCTGTTTTAAACCTCGCTCCTGATTGTGCAGGAACTCAATTAGGCATTAGTTTGAGCATGTGCAGAAGAGATCCAGCAGGGGGCGTTGTTGAGTTTGAGGACACACGATTATAAAGCAAGACTGTAACAGAAAAAACATGACCCAGAAAACACTAGAAACATCCTAACAACCATGTGCATATAGTCAAGTCATCACATTTATTTTTTTATCGCTTGATATAACAGGCCTACAGATTGTTTCAAAGCAGCTCAACAGGAAAATAATGATTCAATGATGCAAACATAGTGCCGAAAACAGTGATGTCATCAGTTCAGTTCCATTCACATATTTTCAATGCAGTCAAATCAGAAATATTGTTGAATATTGAGTGTCCCCAGCAAAGCAAGCCAGAGGTGACAGTGGTAAAGAACCCAAACTTCATCAAGTGACAGAAACAGAGGGGGGAAAAAACCCTGGGAGAACCAGGCTCAGTTGAGGGAACAGACTGAAGCCAAATAAAGCAACTTGTGTGTGCAATCAGCATGTTAGAATGATTTCTGAAGGACACTGAGGAGTGGAGTAATGATGCTTTGCACAGGCAAATACCATTTACATTTATTTTGTTCTTTCCCATTCTATGGAATGGAATGGTCTAGAATGGAATGGACTGGACTAGACTAGACTAGACTGGACTGGACTGGACTGGACTGGACTGGACTGGACTGAAATTAAATTAAATTAAATTAAATTAAATTAAATTAAATTAAATTAAATTAAAAATTAAATTGACTGGACTGAATAAAATGGACTGGAATGGACTTGAATAAAATGAAATGGACTGGATTGGACTGGACTGGAATGAAATAAAATGGACTGGACTGGAATATAATGGACTGGAATAAAATGAAATGGACTGGACTAGAATGGACTGGACTGGACTGGACAAATGAAATGAAATTGACTGGACTGGACTTGACTGGACTGAAGTGAAATGAAATTGACTGGACTGGAAATGAAATGAAATGAAATGAAATGAAATGAAATGAAATGAAATGAAATGAAATGAAATGAAATGAAATGAAATGAAATTAAATTAAATTAAATGAAATTAAATTGACTGGACTGGAATAGAATGGACTGGAATTGACTGGACTGGAATAAAATGAAATGGACTGGATTAGACTGGACTGGAATGGACTGGACTGGAATAAAACTGGACTGGAATAAAACTGGACTAAAATGAAATGTGCTGGACTGCAAATAAAATTGACTGGATTGGACTGGACTGGAATGGACTAGAATAAAACTGGAATAAAATGAAACGTACTGGACTACAATAAAAAGGACTGAACTGGACAGGAATTAAATAAAATGGACTGGACTGGAATAAAATGGACTGGACTGGACAGGAATGAAATAAAATGGACTGGACTGGAATAAAATGGACTGAACTGGACAGGAATGAAATAAAATGGACTGGACTGGAATAAAATGGACTGAACTGGACAGGAATGAAATAAAATGGACTGGACTGGAATAAAATGGACTGAACTGGACAGGAATGAAATAAAATGGACTGGACTAAAATAAAATAGACTGGACTGGGCTTGACTGGAAAGGAATTGACTGGACTGGAATGGAATGGACTGGCCTGGACTGGAATATAGAACAGCAGTGGTATGATGTTCACAGAGAGCTGCTGCACTAGCAGGACTGCCGGTCTGTTTGCATTGGTGTGTGTGGCACGTCAAGCGCTGGCTGCTTGTTACCGGTCAGCTCCGTCTGTATCGGGTCAGGAGGTCAGCGTGTAGCGGGTCACAGTGAACATCATGATCTGCCACACTGCGTGACCGGAGAGCACTGATGAACACTGCCGGCGCTCATGTTTACGAGACTCAACTCTGGCCGCGGTCCGTGCCAGGCATGCAAACACACATCGACTGCCACACGCCTCACTGAACACTGAGGGGCTTCCCCAGACACCAGAGGCCAAATCAGACACTATATACTGTATATACTTCCATTTTATATCATTTAAATTAACACCTCTACCTTTGTTCAAGGGAAGATTTTGCTGACATGCTCGCTTTCCACTTAACCTCCGTTGTACAATCTGGGTCATGAAACTGCATACGCAGACAGCTGAAGCAGGATAAACGTGGTGCATCTCATAATAAGGACTATATATGAATGCATGAGCTGAGAGCCAGACAGGAAGTCCGTCTGTCACATTTGGAGCACTTAGATCCAATAATCGCTCCATCACTGGGAACATGAAACCATGATGAATTTAGTTTCATTCTGAAGCGTGTAAATGGTGCCGAGGCTGAACCCAGGTGACAGAAAACTCCAGTGCCGTGCAGATGCTAATCTATATCCGCTAGAGAAGTCTAGTCCCTGACCAGCTAAACTAGTTTCACATCAGATCGGATAGACGTCTGACAAGTTTTAATTAGGAAGCTCATAACTAGTGATGAAGCGCCAAAAAGACTCTTTAAGGAAAGAGCTCTTGCTTTTCTGACATAAAAGAGTTTGACGGTACAAAATGTGCTTTTAAACTTCCTCTCCAAAACACTTACGCGTTAAGTTTAAAACCGCAAAAATAGCCAGTTTGATTCTAACAGTCAGAGAAATCTCTTTGAAACGAGACGCATCTACTTGAGAAGCAACAGGGCTAGTTCAACCCGAAAACTGAAATTTCTGTCATTAATTCCTCACCCTCATGTCGTTCCAAAACTTAAGACTTTCATGTTCAGAAAGTTTGTTTTAATAAAACGCAGCTTTAATACTAGTGTATTTTGTCAGTTGTTGTTTTTTTAACTGTAAAACCCAACAAGTTAAGTTAACCCATATCATTTGAGAAAATGCCTTACACCATTCAAGTTTAAAAACACTATTTATGATGGGTATAGAGAACCTTCTTAATATAAATTAAACTGTGTAGCTTAAACTGAATTGAGCAAAACCATTCAAATTAAAATTAGAAAGAACTAATTCATAAGTAATTAACTCATAGTTGATAGTGTATGTACTAATGCCACTTGGAAAGAAACTTTACTTTATAAATGAGTAAAAATTTCACAGCAAAAAAAAACAAGTGAACCACGAGCTGAAGCGGGATGTTTTTACAATTATATTTAAAGGTTTTTATTCACAAAAAAGTGTATCAGATGACAGAAGGTATGCAAGCAGATTGTGATCAACAGGTTTTGATCAGGTTGATCATTTATAGGCCATTTATTTGCAGGTTTTATTGGATTAAACTCGTCACAAAATTGAAGTTGCGCTAGTCTTTTCTTCTCTATCGTGTCGTATATCCGAGTAAAACACTTCTGGAACAATAACTAATGTAGGGCGGGGCTTGACTTTGTCTGTGAGGAATTGATTGGATGGTTGTGGTTTGCTATTGGCTGATCACATGTGATTGACAGGTTGCCCCGCCCTTGTCATCAGAGAAGAGATGAACTGCAAGAGGGAGGGGAAATTATTGTGATTAAAGATTAAGAGGCACATGAATTAAAAAAAAAATTCATCTGTAATGATGTGCACAGATAAATAATGTATAATAAATACTAACATTCCATAAAAAAAAAAAAAAATCCAAAAACTTAAACTAGAATCTACTGCAACTCATTCAGTTTGAATAATGCTTAAAGGGTAAGTTCGGTATTTTACACTTAAAGCCCTGTTTACAGATCGTTTCTGATGAAATAGAACGGTTAAGATTAAAATTTGGACACATGCTGCTGTCCCGAGAATTTTAGGTTTATTTCGCTTTCCCCAAAACCTCTAGAATGGGTGTATAGGTGCACTGGAACAATCCTTTATAAAACACATTAAACTTTAATTTACAAAGACGTGAAACTCACCGAGTGGTCAGGCGTGTTCACTGATATGCTCACACAAAAATCGCTGCAAAAGATGCTTTCCAACAGGTGTTTTACCATTCCGTTTTACCATACCACAAAGTATTGTTCCAGTGCACCTATACACCCATTCTAGAGGTTTTGGGGAAAGCGAAAGAAACCTAAAATTCTCGGGACAGCAGCATGTGTCCAAATTTTAATCTTAACCGTTCTATTTCATCAGAAACGATCTGTAAACAGGGCTTTAAGTGTAAAATACCGAACTTACCCTTTAATATAATCAGCTATTGAGGTAAAAAAAAAAACTTGTATATATTAAGTGTTTTTAACTTTTAGTAAATTGCACTATTGGGTTTAAAAAAAAAAAAAAACATGTCAGTGCCGTGATACAAAACACACTAAGAAAATTTATATTTCAATGATTTAAAAAAATAATAATTTTATTGGAAAACAAGTCAAAAGAGACTAATTAAAAAATATAGGGGTGAAACGATCATGAGAATCCAAATTATACTGTTTTTGGTACAAAAATCATTAATACTATAAGGACATAAGACCAGAACAAAA
>NC_138221.1:28661790-28669290 GCF_964197995.2 Scardinius erythrophthalmus
TTGTAACCAATTCAAGCATGACCGTAACCAAATACTGTTATTAAACCATTTCAATTATAGATGAAGTGCTAACAAGTTCTGATTCAGTATTAATGTCGAAGTGCTACCTATTCAGAATACAGTATCGTCACACTACAGCTTTATTCTGCTGTTCAAACAGAGCTTATTTCCAGAGTTGGTAAGTAGCAGTGGTAACACACAAGAAATGTACAGTTTTACGCCATAAAATTAATAAAGTTTCTTTAGTCAGTGGGCCTGAACCACTGCAGTGAAACCACACTTACTGTCCGATGTTGGCCGTGGATTCAGGGAACAATTGTTAGCTATTTTGCACGCACTCCACTCCAAACGCAGTCTTCATTTCAAAAGCTTTATTTTCCTAACATTTCTGAATTAAGTTCATAATTTCAACAATCGAAAAATCCACCATTCCAAATCCAAACATTTGTTCATGTCACTTCCTCCGCCCATACGCGGAGACATATACATTCCTTACCCGACAGGTGCATGATAATTAACTAAATAAGTACATAAATGCGCACATACTAAATAATAAAAGGAAAATTAATAATAATAAACAAATGATAAATAAACTCCAATATAACAGTTATTTATAGACAAACGGCTACAATACCTGAGCTCAAACACATTGATTTCACAGCTCTGGACTCTAACTGGATGATGACTGGTGACTCGTTCACTTTTAATTCTACAAATGTATTTGAGGAGAAGCATCTGAGACTAATTCGATACTACAATAGGTTTTTGTCATTTTCTGAGCTATGAATGAATGAACAGCCTCAGTGTGTGTGTGTGTGTGTGTGTGTGTGTGTGTGTGTGTTAGTGTGTGTGTGTGTGTGTGTGTGTGTGTGTGTGTGTGTGTGTGTGTGTGTGTGTGTGTGTGTGTGTGTGTGTGTAGGAGGCTGTGGAAGTTCAGTTTCATGAATAAATGCTGGAGTTTCCTTATAAACACAGCAGTCAATACAACACAGGAATATAAATCAAGCTCTGCTGCCTGCTGACAGATATTCAACACCATCAATCCTGACACACACACACACACACACACACACACACACACACACACACACACACACACACACACACAGTTTTTGAGAGTACGTTCAGTCAGAATCATTCACAAGTACACAGAAAAGGTGTTTGTGGAGCAACACAGACATTGTGACGTACTTGAACTTGTTTCATAACAAGCGATGCGTAAAATCACACTTAAGTAGAATATA
Source organism: Scardinius erythrophthalmus (assembly GCF_964197995.2). Classification (NCBI taxonomy): domain Eukaryota; kingdom Metazoa; phylum Chordata; class Actinopteri; order Cypriniformes; family Leuciscidae; genus Scardinius; species Scardinius erythrophthalmus. The sequence continues at coordinate 28,663,035 of NC_138221.1, forward strand.
TTTCTTTTTGCAATAAAAATACAAAGCATTAGCACTAGGCATGTCAAATACACCACTACCTTGGTCTCAAATAGATGAAGACAAAGATACAATAATTAACTGGATGTACATCTGAGTGCTGTTACTGTAAAATTATGTTTTATTATGTTTTATTAACTGAGTTAATTCATAAATTAAAGCAACAACATGGAACTTTTCCTCTGCGGTCGCCCTACAGGTTGGAAGCGGAATTGTCCATTACCGCTGTCGTAAAATGATTTACGGTTACTGTATGAAGCATGCAGGTTTTTTTCATATGGGCAATGATAATATTATTAATCTTCCCCCTTTCATAATTTATACATGTTTAGTAGACTAAACATTTTAACTCAAACATCTGCGATTTGCATGTCGATTGCAATGCTCAAATCTGAACGAGAATGATAGCGATAGCATCCTAACCATCTAAAACTACCATGTTAGTGTTTACTAGCTACCAGATTGATAATTCGCTCATCTACTAGCTGATTCATGAAGATAAATGGAGGACCAGATAGTTTCCGTAACGTAGCCAGGCAGACAACAGATTAGAAAAACTAAAGATAGTATGCAAGCAATTTACAGTTACTTACTAGTTCAACAGCATGACGGCCAAGTCAGCATCGGTCTGGTAACTCTCCTCCTCCATAAGCTAACGCCAGCGAGCAAACGCTCGACCAATATTGATCCTCGTCCTGCCTTTCAGTTTATCACTCTCCCTTTTCCTCTTCCGACTCTACTCCGACAAAACCTTGGACTTCTTACGTTTCGCTGCTGCTTCAGCCATGACGAAAACAGACGTACGAAAACAAACGCGCTGGTTGGCCACATTTGAGGAAGTGGTGGGCAAAGTGACGTATGCCGTAAAGCAGTCGAATTTTGTAGTTCTTTTTGAGCGCTGGTTACTACCCGCACCCCGAAGTTACATAGTGCCAGTAAAAGCGATACAGACCCCGTCAGGCTCTGGCAGACGTCTCATTCAACCTATTGTAAGTCGATGTCATCACAAGGGTCTTGGAAATATATTATGAAGGTTGAAAAGTTACATGTTGTTACTTTAATGCAATTCTTTACTAATAAAATTTACTATAGACTATATAGAATATATATTATATAGACTATAATTTAACCTTTTTAAATAAAGCATGATCGATAGCATCAGGGTAATTGTAGTATTATACTGTATAAACTAACATTTTTAATAACATTATGTTTTTAGATTTTCTATTTTCATTTTAATGTTAGTTAAAGTTTTGGTAATTTTGATGTGTGTTTTTGTATTAAAAATGATATATGTGGAGATAGATAGATAGATAGATAGATAGATAGATAGATAGATAGATAGATAGATAGATAGATAGATAGATAGATAGATAGATAGATAGATAGATAGATAGATAGATAGATAGATAGATAGATAGATAGATAGATAGATAGATAGATAGATAGATAGATAGATAGATAGATAGATAGATAGATAGATAGATAGATAGATAGATAGATAGATAGATAGATAGATAGATAGATAGATAGATGTCTATATAGTTTAGTTTATTCAGTTTTGGTTATTTTAGTACTTCCATTCAAATTAAACAAAAAAGTAAGAAATGGTGCCTTGGAAACCATTTAAGTATTTTTTATGGTTTTAGTTTTAGCTAATAATAATAACCCTAAATAGCATATTAGTTTTTGCTGTTATATCAAAGAGAATTGAATGAAATTTCATCAACTACTAAAATGCTGGTATGGCAACATCCCTAGTTTACACAGTTAATAACAACAAACCAAAAAAAAAAGAAAGTTTTTTTTTCTAGTATAGAAATATCAAGTCAACATAAATGCCCTTAAAACAGTGTGTGTGGTGTGTGTGTGTGTGTGTGTGTGTGTGTGTGTGTGTGTGTGTGTGTGTGTGTGTGTGTGTGTGTGTGTGTGTGTGTGTGTGTGTGTGTGTGTGTGTGTGTGTGTGAGAGTGTGTGAGAGAGAGAGAGAGAGAGAGAGAGAGAGAGAGAGAGAGAGAGAGAGTGCATAAAAAGTGAGTTTAATTGGGTTTTGAGGCCAAGTAATAACCACTTAAGTTTGCAAACAAGTTCCTGGTGGCTTGATAAATGTGCTTAATTTAAAAATAACCTTGTTACTCCAATTTAAGCGTGGAAAAGCAGGGAGATTTGAGCCTATTTACAGTTATTAAGCAGCCAATGAGGGCGACAAAATGAAGCCTGTCCAGATATTCACTGCAATTCATCAATTACTCAAACGCGCAGAAACGTTGTGAGGGATCCGAGAGTCTGAACACCCCAGAGGGCCGAGCGGGATATTAGCTGATCCGTCTTACGGGAACCCTCGCGGACAGAAACCTCACAATGACTGAACGCCAACAAAAGAGCAGTTTTCATGCAAACACAACACCAGTGTTTGTTCTCATCACTGACCTGTCCAGAGGGGAATATCCATGAACTGAGCGCTTGATGAAGAGGGTCTCGCTGTCTCCACACACACTAACACTGTTCCTGATCCTGAAACACACACACACAAGAATGAATCGTGTGGGATAAACATCCATCTGACAGCAGGACACTTGATATCTGAACAATCCACAACAATTGGCATTTACGTTTTAAAGGTTTGGGGTCAGTAAGACTAGTTTTAAATATTCTACTCTACTCTACTCTACTCTACTCTACTCTACTCTACTCTACTCTACTCTACTCTACTCTACTCTATTTCATTCTATTCTACTCCATGTTCTACTCTGCTCTACTATATTCTATTTTATTCTATTCTACTCCATTTTCTACTCTGCTCTACTCTATTCTGCTCTACTCTGCTCTATTCTATTTTATTCTATTCTACTCAATTTTCTACTCTATTCTGCTCTATTCTATTCTACTCTACTCTACTCTACTCTACTCAATTGTCTACTCTACTCGATTGTCTACTCTACTCTATTCTATTTCATTCTATTCTACTCCATGTTCTACTCTGCTCTACTATATTCTATTTTATTCTATTCTACTCCATTTTCTACTCTGCTCTACTCTATTCTGCTCTACTCTGCTCTATTCTATTTTATTCTATTCTACTCAATTTTCTACTCTATTCTGCTCTATTCTATTCCATTCCATTTTCTACTCTACTCTGCTCTACTCTATTCTACTTTATTCTACTCTACTCAATTGTCTACTCAATTGTCTACTCAATTGTCTACTCAATTGTCTACTCAATTGTCTACTCTACTCAATTGTCTACTCTACTCAATTTTATTTCATTCTATTCTACTCCATGTTCTACTCTGCTCTACTATATTCTATTTTATTCTATTCTACTCCATTTTCTACTCTGCTCTACTCTATTCTGCTCTATTCTATTTTATTCTATTTTACTCAATTTTCTACTCTATTCTGCTCTGCTCTACTCTACTCTATTCCATTCCATTTTCTACTCTACTCTGCTCTACTCTACTCTATTCTACTTTATTCTATTCTACTCCATTTTCTACTCTATTCTACTCTACTCTGCTCTATTATATTTTATTCTACTCTACTCAATTTTCTACTCTATTCTATTTTATTCTATTCTACTCCATTTTCTACTCTATTCTGCTCTACTCTATTCTACTTTATTCTATTCTACTCCATTTTCTACTCTGCTCTACTCTATTCTGCTCTATTCTATTTTATTCTACTCAATTTTCTACTCTATTCTATTCTACTCCATTTTCTACTCTATTCTGCTCTACTCTATTCTACTGTATTCTATTCTACTCCATTTTCTACTCTGCTCTACTCTATTCTGCTCTACTCTACTCTGCTCTATTCTATTTTATTCTACTCAATTTTCTACTCTATTCTATTCTATTTTTATTCTACTCCATTTTCTACTCTATTCTGCTCTACTCTACTCTATTCTATTCCACTCCATTTTCTACTCTACTATGCTCTACTCTATTCTACTTTATTCTATTCTACTCCATTTTCTACTCTATTCTACTCTACTTTGCTCTATTCTATTCTACTCCATTTTCTACTCTATTCTGCTCTACTCTATTCCACTCCATTTTCTACTCTGCTCTACTCTATTTTAATCTATTCTACTCCATTTTCTACTCTATTCTCTCCTACTCTACTCGATTCTACTCCATTTTCTGCTCTACTCTACTCTGCTTACTCTATTCTGCTCTACTCTATTTTATTTTATTCTATTCTGCTATATTCTGCTCTACTCTACTGCATTTATTTGATCAAAAATACAGTAAAAACAGTAATATTGTGAAATGTTATTACAATTTAAAATAGCTGTTTTCTATTTAAATATGAGTCAAATGTAATTTATTCCTGTGATCAAAGCTGAATTTTCAGCATCATTACTCCAGTCTTCAGTGTCACATGATCCTTCAGAAATCATTCTAATATGATGATTTGATGCTCAAGAAACATTTATTATTATTATCATGTTGAAAATAGTTGTGCTGATTAATATTTTAGATTTTTCAGGATTATTTGATGAATAGAAATTTCAAAAGAACAGCATTTATTTGAAATAGAATCTTTTGTAACATTATAAATGTCTTTACTGTCACTTTTGATCAATTTACTGCTTCCCTGCACACTATTAGTGAGGTATGAGGAGTTGCTGCCTATATAGGATGTTTCTGACCAGTTATTACGCTTGTTAGGATATTTTCTCAGAAGGCAGCTGACTATTTAGTCACTAGACAAGAAAACAACTCACTAGGGTTTGGAGCAATGCGTAAAATATTGCGAGTACAAGCAACTTTGCATTTAAAGGATTCGGTGTGTAAAAAGGTAAAGCAGAACCTATTTTAACATAAACCTAAACCTAAAAAAAAACATATATTTATATATAGGGTCTTGCACACCTAAATAGGTGCGTTGGAAACACTACAAAATGGGTACTTAAATGGTTAAAAACGTCACATTTATATTTGATTGAGCAATGTTTCAGGCAATCAGCCTTCCTCTGGCTTTTCTTGAATAGAAATATAAAAGAACAATCCGGAAGGCAATCAAATGCATCTCTACTGAAGGCGTTTCCATGCCTGACCAATGCTAAAGATCACCACAACCCACAAAACCTGTGTGTGTATACGACCATGGACACATGGTTGAGACCGTGTAGGGTGTTCTGTCTCATTTGCATAATTTAATTGCATTTTACTATTCGCCCCTGCATTATATGAGGCGTGCATGGCTCTCTCTGCACTAATGTCTGCTGTGACTGAGGTCGTGGAGCACGTCCTGCTCTTAACCCCTTAATGGAGTCATTAATCTGGACGAACGCACCGAACACACAGAGGAAGAGGATGAAGAGTTAACATGCACTGCTTATGGGACACCAATGCATTTAAATTACTCGCAGATATGTGTGTGTGTGTGTGTGTGTGTGTGTGTGTGTGTGTGTGTGTGTGTGTGTGTGTGTGTGTGTGTGTGTGTGTGTGTGTGTGTGTGTGTGTGTGTGTGTGTGTGTGTGTGTGTGTGTGTGTGTGTGTGTGTGTGTAAACTATTCACCCTTAGGCTACATCTAAAAAAAACAGCGTTTTCATTTAAAAATGTGAGTAAATTCTGTCATCTTTGCAGGACTGTGATATGAAGAGTGTGCAAATTAACATTTTAGCAACAGTGTGAAAGTGAATAGCACATAATACAATACCGTTATAAACATGAATATCTATTGGTACAGTATGCGTCACATGACTAAACTTACGTCATCGTTTTTAAATGCCTCGGTTTTGACGGTCCACACTGCGACATGAAAACAGCTTTTCAAATGTATCCACTTTGGAGAGCGTTTTCAAAAAGCTTTGTTTTCATTAATTAAAAACGCCCAAAACAGAGAGAAAAAGATGCGTTTTCTAACCAAAACGTATTAGTGTGGACGAGGCTTTAAACACACCAGCTGACTTACAGGATGCATTTGAATTGGAACAAAACTGGTCTGGAAAACAAACCCGGAAGCATCTTAAAGAAATTCTGGCTACAGTAATCTAAAGAGGCAAAAAAAAAAAAAGCCTGAATCCTCCAAGGCTGAAAGAAACAGCACACATTATTTATTTTTCCAGGGTGAAGAAGCCATCTTCATGAAGGAAACCAGTCTGAAATAACTACAACACACCAACACTCCCTCTAACTGATTAAAAATACATAATGCGGATATCACCACTTGACAATAAGACGCCCCAAATTCATCCTGAGCTGCAGAAACACTTCCAGCTACTGCAGAA
>NC_138221.1:28676790-28681790 GCF_964197995.2 Scardinius erythrophthalmus
CTTCATATATATATATATATATATATATATATATATATATATATATATATATATATATATATATATATATATATATATATATATATATATATATATGTGCCAATTCCATTGCAATATGAAAATGCACCTAAATTATCTGATAAGAATGTAAAATGTATACCTTAATATGCAATGTAAGTCGCTTTGGAAAAATGTAAATGTTTTAAATATTCACCCTAGCCTAACTGTTGGACACACACACAAAAAAAAAAAAACATAAATAAATTATATATATATATATACGTACGTGTGTGTGTGTGTGTGTGTGTCTTTTACCATATATATATAGGGCATATATATATATGGCATACGTCATATGTTTTACGTCATATTCTGTGCTCATCTGCTTTTCTGTAGTATGCATTAGCATTGTGTCTACTGAGTTTGATAATTTCGTTTATTTATTTTAATATCAGTCTAATGCATTAAGCCATGTTAGTGTTTCAGTGCACGCGGGTTTCGTGACATCATCGAACTCCCATTTCATTGGCTAGGTGCCAACCAATAAAACGGCTCCTTTGACCCCCCCTCCTCCCGCCCCCCTTTCCCTCTCACCGCCTCTGAGTTTCAAGTGCACAAGTTAGTTTTGCACCTGATATATCGCGAAAAGAGTAGCAAAAGTCAAGGCGCGAAATTTGAAATTGCAGTGACAGATTTGAGAAGCTGCAAGTGCTTAATTGAGGAAGTACCGCGAATGTGAACGTAAGATTAAACGCAAAATATATATTACAAGTTTGTGTCTGTCGTTGTATTTCTGTGAATGGCATTTTACACATTTGTGTCTACTTGTCTGCAGCTTCAGATTCAGAATACAGGTTTGTGACTATTGTTTGCGAGTGCAAATTTCAACATTCAACTTCAGATTTTTATTTTACAGGTTTTCACATTGGAGCTGTGAGTGTAAATGTTCATGTACAAGTACGAATATTTATTGTACAAGTTCTCAAATTCACATTTACATGCTCTCGAGTTTTGCTACTGTTTTACCTTCATACAGAATCTCAGATCAGCACTTAGTATTTAAAGATTAACATGATGGAAAACTTTATATTTCCAAAATAATTACAAAGAAAAAGCAAGTTACATTGGATTAAATGTGAAATTTATAAAAGTTGAGATAGTACTCCAAGAATATTTGTTTTAGGGCTGTGAAACGATTCAAAATAAAAGTTTGTTTACATAATACATGTGTTTATATATAAAAAAAAAAATATATATATATATATATATATATATATATTATATATATATATATATATATATATATATATATATATATATATATGCCAAAATTTCTTAAATGTATACATGCATGTGTGTGTATATGTATATACAAAATAATTATACACAGCGTACACACACATATTATGTAAACACAAACTATTATTTTGGATGTGATTAATCGCAATTAATCATTTCACAGCCCTAATTTGTTTTATTTACAACTTTAAATATATATTTATTTATTTTTTCGGCGTGGAAATATTGATCTATGCAACAATGTAACTTACAGAACATTTACTGAAAACTAAACAGCAAAAACTTGAAAATGAATATTCATGATTCACGACATCCCAAACAAGAGTTCATTAACATATGACAGCCCACATTTACATATCGGCAACTTGACCCGCACTAATGAACATCAGTGTGAACTACACCAATCCACAGGTCAGCCAATCACAAGAGAGCTCATTTACATATTGAAGTCACAGAATACGAACCCTTTAGCTCTCTGAATTCAGTGCAAACAAAAATAGAGAAGGACTTTGATGATGCTCACGTGTGCAAACATGCACGTAGACAGAGTAATTATTCATGTTTAATGAGAGCTTGTTCTATAAAAAGAAAGCGCTGTCTGTGTCTGTGTCTGTGTGTGTGTGTGTGTGTGTGTGTGTGTGTGTGTGTGTGTGTGTGTCTGTGTGTGTGTGTGTGTGTGTGTGTGTGTGTGTGTGTGTGTGTGTGTGTGTGTGTGTGTGTTTAATGACTGCTGTAAAACATCAGAGCGCATGCATTCAGTGTTTGCCTTGTTTGTGTTGTTATGTGACAATCACAGCTGGTGATTATGGACAGACAGACTTCAACAAGACACTTTCGTTGGCTCTCAACCTACCGAATCAGGTCAAATATATTCTAGTTCCTTAAGTTTATACATTGAAAAACATTTTCAGTGTTGTATTTTACATTAAAAAAGCTCTCAACAAAATGTGCTTCACCACAGAACAAGCTTTGATCCATTTAAATTCCAGAAATACATTCATCGTTCAGTAAAAGCAGATGTCAAAAAGAGGAAAGAAGAGACAAGCTCTAAAATATTTTAATTCAGTGACATTCAGACATGTGTACAATACTGATTGGAGCCATTGCAAAGAGTATGTGTTACTGAATTATCCTCATTTGAAGTGCCCCTATTATACTTTTTTGGATATTACCTTTGTGTTATAAAGCTGTTTGTGAATGTAAAATGTCTGCAAAGTTTTAAAGATCAAAGTGTAGATAAATAAAGTTTCTGTCTCCTAAAAGAGAGAATCAATTCTAAACTGCCTGAAAACAAGTCGTCAGTAATTACAGTCTCACTTCCTGAATTAGCATGCATAGATTTGTAATAACACCAGCCTAATATAGTCTTCAATGGCTGCTTGTGAACGATGTCTGCTTTGACCCTCAAACACTGTAGTTGTAGCTGAGACAGGAAGAGTTTGGTTTATGTTGTTCATGTCAAGAAGACGCTGTATTCTGCACTGCGAGAGCAAACCTGCTTTGATGCACTTCAAAAGATGAGGACTCACACTGGAGCTGATACAGAAAAAACGACATTATCATTACTGTTCATATCACTGTGTATAAAGTGATGAGGAAGATCCAGAGCTGAAATTCAGGTGTTTCGTTTCCAACACACACTTTTAGCAGATAACAACAGACTGAGCCATCTGACCAATCAGAGCAGAGTAGATCAATAAAAACAGACTGGGTCATCTGACCAATCAGAGCAGAGTAGACCAATCACAACAGACTGAGCCATCTGACCAATCAGAGCAGAGTAGACCAATAACAACAGACTGGGCCATCTGACCAATCAGAGCAGAGTAGACCAATAACAACAGACTGGGCTGTCTGACCAATCAGAGCAGAGTAGACCAATCATAACAGACTGAGCCATCTGACCAATCAGAGCTGAGTAGACCAATCACAACAGACTGGGTCATCTGACCAATCAGAGCAGAGTAGACCAATCACAACAGACTGAGCCATCTGACCAATCAGAGCAGAGTAGACCAATAACAACAGACTGAGCCATCTGACCAATCAGAGCAGAGTAGACCAATCATAACAGACTGAGCCATCTGACCAATCAGAGCAGAGTAGACCAATAACAACAGACTGGGCTGTCTGACCAATCAGAGTAGAGTAGACCAATCATAACAGACTGAGCCATCTGACCAATCAGAGCAGAGTAGACCAATCACAACAGACTGAGCCAGCATGAGTGTGATACATCTGACCAATCAGAGTAGAGTAGACCAATCACAACAGACTGAGCCATCTGACCAATTAGAGCAGAGTAGACCAATCATAACAGACTGAGCCATCTGACCAATCAGAGTAGAGTAGACCAATCACAACAGACTGGGCCATCTGACCAATCAGAGCAGAGTTCTCAGAAAGGAGGGTTAAGAGAGACGATTCTTTATCAAACAGTTTCAGACACTGAGAAAAGAGGTGATGCTGCAATGTATATTATGAGAAAAAGTATTTTAGACCTGCATGTAAACATATTGTTGGAGACTCCAGAACAAAATTAGGAGCCTTTAAAATGCTATACAGTATTTCATGTTCAGTAACTTACATCAGCCAGCTGGAGCTCATTAGTCGGTTTAAAACACTCAGCAAAATGACTTTCTCTGATGTTTTACAAAACACACCTTCATTCTTCTTTCTTAATTTACAGTTAAACTTCTGGGTTCACATCAATTTTAGCTCCATTAACAGTATTTGTTCATGATGCTTATGAAGTTTTACAAGAAAACACTATTTCCATCCTGCTACTCCAAAATTTCATGTTTAATTCAATGTGTTACTTGACATTTCTTCATAATTATTTGTGAAATTTACAAGCAATTTCTGAGTTTCAAAAGCAGAGCCACAAAAAACAAAAAAAAAACAAAAAAAAAAAAACATTTTATTTTAAGTGTGGATTTGAGACTAAAGTGAACATAAGCAAATACAAGGACTGGAGAAAAAAATATCTGTAATGCATAAAGACAAATTCATCCGGCTAGTACAGACAATTTAGACACTTTACAAATCAAATACTAAATGGGTTTTCAAATGAATTATTAATGTATAAATGCACCACATTTGAGCTTTTAAATGCTCCATAACACATTATAAGCGCATTGCTGCAAATATGATTTTTGCTTGTTTTTAAAAAACAGCGAATGAGATCAAGTTCATGATCACCGCAAACTCTGTGAACATGCACTTCACTTGAACCCTCAACAATCCTTTAGAAAGTCTTTTAAGCTCCTCCCCTTAGATGCTGTCATGGCGATGGGCTGGTGGGCATGGCGACAACAATCATAAACCGTTATAAATATGAGCATTTATGTTCACAGAAGTGGCAGTCATGTCATACGACCACCATCTGTGTGTTCGGACAGCGAACTCATTCATTATTCAGCAGAAGACTACCTGATGAGCTTCTAGATTTGAACTCATTAACAAACAAAAATGAACACGGATGCTGTTCACATACGTGGGCACGGGTGTTCATGAGTGTGTGTGTGTGTGTGTGTGTGTGTGTGTGTGTGTGTGTGTGTGTGTGTGTGTGTGTGTGTGTGTGTGTGTGTGTGATGTGTGTGCATGCATGTTATTGTGAGTGTGTCTCCTTGTCAAATTCATATTTGGATGTTGCGGCGCAATCGATGCGAGGCGACCCCGTGACCCGCGCAGGAAGGAAG
>NC_138221.1:28684290-28849290 GCF_964197995.2 Scardinius erythrophthalmus
GAATAAATAGAAAGAATGTCATAAAGGTTTGGTATGGAATGAGGTTGAGTTTGTTTGCATTATTGATGTCGTTTATGCTCAGAAAACACACTCTTTAACACCAAAATAAATCAGTTTTGCATGGATGTACAAAAATATGAATGCACAGCTTCAAAACTATCTTTTATATTACAAATATATTTTTATTAGGGCTGTGAAATGATTAATCGCATCCAAAATAAAAGTTTGTTTGATTACATAATATATACGTGTGTACTGTATAATTATTTTCTATATATACATACACACACATGCATGTATATATTTAAGAAATATTTGCATGTATAGCCTATTTATATGTAATTTATATTGTATATAAATATATAAATTTATAAAGTATTTTATATATAAATAACACATTTTTCTTAAATACATAGCCTATGCATGTGTGCATATTTATATATAGAAAATAATTATACACAGTACACAGGCATAAATTATGTAAACAAACTTTTATTTTGGATGGGATTAATCACAATAATTTCACAGCTCTAATTGTTATAATATAAAGATATTTAATGCAGTACGTTTGTGATCATTTCATGGTGCATTTGCCATTTTTAGCCACATTTGTGCCACAGAAAGCTAAAACTGATCAATCATGACAATTTATGTATTTAATGACATTTTAAAAGTTCATGTCATTTGGCATTGAATAAATATAGTAAGATTAGCCTATTAATTGTCTAAATTCCATATTCCATGAACCTAAAATGATTCAGAGAGTCATTCATGTGTAAAATGCTTGTTTAGATTCTGTTAATAATGTACATTTCAGTATCTATGAAAATGCACACTTATGTACAAACACCTACAATTACTAAACAAATCATGCTATTTGCATGCAAACAATGGTGTATACATAATTTTCACTCAGAAATTGCAATGCACAATTAATTGCAAAGAAACAGCAAGTAACACACTGCATTCAAATTTTGAAGTAAAAGCCTGAAATAGTATTTTGGAGAACATACTCCAATAATCTGTTTTATTTACAGCTTCAGAAAAGTCTTATAGGTACAGTAGCAAAACCACCTGCTTAATTCGAAGAGTCAGAGAGCATGCAAATGCGTAATAACATTTTGACTAACACCATAATTGGACTTATAAGAGAAAACAATAAACACGTTCGGCATCATGCCAGATGTTTACTGGGACGAGTTCTGCTCTGATGTACAGAAGTGTTAATGTAAAGACTCAAACCCACTCAAGAACACAGGATGAGATGAGATAATAAAAGAGAAATGAAACGCAGGCTGTACAGATGGAGGAATGATCTGGCCAGCCTTTAGTATTTATAAATAAATCAGTCAAATTCCCAGCAACACGTCTGATCACAACCAGATCTGACTGTCAACACCTCTCCTCGCTGTCTGTTACTCACACATATGGCCAGACAATCTGTCAGCGCAAACATGAGCGTGTGTTTCTGCATGTTTTGGACTGTCTACTGCCAGTCTATAAACGCCGCCAAACACTCCACGACAGAGAGAGAGAGAGAGAGAGAGAGAGAGAGAGAGAGAGAGAGAGAGAGAGAGAGAGAGAGAGAGAGAGAGAGAGAGAGAGAGAGAGAGAGAGAGAGAGAGAGAGAGAGAGAGAGAGAGAGAGAGAGAGAGAGAGAGAGAGAGAGAGAGAGAGAGAGACGGACAGAACCATTGAGTGATATAGAGAATGAACAATACTTAGAACAAACGAAAGAACAAACGATATATAGAATAAACAACAGAACGAACGATACATAGAACAATAAAATGAAACAGAACGATAGATAGAACCATGAATTAATACATAAAACGATAGAATTATGTATTAATTTATACACAGAACGAGAATGATAAGACAGAACGATGTAACGATACAGATGGATAGATGGGGACAAAACAGAATGAACAATAGATAGATAGATAGATAGATAGATAGATAGATAGATAGATAGATAGATAGATAGATAGATAGATAGATAGATAGATAGATAGATAGATAGATAGATAGATAGATGATAGATAGATAGATGGATGGATGGATGGATGGATGGATGGATGGATGGATGGATGGATGGATGGATGGATGGATGGATGGATGGATGGATGGATGGATGGATGGATGGATGGATGGATGGATGGATGGATGGATGGATGGATGGATGGATGGATGGATGGATGGATGGATGGATGGATGGATGGATGGATGGATAAGTGAACGATACATAGAAAGATAGATAGAACGATAGCAAAACAACAAACGCAAAACAGAACAATAGATAGATAGTAGTGGTGGGGGAAAAATCAATTCTTCAGTATCGCGATATTTTGCGCACGCAATTATATCGATACAGTAGCGCAAAGTATTGCAAAATTTAATTATAAAATGATCTGTTTTACTTTCGGGTTTTCTCCATTGGTTTTCTCGAGTTTACTCTGATAATTTACACTTGCGTATTACATCCACAAGGTGGCGCTTGTTGCGGTGCTTTGTCGTCGTGCATTCAACAGCTAATTCAACTGAAAATGGCTTCACCATCACAACCGGTTACACGACGCTCCGTCTTCTTTCAAATCCAAAGTGTGGGCATGTTGACCAACTCCATTTTCTAAACAAAAGTGCCAATATTCCCAAATGAATTTTGGTTGATGACCTTGTAGCCAACAGGATTGGACTCTAGCAGTAGCCTACACATTTTTGTTTATTTTCTCAATTTGATTGAAGCTCTAAGTTACTCTTATTTATTATTATTCTCAGGTTTACGTTACTCAATTATGTCTGCTTTATGTTACTCTATTGTATTTAAATAATTTTAAGTTATGTGCTGGGAGCTCACCATTCATGTGAGGTCTCGTATTCAGAGAATAATTGCGTCCTGTCCTGTAATAAGGTCCTGTGTCCTGAATGTTCAAGGACAAGCTGAAGTTTTTGCACTTCAGTTAATGTGTAGAAGATAATGTTCACAGAATTAAATGTGACATTTGAAGTGAGTTGAGCAGTCTTATTTTCATCATTTTTTGCAATGCCTTTGAGTAATATAGGGGACATGAATCGCAATATATCGCAGAATCGAATCGCAATACTTGCTGTATCGCAATATGTTAAGAATCGCAATAATATTGAATCGTGGCCCAAATATCGCACTACTATAGAATCGTCACATTTTCGCCAATTTCCACCCCTAATAGATAGAATGAATAGCAGAATGATAGACAGACAGACAGAATGATAGATAGATAGATAGATAGATAGATAGATAGATAGATAGATAGATAGATAGATAGATAGATAGATAGATAGATAGATAGATAGATAGATAGATAGATAGATAGATAGATAGATAGATAGATAGATAGATAGATAGATAGATAGATAGATAGATAGATAGATAGATAGATAGATAGATAGATAGATAGATAGATAGAGGGACAGAGGGACAGACGGATAGACGGATAGATGGATGGATAGATGGATGGATGGATGGACGGACAGATAGATAGAATGAACAATAGAATGACAGAACAATCCATAGATTGATAGAACATCAGAACGATAACACATTAGAATGATAGAAAAATAGAACCCTAAGTCACTACATTTTAAGTCATTTTCAACTTTTTTGTTATACAAGATTCAACTCATTTCAACTCAAGTAAGTTTAATGTAATTCAAGTTGAAAAGACATCTAAATTGATTGTACTTAAAAATTTAAGGCAGCAACTCTTTTTTTACAGCGAATGAACAAACAAATGATTGATCGACAGACAGACAGACAGAGCAATAGAATGATCTGTCAATGTTCATATTGCTCATACCGCTAAAAACAAATTATGTGAAAGTGATTCCAACAATATCGTTGTAATTATTGATATGTTGTATGATAAATTAAAACTATATTTTTATCGTTATTGTTATAGTAATAGTCCTTGGTGTGAATGAGCCTTAGTTAAAAACACACAACCGTGATGTCACCATCAGATCCTACAATCCCTTGCAGCAGGATCGTTTTTCCAGTAAACGTGTAGAAATGAGCGGTCAGGGGTTTTGCTGCCCTTGTCGTCTTTCTCTGCCGCGACCTCTAAAATATGGACGTCCGAGATCATATCGCGAAAGCAATACCCGCGCCAGCAGCCTGAACACACAGATTGATTCCCGCCGCCAGACGTCCAGCGCGCTTCCTGCACACTTCCCCGTCAGCACTGTGCACACACACACACATCTGATCTTTATCTTTACCAGCTTTCCTTGGGCACGTGCCATGTGGCACCTACGTGTGATTAACGGCCCGTCCGAGCCGCTAAGTGAGTGTGTTAGCATGCTAGTCAGTAGCGCTAACTCTGAGACGCGTGTGGTAGTTGATGAAATTCACGAACAAAGAGCGCTTTCAGCTTAAATATTCCAAAATTAACTTTGAGGATGTTGCAACCAGGTTTATGTGATAAATAAATAGCAAAATTTCTTCACTTTATTTGTGTGTACACTTCACTAACACTTATGCTGCTCTTGTGGGATCATTAATGGGAATTACCCATCAGTCAACACTCAATACACACCGAGAACACACAGGCAGCATCCAAATTCACAGACACCTTATGTTGTATGCAGAGGAAGAATGAGCTCAGCCCAAATCAGCATGCTTTGAAAATTGTCTCAAAAGTGCTTGCATGTACTATTTGGTGGATTTTTGAAGCATGCATCATGCATCCATTTGGACTAATGTCAACCATTATGCATGCATGCGTTTGGATTAATTTGACCCATCATGCATGCTTGTATTTGGATTCATTTTTACCCATCATGCATGCATGCATTTAGTCTAATATTACCCACCCACCAAGCATTCAATTTGGACTAAAATTTACCATCAGGCAAGCATGCAATTAGACTAATATTACCCATGCAAGCATGCATTTGAACTAAAATTAAGATTCTTGAATGCATGCATGGACTAATATTGTGTTGCTTTGTTTTAATTTTTACTCATAACCCCTTGCGCTTAAAAGAAGTTTGTAATAGATCTTTTCAACTGACTAAGTTGTAGAAAAAAATTTTTTTTTTTTTTTAATTGTGCCTTATTTCCAATTGAAACAGTTTTGGTCTAAAATTATGAAGACAAAATTTAATTTATAATAACACTGATGATTTGTTCACATAAAGACTTGGAACATGTTTTGAGAAGTAAATAGAGTCAACATTGCTCATTTAAAGTCCGAGATCCAGCCTGGTTTCTAGTGCATGTGCTTGAACATGCTGTCAAAAGTATTCCATCACAACTGAAGTACACACTTTCACTGTGTAGCAGGAGTATGTGATTTGGGACGCAGCCATGTTTGGATTGCCGTGACCTTCGTTCCTCCCAGTGAGCCTCGCATTGTTTCCTTGGACACGAGCGTTTGATGTAGAGCGGAACAACCTTCCAGATCTCATAAGACAGTGATGGGACCACACGTCTGAGACGAGAACAGCCTGTACACTTTCCTCTCTAAAAACTGACACTTACTGTCACAAAACTGTGTATAGGCGAGCGGCGTGCGCTGCGATGACAGTTATCTTCCCCGCTACACCCACGCCATTCCCTCCGCATCACTCCAAATGCTCTCTCTCTCTCTCTCTCTCTCTCTCTCTCTCTCTCTCTCTCTCTCTCTCTCTCTCTCTCTCTCTCTCTCTCTCTCTCTCTCTCTCTCTCTCTCTCTCTCTCTCTCTCTCTCTCTCTCTCTCTCTCTCTCTCTCTCTCTCTCTCTCCTCTCTGACAAATGAAAGTGGAGTAGATTTAGCGGCGTACAGCGGCTCAGGGGGTTTAAGCTCCTGCGACTAGTATCATGTACCTTTCTTTTGCATCCTGTTTTACTCGCCGAATTCTGAAGGGCTGTTGCATCATCAACAACACCTCACAGGAGCGTGTGTGAAGAGTACAGCGGCGGTTTACTCAAAGCCCAAACGTTACAACATGACAAAGTGCCATCTGTGGTTGTGTTCACAGAGACATCACTGACAACTGCTGAGGGAACTACAACACCACCGTACTGGAAACATCACAAACACTGTACTTACCAGCCTCTCGAAATAGGCGTTTAATACAAGGACATGGGAAAACACTATAAAAAAAAAACTTTGTCTCGTGAAAATATTTCCAGGTCTTATTTCACCACAAAAATAAAATAAAATAAAATAAAATATTAATAAAAAATAATAATAAAATAAAATAAAATAAACCTTAAAGGACATAAAATAGCCTTAATTGTCTTAATGCTAAATATATTATTCACCACAAAAATAAAATAAAATAAAATAAAATAAAATAAACCTTAAAGGACATAAAATAGCCTTCATTTTCTTAATGCTAAAATTAATAAAAAATAAAATAAAATAAATAAAATAAAATAAAATAAAATAAACCTTAAAGGACATAAAATAGCCTTAATTTTCTTAATGCTTAATATATATTATTCACCCCAAAAATTAAATAAAATAAAATAAAATAAAATAAAATAAAATAAAATAAAATAAAATAAAATAAAATAAAATAAAATAATCTTAAAGGACATAAAATAGCCTTAATTTTCTTAACACTAAATATATTATTCACCACAAAAATAAAATAAAATAAAATAATCTTACAGGACATAAAATAGCCTTCATTTTCTTAATGATAAATCTATTATTTGAATTGTATTGTGAACTACAATAAGCACCTTAAATATCAACTTGAAATAAATAATTAATTATAATTACCCAAAAGTTCAAATTTAGCCACAAGAAGAAAACAAAAGCATTGAAACTTTTTGGGAAAACCCGTTCTATAAATTTTTATAACAAAAATAAAAAGAGTTAAAATATAATGAGCTCCAGCTAAAGCATCCAAAATGAAACAGAAACAGAAATAAAACGTGAGCACAGCTCCATCTCACTAATTAAGGGAACTTGATTAATATTCATTAGCTAGCTGCATTTAAAGGGTTGGACTCCACTTACAGCCTGAGAAACTGAGCATGACTTCAGACGCTTTATTAAAGTGAAAACACACCTATCCTCAACCAAGGGCGAGTTACACACTGACATTTAATGCTCAGGTTTGTTTTTACAGGCTTGTTCAAATCTACTAGCATGACCCGACGCAACAAGCACCACTAATCAAAGACATGAGCATCAAACAAAAGTGTGAATCATAAAGTCATTCTGTGAGTCAGAAAGCAAAGCCTGTAATGAATCTTCTGTTGCGCACACAAACAAACAGCAGTATGAATAAACATGTTGTTCTGAAAGAGAAACACTACTGAAGAGTTCAACTAATGACCACACACACACACACACACACACACACACACACAGAGAGAGAGAGTAAATGCTTCCCTAAACAATACCATCATCCATTCTCTCTCCATTCAAAGTACTTTACTGGTGACATACAACAATACCAAAAAGCATCACAAACAGTGACCAGTAGGAAATACACCTAAAGCAGAATAGAATAGAATAGAATAGAATAGAATAGAATAGAATAGAATAGAATAGAATAGAATAGAATAGAATAGAATAGAATAGAATAGAGATTTAGAACACAGCTGTCCAGGAACTCTGACACACTTGAACTGTCGGTCTCTAGTACACACACTGACTGCAGAAGTGAATACTCACACAGACGCTCACGATCCTGAGCGATCAGCACACGCTCCTCCACAACACAACACACACACGGCTCCAGTGATCCACCAGCTACAGATGAGGAACACCAGCAGAGAGAGTGATGGAGCGAGAGAGAGACGAGAGAGAGAGAGTGGGAGGAGAATACCGTCACACACACACACGCGCGCACGCTCATCTTATCATCACACGCTACTACATTACACATGATTCACACAAGGCTTAAGCAGGGTCTACAACAATCTAGCCAATATATTACATTTGATTATTTTTATTATTAAATTAAATTCACATTAAAATAGGTGGTTGGTTGGCAACATAGCTAGTGACTGAATCCTTGTGACAGGAATACAGTGCACACACACACACACACACACACATTCACATGAACACACATACACGAACACTCACACAAACACACACGGCAGTTGTTTTAGTGTTTAATTTAAAGTCTAAAAAGAAATACAATACAATGTTTTCGTCAGTTTAAACTATTTTCTATTTTAAAAAAGTATTATTATTTAAAATTATTTTTTGTTCTTTAGTGACATTATTGTATAAATTGGATGGTGTGTGGGTATTATTTCAGCAAATTACTGTTATATCTATTCCCAGCTAGTGTTACAACTCACCCCAATAGTTATAGGTTGTAACTTGTAACAATGGAACTCTTTGTGTTTGACATTAACTCACATTATCTGTGATTGTGTTTAACATCTTCAAGTGAGTAGCCTAATATTTGTAGTAGACAAATGTGGCTACCGTGTATCCAATTTTGAGAGATCTGCCAGAAACAACCACTGAGTTGCTGATGCTCAAACAAAAAGTATTACTTCCATCCTCGGTCTCCCCTACTGTATTAAAACACTGAATTTGTTAAAAACTTATACTTATATATTTTTTATACCAGAAATAGTTACAAATATATTGATCTCCAGACAAGATATCTGAACTAAAATCAAAACAGAAATTAAACATGAACAATTGAACAATGTTTTATCAAGACAACTCACAAATTATCAAGGTAACTTAATGAATAGTGAATAGCTGCATTTAAACTTCTAGACTGACAAACTGAGAGGATCTGGTCAAGTTTACTTTGCCAAATTTAGAGACTGAGCTTTGCAGTTTATCTCGAACACACAACAAAACTCCATTTATAACTTAAAGGTTCTATATGAAATAATTTATTAATCGCCTTTTTATTTTCAATGTGAGAACAGCTTGTAACAAAACAAGACCTTCCCCGACTTCCTTTGTTGTCTATGAAAGCCGATTTTTATGGGTCGGTTTTGCCGGGAAAATCAAAACATTATGTCGAGAGCCTCTTCCGTTCAAGGACACATGAAATGAATGCTCACAATGTTCAGGATAATGCTAAAGTGATGCTATTCTGTACATTGATTCTAATGTGTCATGCAAAGAAAGGATTAATATAAACTGTGGTCTCAAATTGCCAGATCTATATTGACTTTGAAATAGGCTATACTTTATAATCAAACTATGTAATTTTAATTACCTCATCTGTCGACATGATGCCGGTGAATCGAGGAGCTCAAAACATATCTACATCGCCATGATCAGATGCTTTCTGAACAGCTGTTTCCTCACCGCTGTCATTTTTGTTGTGTGTTTATTTTGGCATCGGGAAATAAGCGCGCAAATATAACGTCGCTCACGGCAGCGTGGACGGTGTCGGGATGCTCATTATCCCTGAAAATGTATTTCCAGCTTCTGTTTACTTCTAAGGAAGGACGAAAAAAATATATTTGCTGTGAGTAAAACAGGCCTTGAAACACGTTCAGTCTCTGGTGCACGAGCTGTTACTGCTGGCTGCAGTTCACTTAACGGCCACCGGGCTTTAAGCGACGGACATGAATGAGTTCAAGAGACATTTCCAATTTCCTATATACTGTTCATTTAACATTAAATCATGAATGAAGAATTTCTATATGACAAATACCCTTTTAAAGGCAAATGTGTTTAATATCTTGATGCAACTTTTAAAGTCCCGCTGTGGTCAAAATCAAGCTTTTAATGTTTTTTTATTGTTGTTTTTAATATGCTTTTTAAAACAAACCATGTGCAAATTCATGTCAACACCATTGCTGAGTATTTTGTCCTTAAAACTGCAGTGAACCGAAAGTCACTGGTGTTTCTGACGTCACAAACTACCTTGTAACCAATCAGATCAACATGTGATCGTCAACAGTGGATCTCTGAGCTGCTGTGAGTGAGTGGAGGCGGGGCTCATTTGCATATTCATAGAACTGTGAATACTAAATGAGGCAAGGGTGTCAAGTTACATTCAAGCTATTTTAAGGCATGAAGAAAAAAAAATCAAGGATAAAACACTTAAATATGTCATTTTGGTGATCAAAGGGGAGTTTTAAGGGATAAAATGATTGACTATCACTTTGTATGTGTATTTAACTATCATGCGGACTCAAGTACACATTTAGGCTACAGTGTAATGTTATATTGTTTCACTCATTTACTTCAGGACTTTTTTGTGGGATAAAAAAAGGCTACATGACTTTTCTTTGCGAACGGTCTAACTGTGTCTCAGTTACAAAACAAAATGCTCCGAACAAACATATAATCCTCTGACATGATCCGGGACGCCATTAAAAAAACATCCACTTGTTTCCGACGCTGGGATCCTTCTGAAGTCTGTACAGAGATGCAAACCAGCTGTTTCAACAGGACAAAGCGAACGTTCTTTCACTCTTCCATTTGCCCTGTTGCCGACAGACTCAACCGCATGGAGTGTATCAAAAACTGAACACACATCTGTATAATGTCTCAGTGTAGACAGCAACTATGATTATAATGGATTTATTTGCTTTTGACGGGACGTTCACATCCAGTCTAGGCAAATGTCAGTCTTTAAGCGCCTGAACGCCAGTGGGCGGGGCCTATGATGCGATGATTTATAACTATTGGTCAGTGTCTTGCTCTGGAGGCAGTCATATGCAAATGTGTTTGCCCATGTTACAATATCACAGATCCCGCAATATCAGAAGAACAAGGTGTTTTTAGAGCTTGCTTAAATAAATGCTTTGTTTATAATGAGGAGGATGTTTTAAGATATGAAACTTGCAGGATGTTTTAAAGACTCTTATTTGTCAAAAGATCAAGGCAAGTTTTGATTTCTGATATTCATGTCATGCCCCCTTTAACATATTCACACATAAAATTGTTATTGTAAATTGTAATATTATTTCACAATATCACTTTTTTTACTGTATTTTGAATCAAATAAATGCATGAGACTACTTTCAAAAATATTTTTTAAATCTTACCGACCCCAAATCTTTGAACAGTAGTGAATGTGTAAATTTTTCTAACTTCTACATTTTTAAAGTTATACATACACTATCTTTCTGGTAACAAAATATACACGCATGTATGTCGAAGTGCTGTACATACAATGTCTACATTTTAGAAGTATAGTGTACTGTACTGATATGTATCTTAGCCTCCTGGGATGGGTTCGCACTGTGCAGATTGAAGACCAAACACCTGCACACACGCACACACACACACACACACACACACACACACACTCCTCCCTAGTGTAACTCATTAGCAGTCTGGCACAGTGAAATCACAGAAGCCGAATAAACGGAGGGGAAGTTGTGAACGGCTCAGACGCTTAGTGTTTACATGTGAAATCCCTCAGGAGCAACGCAACTATCTGTCATCCCGAGAGCTTTCCTTAGGAAAACACACACCGATCTGATCCGCCTGATCAGGAGAGACTATAGTTTATAGTGGTTCTCAATGAGGGCTGGAAAAGATGAATACCTTTTTATTAATAAATTAAAATGATCTGCCTCTAAATTATTATTTTTTTTAAAGTAAACTAAAGGCATATTTCAGTAACAATTTATTTTGATGGTCCACTTTAGACACTACTAAATATTGAGCAATTTTGCAACTACATGTCAACTAACTCTCATTAGAGTATTAGTAGACTGTCTGCTTAATATCTGATAACACTTCAACACTCAACAGACTATAACTACTAACAATAAGTAACTTCTCAACTGCATGCCATCTTATCAATCCTACCTGATAGTCCAATGCAGTGAGAGTAAGTTGCAAAGTTTCTTATAGTTTAATTAGTCTAAAGTGGACAATTAAATTAAGGAGTAACCCATATTTCTTTTTTTTTACATATAAACTGATAGGCCGAGTTTTGAGGGGAACTTCTGTGTTTTGCTGAAATTATTTCACCAGCTGTCAGATAAAACCATTATTTCAGCACTAAAAACACTTTCATATTTTCTTTGACATGAAACGTTTGGAAGAGTTTTAAGAAGCACAAGGCTGACAATGTCTCAAACTTTCTAAACAAACTCGCACCTTCAACTGAAAGCAGAAGCAGACGCACAGGTTTCTGCGTTTGCTGTTTTAATCTGCTGATACTTGACAGAACAGTGAGATCTGAGCTTTACCTTATTTCACCGCGGTAACTAAGCCGGAGGAAGAGTTTGTTTTGCTGCTTTTCAAGGTGAGGAGGAGCAAACACAGGGTTCCCACAGTGGTGAACTTCCACAACCTTACCATGACCTTATAGATTGCATGGATTACTGGATACAAGTTTTTAAAAAATGCATTTACAAAAGAACAATGGGTCTCATTCACTAAGCATGTGGTTATATCTTCATTTACAAAAAATTCATAGGTAATTTTCATTGCCATTTAAGTGAAATTACTGAACTTATATATACGAGCTTGATAAAAATGATCATTCTAGAAGAAAATTTCAGATAGCACTTAGAGGCTTTTACATCTGAAGTCTTCATATGCAACTGAAACCACACATACGCAAAAATCACATACTCTGGATGTCCGTATAGTTGTGTTAAGATTAAATTGTATACATATATTTAAATTTATCTTAAATTTATTCCATCAAATGTGAAAGAGTAAGAAAAGCAGAGTTACAGTTTGAGCTGTGAGATTTCATCGTATACAGATGTGCATATTAAAACTAGAACGAGGTTAAGTTAGGACAAACACGTGAATTTAGGCGAGAATTTCTATATTGTGCGTCCAAATATGAAAATGAGATCCAATTTCTAGCCAACAAAATATTTCAGAGGAGAGCACAGCTAAGGCTGTAAGGTTATGAAGAAAGCCCTTATATGGAGAGTGGGTGTGGTTTATGCAAATTGATAAGTTGAGCATGCAGTCACTCAATTAGGACACTTCTAATTCATTATCATTGTGAGGTTAAGAAA
The DNA here is from genome assembly GCF_964197995.2 of Scardinius erythrophthalmus. NCBI lineage: Eukaryota > Metazoa > Chordata > Actinopteri > Cypriniformes > Leuciscidae > Scardinius > Scardinius erythrophthalmus. Next base: position 28,697,205 of record NC_138221.1, read on the forward strand.
AATTAATGTGCGTACACACGTTGTGAACTAGACCTTTTTTTTTTGAGAAAACTTCTAAATGTCCAAATACAAATTAATCCATGCTATTATTGAAACAGCATCTTGAAAAAAATAATTCTGCTGATTTGCAAAAAAACTGGTAAATTAGCTAATTTCATGATGCCAAGTTCAAAAATGTTATTTATAGCTTTCCATCACATCATTTTTCACAAAATAAGGATGAATATTTTTCAAATGATGTGTGTATCATACACTTATCAAATTAACGAAAGCAGTCAAATGTCAAAAAATTAAATTTACAATTTGCAAAGTGGAAAAATATGTTCAAATACTCCTTTTAATTTTAAAAAACTTCATATAAATGCAAGTCTTTTTCTGTCGCTGATGTAAAACACCCACAGACAAACCCACAAAAAAACATTTGGTCATGTTTGACTATTACTGGTCAAAATTCTAACCTGCAAATCAGGATTAGGCATAAAATAATGTCATGCATGTAAAAATCAACTGAGAATTAAACAGACAGTTGTAACCCGGCTCCGAGGAAGACAAGAATCATGTTTTTCTGTCAGTTTTTAAAGGATAATACAAGACGTCTTCACTACACACTGGTTATCAAAAAGCAAAAACGCTACGAATAATAAATTATATTTTTCTAGAGCAAAACAACACTATTTTTGGAATCAGCACCCCAAAATTAGGAAGAAACAAGTATTGGATTTCATTCAGCAAATATGACGTTGACCCAATTTCTCCAACAAAATATTTTAGAGCAGAGCATAACTGTACATGAGAACTAATAATGTTGACAATAGGAACATGAGGAAGTCGTTTCAAAGTTGCTTTCCCAACACTGAGCACCACAAAGGCGTAATGACTGAAAGTGTCCCGCGCGAAAGCCCTCTGAGAAACATCTGCTCTGGGTTTAATCAGGACGAGGGTCCGATTGGTCCACATCAGTGTTTCCCTCCACACACACTCATCGACTGCGGTGGCGGCATCTTCCAGCAAATGAAATAACGAGGGGTTTCCATAGTGACTGAATCTGACTCGTGTGAAGGATGAAGCCTGTTCTCCAGGGGTCCCCGGGGAGCCCACAGCTCTACATCTTTCCCTTTCATACTTTCTCTTTCTCTCTCTCTCTCTCTCTCTCTCTCTCTCTCTCTCTCTCTCTCTCTCTCTCTCTCTTTCTCTCTCTCTCTCTCTCTCTCTCTCTCTCTCTCTCTCTCTCTCTCTCTCTCTCCTTCTTCTTCTGTTTCTCTCTCTGGAGCAGCGTGTGCTTTAGTGTGCGAGGGGTAAGTCTGCGTGTTCAAAGCGGCAACTCAAACTCGGCATCATTACCGTATCGGAAGCGCGAGGAAAGGCGTCTGTCTCTCTTCTCTGACCTCCGCGTCTCGTTCAATCACTCCAGTCTCTTTTTTATTTCACCTTTATTTGTCTTTCGTAAAGGCAAACCTTTACCTATGAAACCTCTGTGGAATTGAGAAAAGGAAAACAGATAAAGGAAGAGTGATCAGACAGTCCGACCTTGGCCTGTTCAACTGGACAAGGAGGAGAAACAGCATGGACTGGTCAAAATAAAGATTTTACTTGCTTGTTTTGAACTTCATTAACATATGACAGCCCACATTTACATATCAACACCTACTTTGAACGATTTAAGAGTTACACAGGAGATCTCAACAATGTCTAAAACTGCGCTCAGGTTTGCCAAGATACAAAAGTCTGCAATCAAAAGTCAAAGATCCCAATAATCTTAAAGTGAAAATACAGCTTTTAATGTTGTTTATTTGTCTATGTGGTGTTTTTAATATGCTTTCAGACAAACCATGTGTAAATTCATAAGTCATCACCATTGCTGAGTATTTTCTGCTTAAAACTGCAGTGAACCAAAGACCGGTTTGAAATCGCTGGTGTTTCTGACGTCACAAACTACCTTATAACCAATCAGATCAACGTGTGATCGTCAACGAGTGGATCTCTGAGCTGCTGTGAGTGAGTGGAGGCGGGGCTCATTTGCATATTCATAGAACCGCGTATACTAAATGAGGCAATAAGGGTGTAGAGTTTCAAAGTTACCTGAAATGTAATGATATAAAATATTTGTAAAAATTAAGTTATTTCAACTAGTTGCAAAAGCAGCGTTTTAATTTAGTTCAACTTGATGTCGACCCTACTAAAATAACTAAAACTTAAATAAACATGATTAAAAACTATATAGACATTAATGCAAATTTCAAAAATACTAAAACTTTAACTCAAATTAGTTAGCCATTAAGGCCATTAAAAAATGTCTAGTATGTCAGTGACATTAAAATCACCTTGAAACAAGCCTTATAACTCATGCAGTGTTGCTTCTCAAGTATACGCCTACGTTTTTTCTCAAGGATTTTGAGATATTTACTAGAAAACAACTCAAAAAGATGAATTAAAAACTCATTAAGAGTTCTAATCACTTGACTGTGGGATGTTTCTAAGAGAGCAGATACTTTATCTGTCAGAATGACAGAACGCATTGCAGATTATCCAACAGAGTTTTTCAAACTTGGTAATAAAAAAAACAGTAGATGTTTGGTTACTGCAACCTCTTCGGTCTCTTTCCCTTCGTTACCGTCCATCTTCCTCTCGCTCTCTGCTGTGTTTTCTGTCACAGATCGCCACAGGTGACCGGATCATTGATCGATTCGAGACACACACACACGACAGGAAACAGCTGTCAGACCCACTGAGAGACAGAGAAACACTTATACTATAGAAGCAAAGGCAGAGATATATTTAGCACAGGCCATCAAACGGAAGAGTGATGAAGACTGCGAGCAGAGACGAGTTTCATCAGAAACACAACCGGCGTAATTGTGAGACGCACGTTACTCTGTCCATTGACCTGAACACTCAGACATCGAGTCATTATGAATAATTTAAGAACGGCAAGCAGAGCATCCAACTCATATTTCATTAGAATCAGCATTCACACACTCTCGTTCACGAGACGGAAACATGTCGCTGTGATCTTCTGGGAATACAGTGACTAAAGAGTTGAAAGTGACTTCTGCATGCCTATTCAAAGGGTTAAGTGAAGCACACACAAGACACAAGTTTTAAGTTCGCATCAAAAAGTCTTAGATTTGCCAGAGTGAACTGAGAATTGTAGGATCTTCGGACTCAGTGCAGTCAAGAATGATAGTGTAATCGACACACACCTATGTGATTGGTTACTGTAAAGCAAAATGAAACAAAAACTGGGAGTTTTTTTAAATATGCACCTGTTAAAATGTACATTATTTAGCGTACATATGCGTTCATGGCGTCCCAAACCTTAATGACACAAAATTTAGGGTTTAACTAAATTTAAAATTTAATTTAGTGTGTTTTAGAAATTAGAAATAGAAATTACTTGTACAGCCAATTCGATTATACTTAAAAAGGGTTAACCCATGTCATCTAATGGCAATAATGCATGAAAGTCATGTTAACAAATTTTTCAGGTCTGGGTTTGTGTTATGGGAATAAATACAGATTCTTTAAATTCTTTAACTTTGCTCGTGGGCACAGAGGTTCAGGTTACAGTCAAGTTTACAGCTCACATTCTGTGATATAAAGTTGATAGAAAGTCAACTCCGTTGTGTCAGTCCAGATCCCTTATCCCTCACTAAAGCTACACCTGCAGCGCAAACGTCTCATCCTCAGCATCCCACAGGAGTCTGCGTGAAGGTGTGAGGTGAAACTCCCACACGTTTCTGCAGTCGTTCTGTCATGTGTCTACAGCGACAGATGATTCCCACATTATTCCTCAAACTTCTGACGTTACTCTACTTCACTCGCAGGAACAGAATATTATTACAGCCAGAACTGGAAGGAAATGTGCTTAAAGTCACTATGAAATCAAAACAACTATTCTTATTTTTATGGAAATAATTCATTGTTGCTCATCATTATTTTTTTATTTGTTGTGCCGTCGTAATCTTTAATCACAATAATTTCCCCTCCCTCTTGCAGTTCATCTCTTCTCTGATGACAAGGGCGGGGCAACCTGTCAATCACATGAGATCAGCCAATAGCAATCCACAATCATCCAATCAATTCCTCACAGACAAAATCAAGCCCCGCCCTACATCTGTTCTTGTTCCAGAAGCCATTTCACTCGTATATACATCACAATAGAGAAGAAAAGACTAGCGCAGCATCCTGTTTATGCCGACTTCAATTGTCATGTAAATAACATAGACAGTATATAAACTGGACACAGCGACCCCATTGGATTAAATGGAGACAATTGAAGTCAATTAGAGGCAATCACTTCCTGATGGTCGAGCGTACTGCGCAGACTCAAACTGAGCTTGACGACGTAGATGTGACGTGAGCAACCCGTCTGTCTTCTAGTAGCTCTGCCAAGAGAAATCTGAATTATTCCCTTCCGAAACTTGCAGAGACGGAGAGCGTGAGTAGGAGGTGTCTATGAGATAGGAGCAGGAGCAACTTTTGCTAAGTATTCTGATTAATTATTCTGTCATTTTGCCTCCACGTCCTCCTGATTGCCCGCGAGCTTCTCCTCCTGTCCATACGGTAATTCTCTACTGTGCGACAGAGAGTCGCGTGGGTATGACGCAATCGTTAGCCTACTTTTACAAAAACTGTTTATACAGGGCCATAACGTAAGATACAAGGTAATGGAGCCTTTTATACATTTTCGTGTTTCTTTAGAAATAAATAATGGACAAATGGAGTCTTTAAACGCCTCAGATGTAAAGTTATTCGCTGTCAAAGTGACGCCAAAATGAATGGGGGTCAATGGGAAGCTAACAGCAGGTGATGGTCTGATAGCCAATGGCGGCGCCCGGGGAAACTTCAAAATAATATGAATCGCTGACCACCTGGTAAATAATAGCTGTATACCACAATGCTAATCGCTCAACTTGACTTTCCTTTCTGAAGTGAACCAGAAGAAAAATCAACCATGATTTTAACTACTAATCTACTTTTTGCGTGATCGGCCGCCAAAAGTTAAGAGATTTATGAATCGAGAGAACACAGAATTGGATTATTGTTTGTGGTTTAACGCAAGCCTATTTTCATGGCAAGAAAGGTTAAAATATAATAAAATGTAAGTAAAATCTATATACATTTTTAGGAAAACCTCTCTTAAAATAAAATAAAATAAAACAAGGGGGACAAATCAATACAAATACAAATCTAAAAGTATTTAAAAATACACTGTAAAAAAAGAACGGTGATTTTAACGGTAAAAGACTGTAAAAAATGGTGAAAAACTGTTAATTGGTTAACAGAAAGTTTCCATATATACGGTGAATAACTGTGATAGATCTAACCGTACATTTAATGTAGTTTTACAGTAAATTACTGTTAAATTTACAGTTTTTGGAAGTGAGAAAGTCAAGTCAATGTATAATTTACAGTGAAAAACTATAAATTGGCATTCCCACAATTCCCTGCGTGACACTTTACATTTGATGTATTTTTGTTGAAATAATGTTTCTTCATAGTTCATCATTTTTTTCTAATCAGTTATGTACATTAGGGTTTTATGATACATTTAATGTTGTTAAATGAATGTTTATTGCATTTTTAAACATGCAACATTTTACCATGATGGTGTTTAGTGTTTGTGTGAATGGCACTGTGAAGCTTCTATAAGAGTTTTTGTATTATATTTCTTGTGGAAAAGCTGCTTGTGATGGGCTATGATTCATCATGACTCTCATCACCACTGTGGTTGGTTATTGGTAGTGTATTACAATGGTACAAAACAGATATAGTACTTCAATTTACAGTAAAAAAATATATATATTTACTATCTGATATAATGTTAATTTTCCCACCGATTTAAGTTAAGTCTGTAAAACCTAAAATGTTGCTACCGTACTTTTTACAGTCAAGTTCTGGCAACCACACCTGCCGGATTTTACCGTACAATTTTTTTTTTTTACAGTGTAGGCTTTAAGCAAAATACAATTTCAATCTTCTTTGCAGGTGAAAGTACATAATTGATGCAACACTTTTATGCATTAATGAGACACTTTTACCCAAAGTGACCTACAACACATTCCAAATAAACATCTCAAACAATAGCATGCTAAAATTTGGGCACCGGTCACAAAAAGATGGTACAAATTATAGCTGATAATTAGTCACACTGGAAACTAAAGTCAAGTCAAGAGCATTGTGCTGTGGGATACAGTATCCTGCAGCTCTGTTGTATCCTGCATATGTTGACAAATGTTCAAGACTGTAAAGGAATTCAATCCATACAGAATAGTCTGTGCATTTAATAAGCTATAAATAACATTTACATAGGCTACTTCAGAAACTCCTTTACTTCGTCCAATAGAATGGACATCACATTTTGCGAGTGTGTGTGTGTGTGTGTGTGTGTGTGTGTGTGTGTGTGTGTGTAAACCAATAAAATGATAAGCTTTTATAATATGAGTTGAGTTTTGCCAGGTCACTAATTGGTCCCTGATCAACCAATCACAATGAAGACGTGACCCAGAACTCAAACTGATTGAGATTCAGGCATTTTTATAACCGTGGCATTTTTTACACGGTTCGGCCGTACGTCCACACGAAAACGAAGTATCAGGTCACTGAAACCGAACATTTTTGAAAACCCCTGCCAGGGTGAGGATTTTCAGAAACGCCGGTTGCAGTGTTGTCGTGTAGACAGAAAAACGTGTTTTTTGCTTCTGATTCTGGCTTCTGATTGGCCAACGTGGCTTTACGATTAGGGTTATATCGCCGCCTGCTGGTTTGGCATGCTCTTGACAGCGCTTGATAGCGTGTTTTTGCATTTTAATGTAGGCGGAGATTTCTTTTAAACTGAGCATGTGTGGACCGGATTTTTTTTTTTAAACGCAGGAGGAAAAACTCCGGTTATAAAAATACCTGTGTCATTGTGGACTAGGCCTCAATCATCACAAAAGACAGGCATGGCTAACTGACTAGACAAGAGAAGTAAACACACTCTTTACCTTTTATTTTTTTTATTTTATGGTCGCATTTATCAACTTGCACCTATTATAATCGTAATAGTATCAAATGATAATATTCAAAGTTAATTTGAAATCTTTTAGATTTTTAGAAACCTTTTTTTTATGTTTAATGTTAGTTGTGTGCCAGTTTATTTTTTTAAAAAAGCATTCCAAAGCTAAAATACAGAGAAATTGTAATGTTAATTTTTTATGAACATTAATGTTTATTAATTATTATGTTGTGACCATTAACTGTCAGTCAGTTTTTGCAACCAGCAAAAAGAATCAGACGAGTTTTTTAGACTTTATCTTACCTTTTTTCTACATTCATATTGCAGTGCTCATTGTTACAGTATGTTTTATAACTGTATCTGTATCTATATAGTTCACTGTGTTAAAAAAAAAAAATATATATATATATATATATATATATATATATATATATATATATATATATATATATATATATATGTTTATTCAATTGTGTTGTAACATAAAAAAAATCTAATAAAAAATTATTATTATTATTATTATTTTTTTTTTAAAGATTAATTTCAACACTGGAGAAGAACAAGTATCAAGTAGATTAAAAAATTTCTCAGTAGACAAAATTCAGGTGTGAAGGGGTTAATGCTGCACTACATTGATCTCGGAAGTAGGAAGTCGTAGCTGGGAATTACGTCACCCTCGAGTTGAAGGAACGCAAGTCGGAAAAACCAACATGGAGGCGTCCAAGGAAACCTTTGTTGTGCTTCCAGTTTCGCAATATAAACAGCTACAGAACAAATACGAAGTCCACGTAAAAAACATCACGGAAGAAGAAAGGAGACGCAGAAGGTGGGCTGTTTTTCGGTGTATTTCAAAACGGCATTTTAATCGGTCGTTTTGTAACCAGCACTCAAAGGGTGGGGGCTCGCTTTAATAATTCCGATTAAATTTTAGTCTGCAACATGAGATATAAATGTCATATTGTAGCCTTTAAATTAGTAACTGTATTATGACTGTATTCTTTACTTAAATACAGCTTTTCTCTGACTTAGGGTACTGATATCCTCTGTGTTGCGATCAACACAGCGACTGATCCTGAAGAATGGGGCTGATGGGGAACTCGGAGAAACCACAGAAACAACAACATCCCCGACTTCAGAAAGCAAAATGGCTGCTCAGCGCCTCAACAGTAAGTGAAACTAGGAATATAATGTTTATTAGCGCTTCTGTTTGTCTGTGTCTCAAACTCAGTGGTGCACAGAGTAACTTACTATACAAACTCTGTCTGTGGGCATGATAATGTTTAGGCATTTTCTGTGCAGAATAGGTATTCGTTCGACTTCAAAACTAATAGTTTTTCGAACTGAATCGAACTAGTTCTGGGTTGATGACGCAAGCACGCTCCTTACGCAGAGCCAATAAGCATGTCCAGGCCGTTTATATACTGTATGGTCCAGACGGGTTAGTGAATCAAAGAACCGGTTCGAAATAAATGAATAAAAAAGAACCGACTCAGAAAGAAGCGAATGAGTCGGTTCTGACTGTCGAAGTATTATTATCTGTTTATAGGCCGATAAATTGAGGTTTTGAAATTGTTCACAGTTTATCTGTAAATTACTTTTTGAACACGGAGAGTTGTTTGTTCATGTTTATTCATATTAAACTAGTGAATGAACTAACCCAAAGCATTACAGATGTGATGTTAAAGGGAAAGTTCACCCAAAAATGAAAATTTTGTCATTACTTTCTCACTCTCATGTTGTTCCAAACCTGAATGAGTTTCTTTCTTCGGCTGAACACATACACAAAAAAAGATATTTCGAAGAATGTTGTTAACCAAACACTTGACAGCGCCCATTGACTTCCATAGTAGGAAAAAAAAAATACTATGAAAGTCAATGGGGTCCATCAACAGTTTGGTTACCAACATTCTTCAAAATGTCTTATTTTGTGTTCAACAGAAGAAATTAGCTCATAAAGGTCTGGAACAACATGAGAGTGAGTAAATTATGACAAAAAAGCCTATCCTTTTAACAGTGTTTGCATTTTTCTAGTATATTTGGACAACAACGTGAACATGTTCATGGATCCGGAGAGGAGCACTGCATTCACCGGTCCCTTGTACCAGACGGCAGCAGATCCCACCACATACTACTTGAATGAGGACATGACAATCATGATAAACATGGTTGAAGCTGAAGACTTGCATACCATAAAAGGTTAGCTAACAATAATTACATTGGTAGTAATGTTGTGTTTGCTAACCTGTTGCTTTTTTCCCGTATTTTAGAAAGCCAACAGGAGAACAGTGATGCTGCATCCAACACATTACCATCACTCATTCCACTGCCAGCAAATGATGGCTTCAACAAAGAGCAAACTTTGTTTTTGATCAACCTTATGCGGCAGCACATCGAGAGAGAAGGTGAGGGTCTCCCGAAAACTCTGGAAGAGCTGAACGCACGGCTTAAATCTGCAATGCGCAGTAAAAAGCATCTGTGGAGAGATGCTGCGGATAAATTGTCCAGCCATTTCTTGCAGTCTTTTTGTCCTGACAAGGTGGCCAGGAAGTGGAATACACTTATAGAGGCCTACAAAAAAATAAAAGATAGTAATAAACCTAGAGAGAAGGGGAGTATCCGTTTCAAGTTTTATTCGGAAATGGACGCCCTTCTGGAAAGGCAGCAAGAAGTGGTTTTTCCTGTCGTCGGGACATCAGTTGGTTTAAAGGTACGCAGACCTGAAGCATTAGGACAGTGTAGCAGTGACACTGCATTGACCACGGCATCGCCAACTTCCCCATCGACACCACCTCTAAAGCGTCAAAGAGTGGATTGTGAACTGATGCAGTTTTTGCAGGACTCGGAAGAAGCATGTCAGCGGCGCCATGAGGAGACTCTAGCACAACTGAGGTCTGCTCAGCAGGGGTTCGAGACTCTGATGACAAAATTGCTGGACAAATTGTAATCGTTTGTCATTTAAAGTTGTGCAAATGTTGTGTATGTAACTTATTTGGAGATCTTAAGAGAAACTGTAATGTGTGTTATATGTACAGTATAACTATGTTTTGATGTTGCACAAGTGCCATTATATTTTTTGTTTATGTGACAAAGAATAGTTTTGCAATGTTTTGTACAAAGTACATAAAAAAAATCATATTTTTTACCTTGTGTCTTGTGATAGCAGATGATTGTTTGGATTTTTCTGTAAAGTTCATACAATAAAGACTATAAAGACTGCAATTAATTAATTTTTGTTTTTAACTGAAGCTTATTTGCATTTTTAAAGTGCAGAAGTCGGCACCTCATATTGTTCAAAAAGTGGAAATATAAAACACATTCAAATACTAGACAGTTTGAAATATTCTTTTACCATTCACAACATAACCTGAATAAATCCACAATATATATATATATATATAAATAAAAATATAAAGTGAAAATAGCAGTATTTTATTTGCTTTAAATGTAAATGATTTTAGATGCTATCTATATTTAGTGCATAACTTCTATTCATGACAGTTAAGCTAAAAAAGAAAGATGGCGTTTGAAAGTTGTGGTTGGTGGACAGTTTTGTGTGTAAATGTACGTTTTTGACCAATGTTTTCCACTTTTGATGACTATTTACTACAATAGTCACAGGAATTACTATTATAGTAATTAAATATTGGTTTAGTTATCACCAAAGCTCGCTCTATTTTGCAGTAGATCATTAAACCGTTACGCGGCAACAGAAATCTGTCTGAAATCAGTTTCGTGACATACCTTCAAGCCTCCAAAGTCATTGCCTGAACTAGGCAACAAGTCACTGCCTACGTTTTTGGACGCAGCCGAAGTGTCCAACATTTCGTTTTTTTTTCGGTTAATTAAGTACATCAACCGGGTATTTAAAGAGGATTTGTAATTTTCAGTGTGAACACACTATTTGCTCTATTTATACTACAAAACGTCATAGAATAGTGCACAAGTACGAGAATTGGGACGTTATAATAAGAGGATTCGCAAGCGTACAGAACGTTTTGAGTGGATTCTAACAAACTTAATCACCTCTGATTGGTCGGAAGATTAACTGACATGTCTGTGATTGGCTTCATTGCTCAACGCTACAAAAACACGTTGTAAACAGAAACCTTTGACTCTCTCCAGAGCGCAAACACAAATGCAAACTGGAGCGTTAGCCAAATCTGTTTCTCCAATATATTATTACATTATCAACTGAGGGAACTTTAACCGCGTAGAACTGGGCTTGGGTAGACCTTGATTATGTTCTCTTTTATACTGTTTTACTGCAATTTCATGATGAGATATTCAAACTGCAAAGCACAAGATTATCTGAAATGGGCTCGCGCGTGTGGTCTTATCTTCTCCAGAGTCCTGCAGACAGATCTTCAGCGTCTGTGGACGACCTGCGGTTACTGACACATGAACCAGAAGCTGAAAAAACTCATTAAACTTTATCGTAGAAACGCACTGGTTATCTTACAAATGTTCCTCTGCCTGTTCAGAGAATGAAGGAGATAAAAGTGCTTTCACGTCGCCAAACAGAAAACACATTCACTCACATTTCAGGATCAAGCTGGACAATAAATCACTGCTTCTTTCACCAGAAAAAGCAGAGTTATTTAATCTAGACAATATATTTCTGAATACAAACAGAAGAAGAAGAACAAACGGTAACAAATCTTCAGATGGTTTAAAACAACTCCTGCAGTACAGGCCTATATAGAATTGATTTTTTACAGCATTATAAAACCAACAACAAAGTGGGTTCATCTCTCTCTCTCTCTCTCTCTCTCTTTCTCTCTCTCGCTCTCGCTCTCTCTCTCTCTCTTCTCTCTCTCTCTCTCTCTCTCTCTCTCTCTCTCTCTCGCTCTCGCTCTCGCTCTCTCCCTCTCTCTCTCTTCTCTCTCTCTCTCTCTCTCTCTCTCTCTCTCTCTCTCTCTCTCTCTCTCTCTGTTTAGTTTTAGATTAAAACTGTCAGTGAATCAACCAACACTAAGTTACTTATTAATAGACAAAACACCAAACAACACAAAGCACAGCGAGGAATCAGCATGGCCTCCTTATCAGTATGAACAACCACACTTACCAGACCGCCGGTCACCTGACAGCAAATCACATGCCACATCGACACCTGTCACATGCCTTTCAATCCCCCTGCCCTTCAAAATAAAGCTCTCGTAAACACAAAAAAGGCCTTGACTTGAGGAACATTTTCATGTTCCACCAAGAACGTTTGATTCACTGTGTTCTGGTAAATATGAAGCAGCACAATTGTTTTCAACATTGATAATAATCAGAAATGATTTCTGAAGGATCATGTGACACTGAAGACTGGAGTAATGATGCTGAAAATGTGTTTTTTTACTGTATTTCTGCCTTGGTGATCAGGAAACAGACTTCTTTTAAAAACATTAAAACACGTTCTTGAGAGCTTAATTAGAAATGTTTGAGATCTCAGACTTTTGATTGCAGACTTTGGTGTCCTAGCAGAAAACAGTTTGAGACGTCAAGTCACGTGTGTGATTTCTGGGGTTGTTTTGCTGGAGAAACATCTCAGATGTTAGCGCTGGAGAACTCACTGGCTTAAAGTGTCTCTGTTGATCTCCACTTCATCACCACAGCTGAATAAACGAAAAAAAACATCACTTTACTTTGAGCGTTGACGTTTACACAGACACCAGACCCGCAGCCATGACAACATCACCACGGTTACCACACGCTGGTGGCAGTTAACGTGCCAAATGTCAGCCTTTAAAAACTGAATATTAACTGGGCGGACAAGCGCTGAAAAGGTGTGTGTTTGAGAGTAGGAGGCGGATTTCCATCTGATTATCCTAATGGCTGAAAATAGCACATGTGAAGCCAACGCTGACAGAAGAGACACGCGTGGAACAGGACGCTGGGAGATAGTTAGCATTTGCCGCATTCTCCTACACTGATTTATCACTTATACTGACAGTATGAAGATCAAATCACGTGATGCATCAGACAGGTCATACAATTAAAATCATTTCATGGGTCATATCACGGAAAAAGCCATTTGATGTACTATGTGACATGCTTAAACTTTTCAGAACTCGCACATAAAAAAACTAACATCACGTCTATTGTGGAGAACAAGTCATCTTGAGGTCGACTTCCAAAAAAAAACATGACCTCATTAACATATGGCCACCCATATTTACAAATCAGCACCATTAAGCAGCTTGTCTCAATCAGATAAACTGGTATTCAGTAGGGGTGTAATGGTACATGTATTCGATCCTGAACCGTCATGGTTGTGCATACAGTCAGACGACGAAAACAGTCAGTCACAGGCCATCCACACTCCAATCCAGAAGGGGGCGCGTGTGGTAATGCAACACTGTTTGCCAATCACCACAACAGGAAAAAGAGCAGAAGAAGAGACGATCAATGCACCAATCCATAGTGATGTATGTCTCGAGACCGGTCTCGAGACCACTTTTACGTGGTCTCGGTCTTGTCACGGCCTTGAGAGTCTTTGGTCTTGGTCTCGGACCTCTCGGTCTTGTCTAGGTCTCGCTGTCTCAGACCAACATAGTGGTCGGGGGATTTAGCAATACAATACTACAATATCCATGACGACACAACGTTCGATAATGCAATTATTATCCGGAACGGAACGGATTGAAGCGCGCGTCCGAGTGCTGACATTGCGGCGTGTGCGCGAGCCACACGAGAAAACATTTTATCCGCACCACTGATCGCAGCGGCAACGAGCACTTTGATCACTTGGTTTAAAAAACACATATCAGTGACATGATGGGTTTTAACTTCATTCAGGAGTCATTCATTTTGGGTAACTGCACAACTACACAACTGACAGATGACTTTGAGCACACCGCCAACAGTGGTGTTAGACTAAATAAATGGTCTTTAAAATATCATCTGCATATCTCCGTTGTGTTGACTAAACATTAGGCCTAATCCAAGTTTATAATTGTGTATCTTTAATTTGATGTTATACGATTTAATCTACACATTAAGTATAATTTCAATTGGTTACATATTTCTCATTCTTTAGACAGTTGTTGGAGGAGCAAGATGGTGTTGGAGGTGTTTGATGTTTTGTCAGATGAACCAGTCAGTACCAGTCATGTCAGTCCTCAACATACACAAAAGTTAAGGGAGCCTCAATCCTCTAATAGTGCAGTAACAGCAGTCATGCAATAATTGCTCACATAGTTGATCTCACCCAGTCTGCCAAAACATTTACAATGAGCTCACAGTCACACACATGACATGGTCTGTCTCTGTATAGTTCTGCCTGTGTAGTTGAAGTAATACCATCTAATATAGGCATTGAATGTAAACTGCGGCTGAACCCTAGTATGCTGCTGTTCTTGAATTCACAAGTTATTGCTTAGCTTCAAAGTCTGTTTTTTTCCCCTCCGGTCTCGACTTGGTCTTGGTCTTGACTTGGTCTGTCTTGGTCTTGGTCTTGTCTTGGTCTCGATACCCTCTGGTCTTGGTAGTGTCTTGGTCTCGGTTTAGGCGGTCTTGACTACAAGTCTACCAATCCAAAACAGGAGTTCAGATGACACACAAGATATTGCTAGAAGCCAATACGCTGAGTTTCGATTCATTTTTGTGACGTGCTCCACAAACTTAAAGGGGTCATATAATGCCATTTTTGTACAAGCTAATATGATTCTTTAGGGTCTAAATTAAAAGTTTGTAATATACTTTAAATTTTAAATTAAAAATACTCATTAGTATTGTAAGAAAACACTCATTTTACCTGGTTAATGTGTCTTTAAATGATGAGCTTTGCTCACCCCGCCCCTCTGTTCTGTGCGTACACTGTTTGTTATAACCATAACACAATAACCATAACGCGTTGTTCATTATAAACGTGGGATTATGAATTATATTGAGAACGTCGTAAATAGAAAACATGCCGTAATGTACCCTGAGTGTAAACAGCCAACAGCAAAGATTAATATAAAGATTAATATAAAGAGTAATATAAAGGTTAATAAAACGTTACACTCACTTCTTCTGGAGGTGCAGCAGGAACACGAATCGGTACCGATCCTTTTTTCAGGAGCAGCTTCTTAGCAAAACCAGCTTTATACTGACCCTCGTTTGTAAAGCAGTCTGGTGTGTGAAATGATTTGTGCAAACATGAAAGCATTGACGTTGATCGTGGGGAATATTCCCTTTGAAAACAAACTCAGCCACTGCGTCTTCAGCGGTTCAGATTTAGGAACATCAACATGACTGCTGTGTTCGTCATTACACCCAGGAACAGAACACCACAATCGCTTAGACGCCATTCTGCTCATAGACAGTGCTCCAGCGTATCAACAATGACCGCGCGGACTATAATTGACAGCTCGCTCACGAGCGAGGGCGGGTCTGTGTTGAAACACTGCTGTCAATCAACAATCGTGGGAGGGGCGTCCGAACGGCTTGATTTGAGAGAGGGGAAAACATATAAGAAGATAAAAAAAAAACACTAGATGGATTTTGATCATTTTATGATGGTTGTGTACAGGCACTGCCAACACACATTTCAGTACAATCAACTTGTAAAAGTGCATGTACCATTATATGACCCCTTTAAGGGAAAATAAACTGGGACGCAGAGAGCAATATCCTGTTTGTTTTCTTTACTTTACAGAAGCACAGTGTTTTGTTTTTATTGTTAATGTACACAAATAAAAATAGAAAAACTGTAAAAACCCTTTACAGTTTCGAATGATGTCTTACTCTTATCGGTGTGAGTATTTTAAGTTGTTTCCGCTGTTATAATGAGACAAAATAATTTAGCATTGTGCTGATTTGTGTCGTTGAAGTCCAGTGATGAAATATGTAAATATACCGAACTTGTATCGAGCTGTGACCCCAAATGTGAGGTGCGTACCGAACTGGGACTTAAGTGTAAAAGGCATTATAAGAGCACTTCGGTGGAAATAGTGATAGACTGCTGTAACAAACTGGTTAATCAATCTGTAGCCTATAATTGATTTGTACATTTACTGTTGCCACATATCTTAGTCAATTTTGAGTAGCCTGTAAAATAACATTGTTAGAACATTATCCCCTAACATTCCTATAAAGTTTTAAGTGGGACGTTTCCTAGCAGGCACTAGACGTGGAAAACTTCATAAACAACAATACCAGCCTCACTTACTACTTACCAGTTTGACTTTATTTCTGTCATAGGTCTACATAAGTTCTTATTGAGAATTATCCGCTGTTCAGATGTTGAAAAATGTTTAGTTTGAAGTCACCATTATGGTGATCCGTGTTTGCTTTAGTTGTTTTTCTAATATTATTTTTTATCAGGCTGCTGTAACTGTGTTTGTTATGGCATAAAGAGTAAGAGAAAATGTGATCAGAAGATATTGGCTATATGGGGATACAACTATAATCATCATTGATTCACTGACTGTTAATTTCATGTGATTGATTATAATAGACCTGTGATAACATTCCAGCATGAGATCCAGCCATGTTTTAATCAGATAATCTAAAGTATTTTAATACATTGTACACTAAAAATTTTGAAATCCTGCATCTATTAGACACACTCGGACAGTGACATTGCTTCATGCCGCAATGCATTCTGGGAGCCACGGGTGAGTTTTGTATGATGCGCCCAGAATGCAGTGCAGCATGAAGTATGTCACCGTTATTGAGATT
Organism: Scardinius erythrophthalmus; assembly: GCF_964197995.2. Lineage (NCBI taxonomy): Eukaryota > Metazoa > Chordata > Actinopteri > Cypriniformes > Leuciscidae > Scardinius > Scardinius erythrophthalmus. The sequence goes on from NC_138221.1 coordinate 28,713,853, forward strand.
CATATGCTGATTCTTGATGTCTGCGTGTTCCTTAAAGAAGACTGCATTGACTAGCTATCACAGGTGTATTATAATAAACCACATACAATGAATAACACCTATAATCATACATTATCTCCTGGATGAGATCAGTGAATCAGAGCACCAAGTGATAATTAGTGGTGCTTTTTTGAAAGCATCACTATTGTTATTGCTCATACTTATTCTGGACAAAAGTTTGGCGCGTAACTCGCCCCACACCGTTTGTCTCAGACCCCTGAATGAGGTGTCAAATCGACCGGCTCATTTAGGAGAGGTGTGCTATATCTTTTCTAAGCGATCGGGTGTACGATGTTCGCACAGCGGACGAAAAAGCGGCCAAAAAAGTCCCATTGACTTAACATTGGGCATTCCAAAAAATTCAAATCCAAACCGACGTTTTCACACACACAGACTCCAAAGGGCCTGACACCCCTGCGTCTCTCCCTCTCTCTCTCCCTCAGAGGATTTATATTATCAAGCAACCAATAAGTAATGGCCTAAAATCTTCATAGCCACACCCTAGCAACCAGTTTCAGCACCCTAGCAACCACTAAGAGCTCCCTAGCAACCACCCTAAACCAAAAAAAAATTTTTTTTTAATTTTTTTGTATTTTTTAACGCAATATTACACTCGTGGCCTTGCGATATTGCTCCATGCTTGTGCCTATTCGGCCATAGGCACGAGGCCGCAGGCCGAGTGCCGTACTGAAGGCACTCGTTATTAAAGGTTTTAATAACTCTATAAAAACTCCATAGTAACCATCTTTGACAACTACCAACCACCTAGTAACACTATAGCAACAAAAAAAATACCTTAGCAACCATCCTGAACACCCTAGCAATGTCTAGAAACGCTCTAGTAACCACCAAAATACCGTAGCAACCACCCAGAACACCCTAGCAACTGTCTAGCAACCCCCCAGAACTCCTAGCAACTGCCTAGCAACCACCCAGAACAACCTAGCAACTGCCTAGCAATGCCCTAGCATCCACCCAAAATACCATAGCAACTGCCTAGCAACACCATAGCAACCACTCAGAATACCCTAGCAACGCCCTAGCAACCACCAAGAATACCCTAGCAACCGCCTAGCAACCACCCAGAATACCCTAGCAACCACCTAGCAACACCATAGCAACCACCTAGCAACACCATATCAACCACCCAGAATACCCTAGCAACCGCCTAGCAACACCATAGCAACCACTCAGAATACCCTAGCAACCGCCTAGCAACGCCCTAGCAACCGCCCAGAATACACTAGCAACCACCTAGCAACACCATAGCAACCACCCAGAATACCCTAGCAACTGCCTAGCAACCACCCAGAACACCCTAGCAACCGCCTAACAACACCATAGCAACCACTCAGAATACCCTAGCAACCGTCTAGCAATGCCCTAGCAACACCCAGAATACCATAGCAACCGCCTAGCAACACCATAGCAACCACCCAGAACACCCTAGCAGAGTCCTAGCAACCACACAGAACACCCTAGCAACACCCTAGCAACCACCTGAACAACATGAATAAGCCATATCTCAGCACCAGAACATCGTACAGACATGTTTGTTGGCTTGTATGCAATCATGTACCACACTCTAGCAACCGAGTGGAGAGTTTTGCCACTGCAAGCACCACTTCACATTTTCTTCAGGAAATGTACATTCTAGTTATATCTGTATCACCAACAAGCAGCCAACATCATCTGATCAAAAGAATGTTAGGGGATAATGTTCTACCAATGTTATCACTAAAGATAATTTTAGAATGTATTTAGAGAATGTTATTCTTTTAGAAGAACATTCTGGGAACAAAAATGGCCATTGCTCCGGGTGTGTGTCTGTCTGTGTGTGTGTGTGTGTGTGTGTGTGTGTGTGTGTGTGTGTGTGTGTGTTCACTTCTCACTACTAATGTGTGTGCACTAACTTGGATGGGTTAAATGCAGAGGACAAATTCAGAGTATGAGTTACCTTACTTGGTCTTCACGTCACGTCACTTAAAATAAAACTAGCCGCTGAAAACACTACCAGAACACAAACATTTCTAACTGGGTGAAAGTCGTAAGATGCATCAAAGACAGAGCGATTGGAAGGGAAACGCGAGTGAATGCGCGTCCGTGCGCTCCAAACCCGTCTTAACAAGCTAATTAAATCTGTTTTTTTGTTTTACAACACTCCCTGCTTGTTTATTTGTGTTCCGCCCGGAGCAGCTGAAATTACACACACACACACACACACACACACACACACACACTAAAGACTTGTCTGAACTTCTGATCCAGCTTCTTCTGTCGTGCTTAATGAGTTCGGCCCGCAGTGACGGGCGTGCCGGTCCACACGAGCGCACCGATAGAGGTTAAATGGCCACTGAAGTGCCTTGAAACATGCAGCATTATTCAATGTGCTGATGTCATTTTCACTGAAACAAACAGTAAGAGAGGGTGGGGCATATTAAACAGCTCCTCCCCCTTTAAAAAAAAAAAGCGTTTTGTTTATATCAAAACAAAGCCAGAGCGTTGAGCTCAGTAAAGCCACAGTTTACTCATAACCTCTAACCGTTTCTCCTCCTAATCTCCTCCATATCGCTTTAAAATACATCATTTTGTGCAGAATTCAAATGAGTCCGATACGTTTTCTGGTCTGCGGCAACTCAATGATAAATGATCGCGTGACACTAACATGAAACCAGTATTCATTCGTCCCAATGGGAAGCATATTTACACTGTCTGAATTTTTCCCTATCCCCTATAGTGTGCACTATGTGCCATTCTCCATGTAGAAAATAGTGAAAGTGTGACTGATTTCAGCCGCAGCTTCAGCGTCTATTTTTAATGTAGGGGGCGGAGCTTCAGACTCTAGAGAGCATTTGATTGGACAGAAAATCTGACGAGAAGCTGAAGTGCAGTAGCCTGGCAAGCCAGACCTACATAAAGATGTTAGGTCTGGAAACTCACCATAGTCACAGCTCAATCCGAGGGGCGTGATAAACGGCTGTCTTTCAAATTCCCTCTGCACGCAATAGGACAGCGCTTCAACCAACCAGAGCGTTTTCCCAACAGCGGAGCTTAGTTGATAGATTCAACTTTTGCCATATCTGGCCGGCAAAACAACGAACACATCTTCCTTTTTTTAAGAATGACTTAAGTGCCGTTCTTTGCTCTTTTCTCAAAGAAAAACTTAACTCCAAGTCCTCCAGAGTCGCGGCCAAAGCCGATTCGAAAGACCGTTGTTCTCCATCAGCAGCCGCCATTCTTTGTTTTCAAGTAGCAGCAGCCAGGTAACCGCAACTCTGTCGTGTATGTTAAGACCGCCCCCGCCTACTCTATACACAACGTGATTGGCCTGACCCAATCTGGGTTTTTGCAGCGAGAAGGTTTATTGAGAGTTGCTAGACCTGCGAAATACATTTTGCTGCCGCTAGGGTGCGTCTAGATTTCTAGGCTAGAAGTGCAGAGTGATGTCATCAAAATCATTGATCCATATTGGCGGAAGTGAGAGACTAAGTTTTAAACGCTTATATCTTCTAAATGCTAATTTTGTCATTGTTTTGGAGCACACTATAGGTAACAGAAGCATATTCATACTAAAAGCCCCCAAAAAAATCATTTTTGATTTCATGGGGACTTTAATAGATCATCTAAACGGACTGTGAAACATCTAATACCACACAAATCATACTCAATAAAATATTTTAATTAAAATACTGCCACTAATGACTATTTGTACCATTTTCCCCTGAAGTCCACTAAATGTTATAGTCAAGGTTATAGTCCTCCATATTTAAATGACCTCTGTTATGTACATTTCTAGGATCTTATGCATCTTGAAATAAAGCACAAACAAACAAACAATAAATTAACAAGTAATATTTATCTTTATAAATAGTAAAGTGATATTTCTCTTGATAGTTAGATAAATAAATAAACAAACAAACAAAGTGATATTTATCTTGATAGATGGATAAATAAATACATATACAAGATATTTGATAAATAAGAGATATTCATCTTGATAAATGAATAAACGATATTTATCTTTATAAATAAATAAATATGTATCTTGATGAATGAATAAATTAGAGATATTTATCTTGATGATTAATAAATTACTTTTATCTAAATAAATAAATAAAGTGATATTTACCCTGGTGTTTAACTGATATTTTGCTGTTCTTCATCACACTCTTCACTGACAATAAGTCGTCTCCTTAGTTACCAAGCAAACTTTAATTAAATGAATACAAATAAAACAATCACAACTTTTAATAATTCTACTAAGTGGATAACAATAGTCTGGTGTGTAGTAAATGATGCCACAACAGATGGTCGTTATTTGTGTAAAAATGAAATTAAATTATAATACACAAATAAACACTGAAATTATTCATGCTTATTTCTGTCTTTGCTTACATTATCATAGTTTTATAAAAATATAATTTAATAATATTTGATGATGAATTTTCAAAGTCTAAGATTGAAAGTCTGGATCTGGGACCAAGGTTAATATGGTAATAACTGAAACTAAAACTATATATATGAGTGAATAAGATCAAATCCTGGACAGACTTTTGCAGTTACATTAAATCAACCTCATTTGATTTGAAATGATCATGAAAAATCACGTTTCCCATGATCACAATGTCTTTATCCGTGGCCTTTCGACCAAACATGACTCAGGGATTCTCACCACCATCATTTGGTCTCATCACCCTCCTGAAACACTGGATAAGTGAATCTGTTTCCACAGATCTGCTCTGTTCGTTCTCATCCTGTAATTCGGGGAGTTTTGAGCGGCGGCCAATTCTGTCTCACTCAGCGTTTGCATTATTCATGCGTGTATTTATTAGCACTCTGAGGTACAATTAGAGCGGCTCTGATTCTGAATGTGCTTATGTGTGTAAAAACTTTTACTGCCAAAATTTACATAAACAAATCAAGCACAGAGCAACATCCTCTGACCCAAAACAGCATCAGGAACTCAGTGTTTTTCATGCTTTATATCTGTTCGTTAGTGATCATTTGCAACAACAAGCTAAAGAGAGTCTTTTTGATATCAGCATTCATGTACACTGTTAGAAAAATCTGTAGAAACTACAGTATTACTGGCAGCTACTTGCCAGTAACTTACTGTAGATTTAAAATGATGTTATTTACTGGCAACAATTTGTTATGAAAATTAAATGAACATTAAACATTAACAAGTCTTTATCTTTACAGAATAAAACTAAAATAACATCCTCATGCAAAGCATTCTGGGAACCAAAATCTGAAGGAAAAAAACAGAAAAAGGTTGATGAAGATTTCTGGTTCCCAGAATGCTTTGCATTAGATTGTTATTTTATAATTTTATTCTTTAAAGACAAAGACTTGTTAATGTTTAATGTTCATTTAACTTTGAACAAACTGTTGCCAGTAAATAACATAAATTTAAATCTACAGTAAGTTACTGGCAAACAGCTGCAAAACTACAGCAAATTTTTTACAGTGTAATCATGGGTCAGTCTCAAACTCACTATCCACTTTCATACATGAAACCTGTCCAACTGTGAATATTTAAACAGAAGGCAAACATCTAAAACAGTGTTTCTCAAAGTTGATGTTTTCAACATGACTTAAAACAATTAACAGGCAAAACAACTGATTTAGTTTTGCTTTGAACCAGAATTCACACTGTAAAAACCTGAATATATGATGAAAACTACTTTTAAAAGTGTTTTATAGATCAGGAAAAGTCATGGAAATTAATAAAACATGACTCTCTCTCTCTCTCTCTCTCTCTCTCTCTCTCTCTCTCTCTCTCTCTCTCTCTTACTTACATTACTTACATACTCTTACATACTGTAATGCTGTTTTTTTATACTTTTCATTAAAATCAAATATAGTGCAGCTCAAAGTGCTTCGCATGTCAGAATCTAAAAACTTGTATTTTGGCTCCATCATTTTGGCTGAGCCTGTAGAATTCAGAGATGACATAAGAAGGCCGATGGGGAGCGTGTCTTTTTATCCAGATGAGCAGGTAATTCAATCATGTCTTGATCTTTGGCCCCGTAACCAGAGTCACGGTGTCGCCCGAGGGTCATCAGAATACTAACAACACTGCGGACGTCCAGAGGCCAGACTTCAGATTAGACTGTGACTGAATGTACGATGAATATGGTGAAAGAGGTCAAATCCTGCAGTCATTTTGATGCGATGTGAGTCTACACTACAAAAGATGATTTTCTTACTTAGTATTTTTATCTTGTTTTCCAGTATAAATATCTAAATCTTAACTCTTTTCCCACCATTGACGGAGTTTTCTGTCATTTGTGAGAAAACGCTTCCTGCTTGTTGACGAAATTTTCAAGCTTTTACGTGTTTTCACTGTTATATGGTAGGGGGCGCTATGACACATCTTCTCAAAGAGGACTGAATCTCCTGATCAAAACACAGGTGAAGAAGAAGCAGAAAGAAGCGATGCAAACCTGTGAGCTGTGCTGATGTTGCAGAAGAATAGGACACAGAAGAAGAAAGTTCAACACTTTCATTTTCACAGTCATTTTTGCTTGGGTTGAATTGGATCATCGACACTGGTTAGATTAAAGTGAGATTAAATACATCAGGTGGTACAAGTAGGAGTTCTCTGAAAATTCACACGTTACAAGCTGTAATTACGAGCTCTGCAAGGGCTTGAACGCTTTTTACAATTTGAAATCTCATAATTACGATATTTCCAACATGCCGTGAACGCACCTTTACTCCCAATTTCTCAGAGTCAGTCAATAAATGGGGAAACAAAGTATTTTAAAAGGTATCTTTTTTTTATATTTTATTGTAAATGCATTTCTTCACTAGTTACTTGAAAAAAGTAATCTGATGTTACTCCCAACACCGGTTCCAACTCTTCTCCAACCCATAGAAGTGTCAAAGTCATTTCATGGCTGCTAATATACAGTACAACAGTGGCAGAGACTGAAACTAATTCAACATTATGTTATGAAGGTCTAAAGCTTCTCTCTTTCTCACAGACTCATTGCTCTTCTAACTCATGAACGTTATCATTCAAGCATCTTTTCCTCGCTCAAGTTTCCGTGCATTACCTTAGGTTGTTGCATAATGCTGTCGCCTTGAGGGAAACTTAACGTGTTTTTTTTAGTGATTCGTTTGCAATCTGGCTGCCAATTGTCAAATTAAAACTGCATATCCGTCCAGGGAGCTAAACTCATTAGCTCGTAGAGAAAAAGGAAAGAAGCCAGAAACTTTCATGGCTGTGTCTAAATTAGACACACAGATCATTAGATGAACTTCAACAAGTTTCAAGTCTGTTGGAGGAGAAATAAAACTCAATCTGTTCAAACTCAGCCAAAGAGAGGCAGAAATGAGCAGCAAGAGAAGCAGGATGGTACTGGATCTGTTATAATAACTAGTGAGCAGATATACTGTCTACATAGGGCTTCTTTCTGTCCAGCATCTCATTTGGTTTTGGATCAGAGCAGGTTTGGACAGATCAATCATCAACTTCTAAAGCCAGACAGCGACGTGAGCGTCCGTTTACACAGGTTTCTCTCTTTCTTTCCCTGCAGGGATCTTAGCTATATCACACCAGCAATGTGTGTGTGAAAACATCTCAGCATGAGTGTGAAACCCGGATCCTTCCGCTGGGAAACACAGTATTCCTGAGAACACAGGCCTATTGGCATCATCAATTGTAAATTCATATATTCAAATCAGCCCATACAACAGAAGGTTAAAATATGCTCTTCATTAACATTTGGGGAGGCTAGAGCAATTATGCTAATTTGCAAATGACCTCTATGAATAAAGTAAATAAATGAACGAAGATACCAACCGCATAGGTGTTTAAAGATCTACAAAACCACAACAAGCGAGAATTACAAGCAGGAACCCTGAAAACAGACCATGTCTTTAGTCCTGATAGCGGTTTCATCGATTAGATCACATGATTGGGCCATCATACAGATGATTATCCAATCGGATCAAATAGCTGCTCCGTCAGTGCCAGTGAATCGATCCGGATGTTCGTGAAAGACATGAAATGGTTTCTGGGATGTTGGTTTAATCTAAAGACAAAAGCTGGCTGCACACGATATGAGTCTTCAACGAGTATTTTTGTTAACGTATGGCAAAATAATAAGTCTTGAATTGTTTAGTGCACTTGCTCAACGACATAACGTGAATCTTTGCCGTGAAAGAATTGGTCCGAAAATGTCAGAAGTGTTGAATGTTGGGTCGCTCCATCTAATGAAGAACTAATAAGAGAAATGTTCATATCAGCTCGTCAAATGCAACATAAATCAATACAATTTGCATTCTAGATGACAAAGACTATTGATGTTGGACCGTCTACCTTGCCTTTTACTCAATTATTTTGTACAATATGACAATCACAAAAGACATGGGAAATATCATGCAACAATGCTTTACATGAAAATGATCTCACATTACAGATCAAATTGCAACAGTTTGACTTACTCAGAATGACACGTAGCCTATATTAGATGTCTCGTCCTTCATTGTATGGGAGGACGATAAAATGATAGTGTATTGATTTTTCCTGCTGTGCTTTGATGAGGGTAATGGCTTCTCGTGTATATGTTTATAGCGTTATATGAAGTTAACACCAGCACTGATGCTGATGTCTTTTATTGCGGGTCTAATGTCAGTAATGATCCTCATAATCATTGGGATTTGATTGGAAATTATGAAAACATTTTATCTTTGAGAAAAACACTAATGTGTCATGTTCAAAAAATACCACAGATATTAAGCAAGTAAATAAGGTCAATTTCTTTCAAGAATTGTTCTTTTTTTAAATTTGTTTTTCAGAGTTCAAGGAACTCCAATGTTAGAAAGATATTTATTTCATTTAAGTTCATTCAAAGTGCGATGTTTCCAAAGTCAATGATTAATCCTGTTAAATAATCGATTCTCTGTTAAATATCTTATATCTGTCAATCAAACAGAAAGTCCCGCCCTCAAACTCACGTCATTTGTTGAGTCAGAAGATGACATCTCCAACAAACAGATCAGATGTGCGTTACCCAAAGCCAACCATGGTCGCAAGTTCCATCGTTACCAAAAGAGTTCAATGTAAATTGTGACCATAATGGCTAACAAAGCTTTTGGGAAACACACCCCATGTCAATGTTCTGAAAGTGTCTGAGTCACAGTGATTCAGCAGGTCAAACTATCAACCACAGACACCAGAAACTATCTGAACATCTTTAAAGTGGACCTATTATGCAGAATTCTCTTTTACATGGTGTTTGAACATAAATGTGTGTCGACAGACTCACATTGCGTTAGAATAAACTGGGAAGGGTCATATTGTTGTCCTATTGCTAGTTTAACTGCTTCTATTGCTCTCCTCATTTGCAAGTCCCTTTGGATAAAAGCCTCTGCTAAATGATTAAATTTAAATGTAAATGACAGTGTTTGTACACATCCACCCTATAATGGTAAAAAACCACCCACTCCTCTTTTTTTAATCCCCATAAATCACAAGCAGTGTCTCAGAACAAGCCTTTTGCAGATTCTAGCATTTGTGATGTCACATTGCACAGGCTCCGCCCACGACTTCTGATGGACTTCGCCCTATTAGCTTAGCTCCTCCCCTGAGTGAGCTGTACACAGTCCGCCATGTTTATCTCCTCGCCAGAACATTTAACAGCTAAACCCAGATGAATTTCCGGCAAATTTAGATTTGCTCTACAAGTCAGTCTGGCCAAGAGACCATTCAAGCCCATTTCCAATCTTTCCAAATCTTGGCACCAATCACAAATGTTGAGGCGGGCTTTACACGATGACGATCGCTCTGATTGGTTTTAGGTCTATCCAATTGCGCCTAGAGGCATTTGAGCGACGTCCGTTGGTGACGCCCCTTTGGAAATGGGATGTGAATGAAGCTTCCCCAGACCCACTCTCAGTTACGACTGAGAAGGGTCTGGTGTCAACCAGGCTATTTAACAGCAGCATTCAAGTAAGAAATGTGTTCTTATTAAAGCTACTAAAGTTATTCAGTCAAGAGCAGCGAGTGATTTTCTGTTTTTCTTTAGTTGTTTGATTCATAATACCAGCATATAGAGCATTAGGTACTGTATATTATGCTGCTTTCACCTTAATACACAGATCTAATATACACATGCAATTTCTTAACTAGCTGTGTTTATGTGAACTTTGTGTGTTTTTGACATAACCCTGAGTGTATTTGTCAGTTTAAGTGCAATAAGAAGTGAAAGAAAACTTAATGTAATACTTACGCGTCTGACATCAGCTTTCTGTGTGCATGTTTTGGATGTGTGCGCTCAGAAAACCATATATCAGAAGTTTAGACTGATGTGGCTTTAAAACACATGCAGATAATAAACTTTCATGATGATGAAGAACTGCAATGTCACGTAAGAGTGACCGCGATCAAGATGATAATCAAAACCAAACAGATGTTTTAGTTTCTGTCAGAGTATCCGAAGCACGAGCTGTAAAGGCTCCGCCCTCTTCTGGAAAGGGGAGTGGGGAGCTCATTTGCATTTAAAGATACATGCACAAAAACAGCATGTTTTTCCTTCCACTCAAAAATGGGAATTTACAACATGGTATAATAAATCATCTGTGGGGTTTTTGAGCTGAATCTTCACAGGCACATTCTGGGGATACCTGAGATTAATGTGACATCTTGTAAAAATGGGCATAATAGGTCCCCTTTAAAGAATATGAAGGCTGGAATAAAAACTCAGTATTTCTCAGTCGAAGCGTGTGGCCGTTTATTCACCTCAGAGCAGAATAAAGAGTTTCCCGCCGCGCCGAGTGAAGATCTCACAGTCAATCAGCGGTTAATTTATCGCTCGTCTTTTCGCTGTTGCTCCACGGTCGGTCAGAGAAATTACATAAGGCGTTAATTAGCCACCCCAGTTCTGTCTCTGGTGTGTAGAGAGTCAGTGGGAGTCAATGTTCATTATCAGCCGCTACACTAAAAATACACTCATCCAAAGCTGCGTGCAGCACTAAATCACGCTCCCGAAACACTCTGCTGGAAAATACGACCTGATTTCCCTGCAGGAGACGACCGGAGGATAATTTCAAAGAGAGGAATCAAGAAGTTTGTGTTTCCCGAAGCTCTCCAGCATTAGAGTACCCATCTTACATGCTAACATCATATAATTACACTCTTTTATGAGTACAACAATATATAATATAAACATTATAAAAAAATCTATGTTTAAAATGTATTTATAATTTATTTATTGTTTGTGTAGGCCTATTTTAACAATCTTAAGGTTATCAATCCAGTGAATTAAAGTCCCCATGAAATCAAAATCAAAGTTTTTTGGCTTTTATTATGAATATGTTAGCCGTACTGTTATCTATAAGCTGGTGTACTCCAAAACAATGACAAAATTCACATTTTGAAGATATAAACATCAATATGGATCAATGATTTTGATGACATCACTCTATACTTCAGCTTCTCGTCAGATTTTCTGTCCAATCAAATCCTCTCTAGAATCTGAAGCTCCGCCCCCTACATTATAAATAGTCGATGTTGGTCACTTGTTCACACATTTGCTATTTTCTACATGGTGAATGGCACATAGTGCGCTATGTAGGGGATAGGCAATTCAGACACTGTAAACATGCTTTCCATCGGGCGAATGAAGTCTGGTTTCACGTTAGCGTCACGAATAATGCTGCACGTTTCAAAGCACTTCAGGGGGCCTTTAAGATCAGATTATTCATAACAAACAGCTTTACATTATAAAATATCTTACCTGAGTAAAAATAAAAAACAAAAGACAGTCAAACTATTAAAAAAAGATAACGGATAGTAGTTGCGTCTCGTGTTCTCACGACTCGAATCAGATCCGATGCTGATGTTGATCATATGCTGAGTTAATTATCTAAAATAACACTGCCACGGCAACGCCGGTAATTAATTGAATTATAATCAAATGACAAACAGATCCAGTAAACGCAGAGCAGATCTAAAGCTGTGTTGTTGTGACAGATGAAATGAACAAAACCAGAGTGGAAGGTCATAAAAAGTCTGTGTTAAATATAATTTTTTTTGGTTCAGCTATTCCAAAAATAGATTCATTTGCAAGGCAGTCAGGTACTGGATAATTATACTTATTGTGAAGCTGTTCAATTACAGAAGGCATAAATAAGGAGGAAAAACAACTAGAGGAGAATTTACTTTAATAAGGTACTTTTAATAACAGTAACAACTAGATGAGCCACATTCCAATCTTTTATGAGATAACCATTGAGAAGCTGAACTTTATTATAACCCATTAATTATCTTTAAGGTCATGTTGCTTGGCAACCATAAACAGCTACAGTTAGACTAATAAATGACTTTGTGTATAGACCCCTTTTGCGCCTACGTCACGGCGCTAGCTGGAGGCAAAACAAACGGAAAACTGGAGGCGCCGAGGCGGCCAATACAAACCAGCACAGATTCGGCTACATAATCTGTGCTTAAATTATTATTTTTATTATTAAAAGTCATCTTGTTGTGTTCTTGGGTGCAAGAATCAATGAAAAATGAGTATGCTGTATCTGGAATTTTTATTTCTAGAAAATATTCATATCATTAAAATTGCACCGTACCCAGCAAACATTGGTCCGACGGCAACGTCGTGTCCCTGGCCAAAAATAGTCGCGGTATGACGGCATAAATCGGTAAAAATATGTAACACAGAACATTTCCTAAAAATGCATTCAGATACATTTGTACATGTCTACAGTTCTCTGTGGTTGCATGTATAATTGTTATTTTGACTTTTAGCTACGTGTAGTTCAATATATAGTGTATCGGGTGAGAGGACGTCACCTGGCGACGTCTTTTACACGTGCATTTATAGTCCATCATGACCCTCCATCATGAAATCCTTGTGAAATATGCAAAAGCTGTGCTTAATCCTTGCATGGTTAATTCTGCAAAAATGAATTTAATTGCCCAAGTAGTTTTTAAGAGGTTGTGAAGACGTCCACTGACGTCCTTTGCACGTCAAGTCAAGCAAGACAGAAAAAAAAAAACAGGAATTATCTTATGAAATACACTAATTGTATACAAAGTAAATATATATACTTTATCTTGTTTAAATAAATTATAATCACACAGTTCCCAGTGTGGTTAAGTGAATGCAAAGCCTCTGCATTTTAGTCATTATTTCAACCTGTAGCCTACCTGATGTATACGTTGTGTGTTTTTTTTTTGTTTTTTGTTTTTATGGAATGTATTCATATACATTGGATGTAATTGCCAAAACTGTGCTGCCAAGGTGTAACAAAAGATCTCCCGACATTACCAAATCCCGCGATAGGTTAGATTATCTCACGAGATGTTAACGCGTTTTCCCCATAGACTTCACTCCGGAACACTGAAGTTTGAACAACCACGAAGAGAGGAGGAATTGAGGCCCATATTATTAGAAATCTACTGTTGGGTACGTACATTTTGTATTATTAGATTCACGTGCTAGAGTTTTACTTGTTTGACATGAATGAACCGAAAGAAATGATGCCCACATTGTCAACTGAAATTAGCTAACTGAGTTTGGCTAAAATTAGCTAGTAGGCTAAAAGTTAATTTGAACTTATACAACGGTATACCATAGTATAAAGTATGTTTAATGATACAGTCAAAGTTATTACTGTAAATTATTAATGTAGCCTTTTGAGAGTTTCTTTCAGAAAGTAAATTATCTGAAGTAGAATGAAATGTTTAGCTGGATTTGAACATGTATGTTTTCAGTAACTGCTTTAAAAATATTTTGTAATTTTAGAATTGCTAAACATGTCTATTCAGGGGACATCACAGCCCTCCTGTCTTTATCAGAAATGTCCTGTTCACTTTCTCACTGTTACACACCTAGTTAAGAGTCTTTCTCAAGGGCACCACAGTGGAATTGAAGAGGCAGGGGACAAATGCTGTTACCCCCGCCCCCCCAACTGATCTAACACCAATTTAAAGCAGAACATCTTTTATACAATAAAATAAAATACAATGTAATGCATGTTGATTACCTTTTTCTAATGTTTCATTCATGATTCATTCATCTTGTTCCATGTTTTTTTTAAATTTAGCTGAAGACCATAAAATATTTTGAAAATAAGTGCATGTCATTTACCTCAAATTTTTAATTTTCATTTATTTTAAAAAGAATTATATTCTCTTCCCTTAGATGCTGTGAAGAGGTGGAGCCCACATGCTACAGACACTGAAACTGATGCAGCAATGGCAGAACACCTGAAACACGCTCCAGGAAGAGCTGGGGGGGGGGGGGGTGGTGGATACAACAAATGAGCCAAACAATGTGTTTAAGGGATAGTTCACCCAAAAATAAAAATTGTCATAATTTACTCAACCTCATGTTTCAAACCTGTATACCTTGCTAAACACAAAGATGTTTGGAAGAATGTTTGTAACCAAGCAGATGTCGCTTCCCATTAATAATCATTTTTTCTCCAACAATGGTAGTCAGTGGATGCTCTATTTGCTTGGTTACGAACATTCTTCAAAATATCTTCTTTTGTGTTCAGCAGAAGAAAGAAACTCATACAGGTTTGGAATTTGGTGAGTAAATTACATAATTTTCATTTTTGGGTGAACTATCTTTATATAATAATTCAGTATTTTGCAATTGGTATTTTAGTTTGGTTAACAAATCGAGAGCTTAGAATTATAAGGTTCTATCTCCGTTTATTGTAGTTTATTGAGCATCAAAGTTTTTAAACTCGGTTTATGTTTTGTGAGATGGAACTTTTTTATTTTATTAATTACTACTAACAAAATATTTTTTTTTACAAAAATAACACAACACAGGCATTAATAAACACCTAATGGATCAGATTGTCAAAAACTCAATTTCGACCAAAAGTGGAGATAGAACCTTATATTCTAAGCTCACGAAATGTTAAACATTGAAAAAAATAAAGAGAAATTTTGGCTGTTCAAGATCAATAAAATGTTGTGCTTAATCAGAACATGCTTCTTTTTTGCTTATGTCCACAAATAATGTGTTATTGTTTTTGATGTACACGTGATTAAAACGTTTTATTGACGTTCAGGTCTGACTGGACCAATTTTGGACCTTTTTAGAACCTTTGTCAAGATGTGTAAACCTCAAGACTTGATTGCCTTTCACGATGTTACACAATAGGTGTGTGATTATTTTATATGCAGGCTTATATATATACACTTAAATTATGCAGCAACACATTTAAACACATATGACGACGCATTTAGACGTCCAGGGACGCGCAGAAAAGACGTGGAATTCACGGCCAGAAAAGACGTGGAATTCACGGCTAGACGACGTCAAAGACGTCGGTTCAACTTCCATTTTGGAACTATTTTTCAACCATGACGGGACGTCTCTGTCGGACGTCTTTTTAACGGTCATTAAACGTCCAAATGTTTGCTGGGTAGTGTCACTCTTTACATTGTCGTCTTGGCGCTGGCTAGGCAGAACTGCGGATCGCACCACACAAGTCTTTACATGACCATTCAGCACATAGTTATATTATAGGCATCTAAATATATTTATATGTCCTCAGTTTCTCTTTACCCTCAGTTTCTCTATCGGGTCGGTGTAGAAGTCAGGCCACTCAACCGGAGGTAACTTAGCGTTAACGTTAATCCTGTCAGTTCGTCCATTGACTGAGCGTGTACGGTCATCTGGTTCCGTCCGTTAAAATTAACTTTTGCAAATAACAATCGGCATCCTGGACAGTGAGTGACCTTGCACATTAAGACAAAATCGGATTTTCTCCAGTCATTGTTAAAAAACAAGCTAACAAAACTTGCAAACTAACGTTAGTGAAGCGGCCAGAGGGATCTTTCTGCCTCCAGCTAAGCTCCGCCCACACAAATACGTCACCGTGTTTACCAACTGTAAAAGGGTCTATATAAAAAATATTAATATTTAATATTTTTTAACGTGTCTTTTATCATAATAATTCAATCTATTTCACACACACACACACACACACACACACACACACACACACACACACACACACACACACACACACACACACACACACACACACACACACACACACACACTTATATACACATTAGAAATGTTGAATTTCTAGTTTAAGTTGAAGTAATTACTAAATCTAAAACTGAAATAAATTAAAGCTAAATAGTTATATTTATAAGAAAAACCCCAAAACTAAAAAAAAAAAAAAATGACAAAAGCAAATATCAAAATGAATAAAACTGAAACTATAAAAATAAAAAGTAATTGAAAATGTTAAAAAAATACTAGGGTTATTACAGTTAATCAAAACTAAAACTGAAACTAAAACCAAAAATGTGTTACTAGAAATGAAATAAAATATAATAAAACTTAAACTTATTGTATTTCAGCTAGCTGTCAAGGCAACATTTCTTATTTTCATTTAGTTTAACTCCATGTACTAAAATAACTAAAATAACTAAAACTAAAACTGAAATAAAAACTATATAGACATACATAAAATCCATTAAAAATGACAAAAACACACAGCAAAATTACTAATATAAAAATTACACTGTCATCAACCAACTTGGTTGCACCTGGTAGCCACACCCACTTTGAAATCTCATTGGTTGAAAATCCTGCTTAACCCTGAGAGTGCATTCACTCATCAAGGATGACATTTATCTTTGCAATGACAAAATGCTCCATTTAGCAGAAATAATCTCCAGTTTAATCTAAACACACAACACTAATCTGAGTATTAAAGACTGTTCTTGTCCTGTGTACACTCCTGTATCTGTCTCTTTGCCTGTGTTTCCATGTGTTTGTGTGGAGCAAAACATTGGTTTGTCCTCCGTGCCTGCTGTCAGCCTCTCTCCGTGCCAGTCATCACACGGGCCGGAAAAGACAGAGCTGTTGGCCAGTCGACGGCCCGGCAGTGCCAACCGAGCCACAGCACCAGAGAGAGAGACGCCACAGGCGCTGAAAACCTCTCCAAACTCCAAACCAACACACAGACAAGCGAAGAGGTTAACAGATCCTGCTACACACCGCAGAATCACCGTTAAGAAATGAGTGAGTTTAAACGGTCACATGCAAGCAGACAACAGTCCAAGTGACATCATAATGTCATGACACTATGACATCATAAAGGACTTTTCTGATTGGCTGGCATACTGAATTGAATTAAATAATATGTGGTTTAGTATAAATAGTATGTGTTTTAGTGTAATGTGTTCTACAATAATACTGTGGCAAGAAGGGTGGGGCCGAGAGCTGTGGGAACAGAGTGAGGACGGTGGGAAAGCCCAGTTTATAGTAAATATATATATATATATATATATATATATATATATATATATATATATATATATATATATATATATATATATATATATATATATATATATATATATTATTTTATTTTTTTTTTTTTTTTGCATGAATTGTGCATGAAGTCAGAACTAGCTTACGCACACACAGGACTCACATGTAAACACCCACACATGAACACATCCAGTGCTCAGATTCATCATGGCACCTTCTAACCTTTACAGTGCTGAGCAGCAGTGCTGACCTTTGACCTGCTCTCACACCAGTTCCTCCTGGTCAGAGTGAGGTCAGAGTGAGGTCAGAACAAGATGTCTCACAAGTACAGAGCTCAGGTACGTCTCTACAGGGCTTCGCTGATTTAGTGTGAGGTCAGCCTATTTACCCATAATGCACAGGGCTGAGTCATTACAACACCTTAAAGGGATGTTTATATGTGAATAAACGCCTAAATTCAATCTGTTTCTCATATAAAGCAATCAGGTCTCTTCAGAAAATTTGGACTTAATTCATATGGAGTAGTTTTACGATCTCTTTATGAACCTTTCGAAGTGCCAAAGTGGTAGTTGCGTAGCTGTCAATGGAGGGGCAGAAAGCTCTCAGATTTCATCAAAAAGATCTTCAGTAGTGTTTTGAAGATGAATGAAAGTCTTACGGGTTTGGAACGACACGAGGGTGAGTAATTAATGACAGAATTTTATTTTGGGGTGAACTATCCTTTTAAGAAAACATACTCTAACTCTGTGTTTTATTTGTGCACAGCTAAGCCATGTCACTCTGCTACATTTCAGAAGATTAAAGGACAATAAATTAGGTATTTTATTAAACCTTTTAATAAAAACACACCAGAAACTGAATGAAAATCCCTTTCATTGATGGTTTTGTGTCATCAATCTATATAATTAATTGTCAAACAGAAATGTCTGTTGGAAAGTGTCTCAAAATGTGTCTCTCTCGTCAAGTGTTAAGCTCGAGCGAGTGGTTTGACAGAATGAGAGCGCAAATGAATGTTCGGTTTTATTGCGGTAGAGACAATGACAGTGATTGTGTGAGTGTGAGAGTCTCTTTCCTAAATACACACAGGCATGTGTTTCATTAGGATGGCCTCTCATTGATCTCACTGGAGTAATATTTACTCTGTAACTCAGAGGCCAGTAATAAAGTGTGTGATTAACAGACTCTCCTCCACGCTGGGAACACAGCGACGCTGTACTACACCGCCACCTCGCTCACTTAATGAATCTTAATGGCTTCCTAATGGCTTCTTAATGACTTCATCACACTGCACGGGATGTCACACACACACACACACACACACACACACACACACACACACACACACACACACACACACACACACACACACACACACACACACACACACACACACACACACACACACACACACACAATGGAGGAAACACCACAGTCACACAAAGACAGGATTCTACCATCACTGCTGATAAAACCAAAACCACCCACAACTGTGTCACCATAACAACCACAACATCATCATCATCATCATAACAACCAACAACAACACCATCATCACAACAACCAACAACACCATCATCATAACAACCAACAACACTATCATCATAATAACCAACAACAACAACACCATCATCATCATAACACCATCATCAGAACAACCACCAACAACACCACCATCATAACAGGCAACAACACCATCATCATAACACCCTACAACACCATCATCAGAACAACCACCAACAACACCACCATCATAACAGGCAACAACACCATCATCATAACAGGCAACAACACCATCATCACAACAACCAACAACACTATCATCATAACAGGCAACAACACCATCATCTCAACAACCAACAACACTATCATCATAACAGGCAACAACACCATCATCTCAACAACCAACAACACCATCATCATCATAACACCCTACAACACCACCATCATAACAGGCAGCAACAACACCATCATCTCAACAACCAACAACACTATCATCATAACAGGCAACAACACCATCATCTCAACAACCAACAACACTATCATCATAACAACCAACAACACCACCATTATCATAACAACCAACACCACCATCATCATAACAACCAACACCACCATCATCATAACAACCAACACCACCATCATCATAACAGGCGGCAACAACAACAGCATCATCATCATAACACCCTACAACACCACGATCATAACAGGCAACAACACGATCATAACAGGCAACAACACCATCATCATAACAGGCAACAACACCATCATCATAACAGGCAACAACACCATCATCACAACAACCAACAACACCATCATTATCATAACAACCAACAACACCATCATCATAATAACCAACAACAACAAAACAACAACACCATCATCATCATAACACCCTACAACACCACCATAATAACAGGCAACAACACCATCATCATAACACCCTACAACATCATCATCATAACAGGCAACAACACCATCATCACAACAACCAACAACACTATAATCATAATAACCAACAACAACACCATCGTTATCATAACAACCAACACCATCATCATCATCATCATAACAACCAATAACACCATCATTATCCTAACAACCAACACCATCATCATCATCATAATAACCAACAACACCATAATGATAATAACCAACAACAACACCATCATTATCATAACAGGCAACAACACCACCATCATCATCATGACAAAAAAAAAAACACACCATCCACTGGTGTCACCATAACAACTATTGTCACCATCGGCATAACAACCACACCTTGAGGACACAGTATTGCAATTCAAATTTGTATGTCAATAGGTATAAATAAAATTAACTGAAATTCAAATAAATTCCTATAACTTTCATTTTTAATTACAAAAGCAAAATTTGCCAAAACGTTGAATGTTGCATTATTTGAAAGTTTTAGACTTTACATTTAAAATGTCTTTTTGAGGAAAGAACAATTTGAATTATAGAATTCTAAAATTATAGATAGACAGATAGATGATAGATGGATAGATAGATAGATATACTGAACAAAATTATAAACGCAACACTTTTGTTTCTGACCCCATTTTTCATGAGCTGAACTCAAAGATCTAAGACTTTTCTATGTACACAAAAGGCCTATTTCTCTCAAATATTGTTCACAAATCTGTCTAAATCTGTGTTAGTGAGCACTTCTCCTTTGCCGAGATAATCCATCCACCTCACAGATGTGGCACATCAAGATGCTGATTAGACAGCATGATTATTTCACAGGTGTGCCTTACACTGGCCACAATAAAAGGCCACTCTAAAATGTGCAGTTTTATCACACAGCACAATGCCACAGATGTCGCAAGTTTTGAGGGAGCATGCAGTTGGCATGCTGACTGCAGGAATGTCCACCAGAGCTGTGTCCTGTGAATTGAATGTTCATTTCTCAACCATAAGCCGTCTCCAAAGGCGTTTCAGAGAATTTGGCAGTACATCCAACCAGCCTCACAACCGCAGACCATGTGTAACCACATCTGCCCAGGACCTCCACATCCAGCATCTTCACCTCCAAGATCGTCTGAGACCAGCCACCCGGACAGCTGCTACAACAATCGGTTTGCAAAACCAAAGAATTTCTGCACAATCTGTCAGAAACCATCTCAGGGAAGCTCATCTGCATGCTCGTCATCCTGATCGGGGTCTTGAACTGAATGCAGTTCGTCGTCGTAACCGACTTGAGTGGGCAAATGCTCACATTCGATGGCCTCTGGCACTTTGTAGAGTTGTTCTCTTCATGGATGAA
Organism: Scardinius erythrophthalmus; assembly: GCF_964197995.2. Lineage (NCBI taxonomy): Eukaryota > Metazoa > Chordata > Actinopteri > Cypriniformes > Leuciscidae > Scardinius > Scardinius erythrophthalmus. Next base: position 28,734,958 of record NC_138221.1, read on the forward strand.
TCCCGGTTTTCACTGTACAGGGCAGATGGCAGACAGCGTGTATGGCGTCGTGTGGGTGAGCGGTTTGCTGATGTCAACGTTGTGGATCGAGTGGCCCATGGTGGCGGTGGGGTTATGGTATGGGCAGGCGTATGTTCTGGACAATGAACACAGGTGCATTTTATTGATGGCATTTTGAATGACCAGAGATAACGTGATGAGATACTGAGGCCTATTGTTGTGCACATAGAAAAAGTCTTAGATCTTTGAGTTCAGCTCATGAAAAATGGGGGCAAAAACAAAAGTGTTGCGTTTATAATTTTGTTCAGTGTAGATAGATAGATAGATAGATAGATAGATAGATAGATAGATAGATAGATAGATAGATAGATAGATAGATAGATAGATAGATAGATAGATAGATAGATAGATAGATAGATAGATAGATAGATAGATAGATAGATAGAAAAGTAATTTCATGAGTGAGATGTTTCAATGTGGTTCTCATGTGTTGGTCACTGGCGTTTGGTTTTGGCAACTCTGTCTCTCCTGATGACTGGCGCTTCGTCCAAATCCCTCCTGAGAGATCAGAGCACATCTGTTATTCATTAAAGAGGATGGCTGGAGAGATTATTTAATGAGGGGAAATTGGCTCGTTCGGCCAGTATCGACACTGATTGTTTTGGAGGAGCCTGTTTAGAAAATAAATAAATGCAAAATGAAATACTTTTTCCTGGAAAAGAAACAGCATACATTATATATTTAATAATGAGCTGCGGCATGAAAGCATTCCCTCAGGGAAATAATAAAACAGACTCCTCTCTCAAAAATAGCTGAAATTAGGAAAACTTGATCAGTGGTCAACAATGTGAAATTACTTTGATGACTTCTTCACAATGTTGTAGAATGTGTCCAGCTCTTAATGCAGATGGTGGAGCATGAATCCACATGGAGTCAAACTAATCCGTTCGTCTGCGGCTCACGGACTCCAAGGTGACCTAAACGCTGTCATTATCCAGGGAAGAGGACGAGGGTCTGGGATCAGACTCTCTTCTGGGACGCTGCGCTCTCAGACCGCGTCTGGAAGGACACAGTAGTCGACGGTTAAAACTTCCTCTGGCTTTTAATGACAACAAATTTTCCAGGTCACACCAAAGTCACTCTGCAGCGCACTCTGATGCGTGAAAAACACGCAGACATGATTTCACTGGTGAATGACATTTGTTTGACAGACAAATACCCCCGTAACTCTAAAAATACCACTGAAAACACATGCTTGCATATTCTACACTTCACTGGAGGTCAGGCATTCAGATGACAAGAAGAAGAGTTTGCATATACACTATATTGCCAAAGGTTTTGGGGCGCCTGCCTTTACATGCACATGAACTTTAATGACATTGCATTCTTAATCTGTAGGGATTAATATGGAGTTGGCCCACCCTTAACAGCTTCAACCCTTCTAGGAAGACTTTCCACAAGGTTTAGGAGTGTGTTTATGGGAATTTTTGGCCATTCTTCTAGAAGCGCATTTGTGAGGTCAGACACTGATGTTGGACGAGAAGGCCTGGATCGCAGTCTCCACTCTAATTCATCCCAAAGGTATTCTATCGGGTTGAGGTCAAGACTCACCAATGTCTTTATGGACCTTGCTTTGTGCACTGGTGCACAGTCATGTTGGAAAAGGAACATTCCCAAACTTCTCCCACAAAGTTGGGAGCATGAAATTGTCCAAAATGTCTTGGTATGCTGAAGCATTGAGAGTTCCTTTCACTGGAACTAAGGGGCCAAGCCCAACCCCTGAAAAACAACCCCACACCATAATCCCCCCTCCACCAAACGTTACACTTGGCACAATGCAGTCAGGCAAGTACTGTTCTCCTGAGAACCGCCAAACTCAGACTCGTCCGTCGGATTGCCTGACAGAGAAGCGTGATTCGTCACTCCAGAGAACACGTCTCAACTGCTCTAGTCCAGTGGCGCCGTGCTTTACACCACTGCATCCCACGCGTTGCATTGCACTTGGTCATGTAAGGTTTGGATGCAGCAGCTCGGCCATGGAAACCCATTCCATGAAGCTCTATGCACTGTTCTTGAGCTAATCTGAAGGCCACATGAAATTTGGAGGTCTGTAGCTATTGACTCTGCAGAAAGTTGGCGACTTCTGCGCACTGTGCACCTCATCATGCGCTGACCCCGCGCTGTGATTTTACGTGGCCTACCACTTCGTGGCTGAGTTGCTGTTGTTCCCAATTGCTTCCACTTTGTTATAAAACCACTAACAGTTGACCATGGAATATTTAGTAGTGAGGAAATTTCACAAATGGACTTTTTGCACAGGTGGCAACCTATCACGGTACCACGCTTGCATTCACTGAGCTCCTAAGAGTGATTCTTTCACAAATGATTGTACAGTAGTAGCAGTCTGCAAGCTTAGGCGCTTGCTTTGTGTGGCCATAGAATTGATTGGAACACCTGAATTCCATGATTTGGAGGGCTGTCCCAATACTTTTGGCAATATAGTGTATACTAATGCAAAAACATACATGTGCAAAATAAAGAAGGACTTAGGAATATATCAGGGAAATAACTTGTCAAGCAGAGGAGTGCACATCCATGTTATTGCAGGACAGGCCTAACGAATAGCTGGTTAACACATTGATTCACTGAGGCAGGAGAATGAAAACAAGCGCGAGTGTGAATGCTGTCGCTGCGGATGAATAATGACAGCAGGTCAGGACGAGGCTGTTCTACTGTGATTACTGAGACGATCTTCACGGATAATCCTGCTCGCTCACACAGCATCATGTCGCTCTGAGTGCTGCATATGCCATCAAAGCTGTGGATTTACAAACGCTTAACACACGGTGCTTGCAGCATCAGTGGAAGAGACAGAATGATGAATCAGTGGATATTTGGACATTTCAGATCATCAGCATTAGCCAGAGATTGTAGCCAATTTTATAGGAAATAAAAATTTATACAGATGTGTCATTTCAAACATCCATCCATCTATCTGTCCATCCATAAATCTACCTATCTATCCATCCATCCATCCATCCATCCATCCATCCATCCATCCATCCATCCATCCAAAAATCTATCTATCTATCTATCTATCTATCTATCTATCTATCTATCTATCTATCTATCTATCTATCTATCCATCCATCCATCCATCCATCCATCCATCCATCCATCCATCCATCCATCCATCCATCCATCCATCCATCCAAAAATCATTCAATCTATCTATCTATCTATCTATCTATCTATCTATCTATCTATCTATCTATCTATCTATCTATCTATCTATCTATCTATCTATCTATCTATCTATCTATCTATCTATCTATCTATCTATCTATCTATCTATCCATCCATCCATCCATCCATCCATCCATCCATCCATCCATCCATCCATCCATCCATCCATCTTTAAATCAATCCATCTATCTAATCTATCTTTAAATCATTTTCACAAATAAATCACAATTCTGTTTGCAATAGCATTAATATGCACTAAATAAAAAGCATCTGCCAAATGCATAAAAAATAATTGTCAATTTTTATAGTAAATTTATTATCTGATCTTCTGCTTTGTGTACGTCAAGTTCCGAATAAAAAAAGAAAGTCAAATATGATATAAAGTATTTAATTTACTTGAAAATAAATAGTCATTACCACGTGTTTTAACATTTCATATACATTCATATATTTCCAGTAAAAATCAGCTTTCTGTGATGTATTCCATCTCTCATATCGTGATAAAGATTGTGGCCGCCCACCTCGACACACAAAGCCCATGTTTCTCTTGGCAGGAGGAGAACAGATGGTGTAGTGAGGGAGAGGCGTTGGTTCGCTATCTCTATCCATCACTGATGTGCGTTCGACGCCCCATTCTCTCGCCTTTCCCACCTCACACTTTGTTCAAGCAGATGATGGAAGCGTTCAATGGTTTAGCTAATGGAAGAGTGGGCGTTACTCTGTCGTTCTCCTTATTTTCCACTCGGTTTCGCCTCAACTCTCTATGAGGGAACGCTGGCATCTCTAAACAAGTTCACGCTCACCTCAACACGGGCCTAATGCTTCGTGGATGAGGATGGTTTCATCCAGCACGTTGTTTATAGTCAACTTGAAACTGCGTTCGCAACTAATTTTACTTCTAAAATGAATGAAAGAGGAGATCCAATGAAAACAATGTAGAGTAGGAGTTCAACTGAATCAAGAAAATGGAAAAGAATTCATGTTCTGAACGAAGTTTTCATGCTCACCAAGGCTGCATTTCTTACATTTAAAACAAGTGTAACGGAGGCCAGCTAGTAGTTGCTGTTAGTCCTTGTTAGAGCGCCTGACTCTCATGCCGGAGACCTGGGTTCGAGACCCGCACAGAGCGGGGTGTGAAGGACCGGGTGAGAGGGGTTACATTGGTGCCGTGACCTGGATGGGAGTAAGGTTTAGGGGGGTGAGTGTAACGGAGGCCAGCTAGTAGTTGCTGTGCGAGTAAACCTCACTCCTCTGATCTCAATTGGCGCTCTAGCGACAGATGCTAGAGGCTGCAGTCTTTAGCCTCTTTGTTAGAGCGCCTGACTCTTATGCCGGAGACCCGGGTTCGAGACCCGCACGGAGCGGGGTGTGAAGGACCCGGTGAGAGAGGGGTTACACAAGCACTAACACTATAACTTTAAATTTCTCCAGTTTTATGAAGGCATTGTGGTGTTTAGGTGAGTATTTGTATTGTTTTGTAAAACACACTGTAAAATGCATGTGCGACCTCTATTTGTTGAGTTGCTACAGCTGCTCCTGTGACATTTACTGCCGCTGTTTGTGTTAAACTGTATAATGAAGTTGAGTTGAACAGCACAGACAGCGATCTACAAGCTCCTGATCTCCATTGAACACACACACACACACACGAGAGCTGGAAGAAAGGCTCTTCTGCTGGCATTTAGGATTGTGAACTGATCAAACTGCGCTTCACTGGAATAAATGCCTGTGATTGTTCGACAGGCTGATAAACTGAACGAACATCTTCAATCTCGGTCCATTCAGCTCTGAACTCGTGCTGATTCGTTCATTCAGTTGCTTGTGTCGTTCGTGAAGTGTCACACAATTATCCCAGAGGAATGGAGAGCATTATGACGGAGATCTGAGATGATTTCCCTCTCGTGATCAGTAGAAGGAAACACACTTATTAACACACACAGGCCTTCAATGAGAACATGATTGTAATTAAAACCAAACGAGATCAAACTGCTGCTACTGTAAAGAAAGGAAGACAAACATTTAATAAAAATATGGATTAAAAGACTAGCCGTTGCTAGGTTGCTAATGCGGTTCTGGGTGGTTGGGCATTGCTATGGTTATTATGTTCTTGCTAAGATGTCTGTGTTTTTTTTTAGCTATGTTTTTTTTGTGTGTATGTGTTTGAGCGTGTTTTGTGTCGTCAGTTCCTGTAGTAACTGATGCTGAGAGGACTGTGATCTCATTAAAGCTCTTCACTGCAACTCTTCATCGTTTGAACCCTGTGCTTTATCATCTTAAACATTTCATAAAGCACTATAAATGCTCGGCAATTATTCATGACAAAAGCCACTGCAGTGTAATATATGATGATTTATTGAACGCTTAGTGGCTGCTATTTTAGCTTTAGTGTTTGTGTGACAGTGTGTGTGTGTGTGTGTGTGTATTCTATCTATCTATCTATCTATCTATCTATCTATCTATCTATCTATCTATCTATCTATCTATCTATCTATCTATCTATCTATCTATCTATCTGTCTGTCTGTCTGTCTGTCTGTCTGTCTGTCTGTCTATCTATCTATCTATCTCTGTCTGTCTCTCTATGTCTGTCTGTCTGTCTGTCTGTCTGTCTATCTATCTCTCTCTCTCTCTCTCTCTCTCTCTCTCTGTCTGTCTGTCTGTCTGTCTGTCTGTCTGTCTGTCTGTCTATCTCTCTCTCTCTCTCTCTCTCTCTCTCTCTGTCTGTCTGTCTGTCTCTCTGTCTGTCTCTCTATCTGTCTCTCTATCTATCTATCTATCTATCTATCTATCTATCTATCTATCTATCTATCTATCTATCTATCTATCTATCTATCTATCTATCTATCTATCTATCTATCTATCTATCTATCTATCTATCTATCTATCTATCTATCTATCTATCTATCTATCTATCTATCTATCTATCTATCTATCTATCTATCCCAGAGTGCATCAGTCTGTACAAGCATAAGACCGGCAGATAAACCCCAGTGTTATTCTCCTCTGAACTGATACAGTATATTTAGATGATTCATATATAATTATGAATTCATGATGCTCGTCTGAATCGAGAGCAGTGGGTGAGCGTGATAATTAGACACGTTTATAAAGACAGGTGTGTCACCGAGAACCGCACTGAATAAATGTGTAAATGACAGGCTTCTTCATCACCGCTGTCAATCACCACAGACAAATGTACTGGTTTTTATTTGTTCACAAGCATCACATTCACAATTGATGAAATTTCTAGCAGTAAGTCTTGAAATTCACAGTGTGCGTCGTCCTGTGGTGTTTGAATGGTTCCTCCAATCATGTGTGTTGTTGAGGAGAGTTTGTGCTGATTTACTTTACTAACTGATCAGATGCTCCATTTCATCTCCTGGACCAAAAACAAATCCCACTAACACACATTAAAGGAGGAACACACACATTTCTACAGACTAGAAGATCACAGAGACTCAATGATGCAGGACTGATTTCATTCCAGATAAGATGAACCCACCTAGCAACCATCCACAACACACAAGTTATCACATAGCAACACTGAGAACAGCAAAGCAACACTAAAAAAATGCTGGGTTGTTTTAAACCAATTTTGGGTCAAATATGGAAAATCTCAGCCGTTTGGTTAAATTTTTTAATTATATTTTTAACCCATCATTTGGGTTTGTCCATATTTGACCAAAAGTTGGGTTAAAACAACCCAACATTTTATAGAGCGAATGTAGCCACAACTTCAGGAAGCAGAAGGAGCCGTCAAAACTCTATTGATTTTCATCTGAACTGAACCTATGTTCACTCTGGCAGAAACACCAGAAAATAAACGTCATTACTGTCTAACCTAAACACACACAAACACACATGATCACTTAGCTGAGGACAAACCATTCATAATTATAAATAATACAGTTAAACTCAAACCCTCACGCTGACTTTAAGCAGAAAACTCCTATTATATTCCCAGCATCATTAAGAGTCTGCGACTGAAGTTTTATGCATGTGTCTCATTAAAACTCAGCAAGTCTCCTCAACAGGACGTGTGGATCAAAGCTTGATTCTGACTGAAGACACTCGAGTTGACCAGAGTCTGTGATTAAAAAATAAATTAATAAAATTCCTGCTCGTTGTAATTGAGCAGGCGACAGTCAAATAGATGTTTGCTGTTGTACAGTGTGTGTGTGTGTGTGTGTGTGTGTGAAAGTGGACTTTATGGATTGTAGCTACAATCCTGGGAGAGAATGATCTGGTAATCGATGCATCAGTTGAATAAAAAAAGCTAAATATGATGGAAATCAAGGAACTGATTGTTTAAATGTGAGCAGGGTGATGTGATTCTGTCCTGTAACGTGTTTGACGTTATTCCTGCTCGAGCTGGTCTGAGTCCTGCACTCCCGGTGAAAAGGAAATTGGTAAAGTGTTTCTCCAGTCTGCTGTGAAATATGTGAGGGACAGATCATTAACCTCACACACACACACACACACACACATGCTCATCAAAGCAAAACTTCCTCCATCAAATGAGCATCTTGCAGTTAACAGACAGATTCAGAATAAGTTTATCCAAGCAGTATTTCACACAAATAAACTCAAGACATCAGACAAATAAACCGAGAGGAACGCCAGCGCTGAGACACGAGTCCCAGGAGAAACACTCCAGACACACAGAGACAGAGACACACAGTTCCCACAGGAGCAGAACGTCACCACAAGAGAGGAAACAAGTGAACACAAATCACATTTCCACTCCACACAGTCGCGAGTTCATGAGTCATCAGTTCTCAGTGAAGAAGCGGGTTCACTCACACACATCTGCCGGAGCTGAGCCGGAGTCTGCCCGGATGCCAGGGATCAGGAGGAGGTCAGGACATAGCACAGCGGTCCGGTTCACTCACACACACACACACACACACACACACACACACACACACACACACACACACACACACACACACACACACACACACACACACACACACACACACACACACACACACACACGGACAACTCTATTCGTCTAATACAGCAGAAGCTCAAGCTCTAATTAAAGTTAAAACATTTCATGAACAAAACAAGTAAAAAATAGCACTAGAACAAATATCCTGAGCATCTTCACCACACTGGATAATGAAGAAACACCCTCCTCTTCCCTGATGAACTGAGCTTGCAGACGTCTTCCTCAAAAGAGCATGAAGGTTAAACTGAAGTGGAAAGCACGAGCATTACTGACCTCAGCTGCATAATTCACATCAGAAACAGCTCATTTAGAAGGGCACATTTCACATCCTGAGAGGCACAGCGCTTCTTTTACCATGTCGAGTCTCCGTCTGTTTGTCTCAAGTACTTCACAAGTCTTGAGATTGTCTCATTTAGATCAGTTATCTGAATGCTTACTCTTGACCTTTAAAGATGAGAAATATCACATCTCTCTCTTGAGCTCCTGTGGAAGCATTGTCTGCTCGACTAAACTAAATTCCACTGTCATTTTAACAGGCTCTAATTAAACGTTTCTGTCATTCGCTGAGAACGTTATTTCACCTTTGAGTTTCTAAACCTTCCTGGTTTTACTCCAGGGTTATAATCAGGGCTTGACAATAACCTTCTTGCTCACCAGTCACTGTGCCTAGTGGTTTTTCAAAGTTACGAGCCACTCAGCATTTTCACTGGCCACAATTTTGACATTGAGACCATGGGGAAAATCTGCCATATAGATATTTTTAATATTATCTCACAATTTGGCAGCAGGAATATTAGGCTGCTGTCACTTTAAGACCTGACGCACTGATCCATTATACTGTTACACATGCGTTTTCTTTCTCAACTGTTTACGTTCACTTAAAACAGACCGTCGTGAATACTCACCCAGACCAGTATTTTGACACTATTTTATGTTTATTTGACTGTTTAAGAGCAATACGCAGCGAAAAAGAGCTAAATTTAGTGCAGAGAGGCGACTTTATGTGCCGCACTCTTTGAGTTTGAGCACAAAATCTGCGTAAATTAGTAAAATTATGCACAATACGTGCAATCCCATGTCGAAATTCAAGCCCTGTGACAGCAGCAATATTAATTGGGAACAAATTAAACGAGTGAGTGAGTGGAGGCGGGTTTGCGTGTAACTCACTGTCAGAGAGATGAGAGAGAGAAAGAGCAGCTGGTATCGTGTGTCTATTGTGGTCTATTTTCTCTAAACCTAACTATCTGGGTCTCGTCAAAAAATCGACCTCCCCGAACGTCTACTGTTGACGTTTAGTCTAACTGGGTCTCGTCTACAAATCGACGTCCCCATTCAATAATAGTCACCTAACTAACTTGTTCCCCTAAACTAGCTTACTTCATAAACTAGCTTCCTGCGCAGGAATAATCGACAAACATACTTAAGCAAATGTATGCTTTAATCACAGCCAGGAGATCTTCCCGAGCAGTTCTCAGGGAATCTCTCCCAAGAAGCAAGGCCGGAGGATCTCAGACAAATTCCATTGAGAATCCCACCAGAAAGCACAGATACAACAGTTTTTATAGAATCGAGAAAACAAATAAGACTAACATGTCACCTTCAATATGAATGGTTCAATTGGCCACAACCTTTTCCCTCAGTCACTGGCACAAGCAAACTCTGTTTTTGTGATTACTTATTGCAAGGTTTGGGAACTAGTCATCTGTCTAGTTTCACTTCCCTAATTGTTATTAATACACACACACACACACACACACACACACACACACACACACACACACACACACACACACACACACACACACACACCAGGGGCGTAGCCAGAATTTTATTTTTGGGGGGGCCCATCTTAAAATGAGGGGGCAACTAATATATATATATATATATATATGTATATATATATATATATATATATATATATATATATATATATATATATATATATATATATATATATATATATATATATATATATATATATAAAGCCTAGGCTATAGCAGCCTAGGACATAGCTCGGCGATTATTATCTTTAACATTATTATTTTAGTTCCCGCAAAAATCTGTATTGTATTCTGGTCGGTGTTGAAAAGTCCATTTTTAATTTCACGTAAAATGCGATATCCACGCAGTGAGCGCACCATTCCACACTCTGTAAACCGTAAAGGCAGCGCTTTGAATAAACCCGGCATCCTAGTTTTCCTTCTTCTTTGTGATCCACAAAAAATAATAATAATAATTTTGACGGCATTGGTGATCCTGTGGTGGTTTCTGCGGTGGGGAAGAAACGTAAGCCATCGAAATCTAATAATTTAGGCTACTTGAGGAGATTAAGAAGATGAGGCACGCGGGAGGAGGAAAAATCTCGACTGTTGCTTGTTCTCAGACGACAGCATCAAACTTCTGTCACGCTGACACTTTGACCCAGGGGATCTTTTGAAAAACTTTCAATTGTTTTACTCAAAGTCAACGAAAACCGAGCAGGACCAAGCCATTTTACAGCTGATCGCCGTAAAAAAAAAGTTCAGGAGGTAGGCTATTTCTTAGCGATGGTGATTTAATGTCGGCTATTTTTAGTCCAGTGCCTGTAGGGCTATATAAGATTAGTATTGACCGAGTTCAGAGGCTGTCATATGTGGATCAACTTACTTTGTTGTGTATTTCAACAGGTAAAATATGAAAAACTTTTATAGTGATTCAATGGATTAATTGCATTTTGGAATCAAAGGTGTCATGAATTTATTGCATTTTGGGGGAAAACTAATCCTTTTTTATAATAAATATTTGAAAATCAAAATATGGATTTGAAATTGTTATTATAACCTAAAATATGCTATGTAATATGCTAGTTTGAAACAAAAAATAGTGGTTTTAATCTTTCCACTCTCTTGGTAAAGAAAACACATTATTACTCAAAATTAATCATAATGAATTTATCGCGTTTTGAAACCAAACTCTTCATATACAACAGATATAGGCTATACAGGAAATGTGCTCATCACTGGTTGTGAAGGCGGTTCATCAATTGCAAACACGTCATTGCGCAATGTGCCGATCTGAGTCGAAGTCTCACCGCTATTCTGTGATGAAATATGTGCGTTTCTGTCTCCTAGCCGCTTCACTCGCTGTCGTCTTGTAGTAAGCTAAATCAAACTCAGATGTAGATGACTTATTTTCTCCTTCTCGCTCATATTTTCGTGCGTAATATTGTACTTTGCACAACGCTGCAGGGGCGTAGTTTGTGGGGGGGTTGGGGGGGAGATAACCCCCCTAATATTTAAATCTATGCATTACAACCCTTACCCCCCCAATATTTATACCATGATCACATGAAAAATATGCAGACCCAAACTTCTGCATACTTCGGCCCACCCAGGCCCCCTCGTGGCTACGCCACTGACACACACACACACACACACACACACACACACACACACACACACACACACACACACACACACACACACACACACACACACACACACACACAACTCAAAGTCACAAGTTTTCCCCAAAGAGTTTGGAAACATTTAAAAGCATATGAATGTTGTTCCTGCAAGAAAAACAAATGTTAGTTGATTAAAGTTGATTAATTAAAAAATCCATCACACTATTCTATCTATGTGTATCAAAACTTTATTATTATATTTATAATTTGTGTGCCCACACTACATTGCACTTAGTTTATTATTTCAGATGCCTTTTTAAAAGACTACCACTGAAAACATACTGGTTACTTTCGTAACCTCGGTTCCCTTAGAGATAAGGGAACGAGTACTGCGTTGCAAACGCTATGGGAAAACTCCTTTTCTCGAGAATATTGAAGCCTTTATTTTAAAACGCATTTGCTACAGCACAGGCTAGAGCATCAGACCCATGTGAGTGAGCTGATAGGCTGTGCTGTGGGCAACTGCACGAACCAATGGCGGATAGACAGAAGCGCGCGAGCCAATCAGGGCGCTTGGCGCTCTGTCACTGTCAAGCGCGCGAAACTACACGTGACCATAACATATAAATACAGATAGAATCCGCCATTTGACAGGTATAATCGACAGAAGCGACAAACCTGCCATAAGAAAAATAGCACGGCAAGGCAACGCAGTACTCGTTCCCTTATCTCTAAGGGAACCGAGGTTACGAAAGTAACCAGTACGTTCCCTTACGAGAACGTTCTCTCGTACTGCGTTGCAAACGCTATGGGAACGTTTCCATTTAAAACGCCGTGCTATTAATCTTTTGGCCGCTCTGACTCACCAGAGTTCCGGGAAGTACAGAATAGCCAGGATAAAAAGAGACCGAACATCGGGCCCATCAATTATCCGTAATAAAGACTGGCCAGAGCCAGTCATTTAACCCACAAGGTGATAGCCGTGTGTTTAATATCAAACTAGCCTGGGTCAGCAGAGCCAGAGTCTAGACTGAAAAGACTGTAACTGCAAAGCAGGGACATTAAAGTTATAATTCATCGGATCTGGCCAGAGCCAGTCACTTAGCCCACAAAGTGAAAACCGTGTGTTCAATATCAACTAGACTGGGTCACAGAGCCAGTGTCTAGACAGAAGAACTGTAGCTACAAGCAAGGGCATTAAAGCTATAATTCAACAATGTGGACGGAGCGGATATCCGGCCGCCGCACATATGCTATAGATGGGAATACCCAAGTGACCATGGTTCAAAACTAGTCTGGATCCACAGAGCCAGAGTCTAGACAGAAAGAATGCATGTCTGCAGAGCAGGGACATCCAGCTTATAGAATCTCACAAATGTGGACGGAGCGGACCAGCCGGCCGCCGCACAAATGTCTTCAATGGGAATACCACTTGACCAAGCCCACGAAGAGGCAACACCTCTCGTGGAATGAGCTCTAACACCTATGGGACAAGAGAGGCCCAGTGAGGTGTAAGCCAGGGCAATGGCGTCAACTATCCATCTGGACAGTGTGGTTTTAGTGACCGGGAGGCCCTTGGATCGGCCCCCGAAACACACAAAGAGCTGTTCAGACTGTCTGAAAGAGGCCGAACGCTCCAGATAAATTCTCAAAGCTCTGACTGGGCAAAGCATGAGAGAATCGCTATCCTCCTCGGAGGAGGGGAGAGCTGACAGAGAAATAACCTGGGCTCTGAACGGAGTTGAGAGCACCTTAGGAACATATCCATGTCTTGGCCTAAGAATGACCTTGGAGTCATTAGGACCAAACTCCAGACAGGAAGCACTGGTAGACAGCGCCTGTAAATCCCCTATTCTCTTTACTGACGCCAGTGCTAGAAGCAGGGCGGTTTTCAGAGAGAGAGACTTAGGATCAGCTGACTGAAGTGGTTCAAAGGGAGGTCCCTTAAGAGCCCGCAGGACCAAGGAGAGGTCCCAGGCCGGAACAGACGGTGGCCGAGGCGGGTTAAGCCTCCTGGCGCCCCTGAGGAAGCGAACTATAAGGTCGCTTTTTCCTAAGGAGGCCCCGGCTTCCAATACGTGAAAAGCAGCAATGGCTGCCACGTACACTTTGAGAGTGGAGGGGGAGCGACCCGCGTCCAACATCTCCTGTAGAAAAGACAGTACTCTTGGTACTTCACAAGTGTATGGGTCGAGGTCTCGAGCTAAACACCAGCTGGAAAACACTGACCATTTACTGAGATAGAGGCGTCTGGTAGACGGAGCTCTAGCTTCCTTTATAGTATTCAGGACGCCCTCTGGGAGGTTCTGGGGTACCCGTTGAGTGGCCATACATGTAGGGCCCATAAGTCGGGACGGGGATGCCAGATTGTCCTGTTGACCTGAGTCAGGAGGTCGCGCCTCACTGGGATTGGCCACGGGTCTGCTACAGACAGCTGCATCAACTCTGGGAACCAAACCTGGGTCCGCCAGAGAGGAGCTACTAATAGCACTGCGCTTTTCGTGTTCCTGATCCATTCGATGACCTGAGGGAGCATCGAGACCGGGGGGAACGCATAGAGAGGAAGGTTGGGCCAGTCGTGGGCCAACGCATCCCTGCTCTTTGAGAAAAAGATTGGGCATTGACAGTTGTCTTCTGAGGCGAAAAGATCTACTTCTGCCTTCCCGAAGACCTCCCAGAGTAGGAGAACTGTCTGAGGGTGGAGAGACCATTCCTCTGGGGGAATTCTGCCCCGAGAGAGCATGTCTGCTCCTGTATTCAACGTGCCTGGCACGTGAGCTGCCCTGAGCGAGCGCAGATTGGTGTGAGCCCATAGCAAGAGCTGTGAGGCTATGGCAAACAGGTTGCGGGACCTGAGGCCGCCCTGGCGATTTATGTAAGAGACCACCGACATGTTGTCCGTCCGTACCAACACGTGGTGTCCCGCCAGGTATGGGAGGAATGTTTTTAGGGCTAGAAAAACTGCTCTCATTTCGAGGCAGTTTATGTGTAGGCGTTTCTCCGAGCTCGACCAGAGGCCGGAGGCAGGCCTGCCCTCGTACAGAGCTCCCCAACCGGAGTTGGAGGCGTCTGTTGAAATCATCCTCCTCTCTGAAACTACCCCCATGCTTACGCCCTGCTGGTACCAGCTGGCGTTTTTCCAAGGGGCCAGGGCTTGAACACAGCGCTGGTCCACCTTGATAATCAAGTGGCCTGAATGCCAGGCATGGGGTGGCACCAGAGGAGCCAGCCACAGCTGAAGAGGACGCATACGCAGTAGGCCTAGTTGGAGTACTGATGATGCAGAGGCCATCAGGCCAAGGATCCTCTGAAACGTTCTGAGGGGTACAAGAGAGCCCTCTATGAACGATGCCGTGAGCTGCTGAATCGTTAGAGCACGGGCCGGTGTGGGCCATGCTCTCATAAGTACGGAGTCGAGAACTGTTCCCAGGAACGTGATACGTTGGCTGGGCAACAGAACACTCTTTGCAACATTGACCCTGAGCCCTAGACATTCTAGATGGCTGAGGAGCCAGGCTTTGTGAGTATGTGACTCCGCCTCTGACTGGGTCAGTATGAGCCAGTCGTCGAGGTAGTTTAGGATGCGCATTCCCCGCTGTCTCAGGGGGGAGAGAGCTGCATCCATGCACTTCGTGAATGTACGAGGCGCTAGTGCCAGTCCAAATGGAAGAACTGTGTACTGGTATGTCTGCCCCTCGAAGGCGAATCTCAAGAATGGCCTGTGGTGGGGGTTGTGAAAGTAAGCGTCTTTCAGATCTACTGAGAAAAACCAGTCGCCTGGGCGAATCTGCGTCAGGATATGTCTGGTCGTGAGCATTCTGAACGGCCGTGACATGAGAGCCTTGTTCAGATGTCTGAGATCTAAAATGGGTCTCAGGCCGCCGTCTTTCTTTGGAACAAGAAAGTATCGGCTGTAAAAACCTGACTCGCTCAGAGAAGGGGGGATCTTCTCGATGGCCCCTTTCGCCAGCAGACTTAACACTTCGGTGCGGAGGACATGACTCAATGTGCCCCTTACCGTGGTTTGTATAACCGCGCGAAAACGCGGTGGTCTGCGGGCGAACTGAAGCGAGTAACCATGCTTTATGATGTTCATCACCCATACTGAAACTCCGGGGATAGCTTGCCAAGCTAGAGCCCGCAGAGCTAGAGGCATTATCATATCTGGAACACCCAAAGTGGGGGGCTCGGACTGACATGTATGCATGTGAGAAATTATGCTCGATTTGTGCTTTGTGTGGGTCGCTGTTAAAACAGCGTTTGTTTGCAGGGGTGCGTGACATGTGACGGGCCCATGAACTGCATTTAGAACTGCTGCAGCCGCCTGAACTGAAGAGGGAGCCGTGAGCAGTAGTCGAGCGATTTTTGGGGCTGGTCCGGCCGCAGCGGGACAGTGACCCCTCTTTGTGCCGGTTAGGACGGCTTCTTGGGCTCGTGATCGAGCGTCAGCTTCAGCCGCGGGCCCTGGCGCTTAGGGAACGGGAACCGTTTCGCTGGCTTCATGTGCTTACTGGTCTCAGCCGCTGGGCGGGGCTGGAGGACCTGGGACACCACTTTCTCAGGTCGCGGCGTGCTCTTGGGGCGCCGTTGGACTGAGCTGGAGCGCTTTGGTAGAAAGTGTCTCATGGCGCTGGAAGCCTTCTGAGCTTCAGTGAAGCGATCGGCGAAGCCGCTGACAGATGGGCCGAAGAGACCTGAGGCTGTGACGGGCGAGTCGAGGAAGGCAGATTTATCCGCGTCCCTGATCTCGGTTAAGTTTAGCCAGAGGTGGCGCTCCATTACCACTAGGCTGGCCATATTGCGGCCCAGGGCTAGAGCGGTGGTCTTCGTGGCCCTCAGTGCCAGATCCGTGGCACTCCTGAGGTCTTTAAATGTGTCTGGGTCCGGGCCTGACTCATCCATGGAACGGAGAAGTTTGGCCTGGAAGGCTTGAAGCGTCGCCATGGCGTGAAGTGCAGAGGCGGCTTGACCGGCGGCAGCGTATGCGCGGCTGGCATTGGCCGAAGTAGTTCTGCACGGCTTAGAAGGGTGCACCGTCTTAGACCTCCAACTACCTGCAGTGGGGGGGCATAAGTGTGCAGCGACCGCTTCCTCCAGTGGGGGGAGAGACACATATCCTTTCTCTTCAGCGCCGTCAACAGTGGAGAGCGTAGAAGAGGCGGATGAGCGCGTTCGCGCTGAAAAGGGCGCGCGCCAGCATTTTGTGAGCTCTTCGTGAACCTCAGGCATAAATGGAGCGGCGCGCTGACGAGGGGCCTGCTGGCGCCCCGGCAGGTACCATTCATCGAGGCGGCTTCTGGCGGGCTCAGCTGGAGAAAGCCAATCGAGTCCCAACTCGTCAACAGCGCGAGACATGACACGGAGAAGTTCGGCGTCAATGCTCGCTCGAGTATCAGAAAACTCTAGCTGAGAGGGGGGGGCGGGGTCCGCGGAGCCCGACCAATCCTCGCTCTCAGATGCCGCCATAGAAAGTGCGTCATCGACGTCATCCGGAGATGCGCCGAAAGAGACGAGTCCAGCCGCTTCAGACGAGGGGCGCTGCTCGCTCCGAGAGAACAGGACAGGCGAAGAAGGCGTGGGCGAGGCACGAGGAGAAAGGCCCGGCGTGCACTCGCTAAACTCACCGCGCTCAGGACGCCTCTGATCGCGCCGCTTCTTCCTACGGGGCTCGTGGGGCGCCGAAGACGGAAGGTGGGCGGAATCGGTCACCGTCGAAGACAGCCTTGAACGGAGAACGGAGACAGGCATCCCGTCGCAGAATTGGCAGCCGCCTTTCATGAGCGCTGCCTCGGCGTGCTCAGGGCCGAGGCAGGCCGCACACTGGGTGTGTCCGTCGGATGCATGCAGGGAGACCCGCAGCTCTCACAGATGGAGAGAGGCATTATGCCGCGCTGTGAAAACAGCGGTTTGCTCTTTTAGATAAATATGCAATGAAAAGGATATAATTTTTCGTCGGATGCCACAGGGAAACGCTCAGCTGGCGAGATGCCGGGATGCGAAGCTGTTCCGCTGGACGGCTTTTCCACGACGAGGGCTTCTTACGACCGGAGAAAATCAGCGACGAGGTGAGTCGAGCTGAAGGAGATTAAATCTGTCAAATGGCGGATTCTATCTGTATTTATATGTTATGGTCACGTGTAGTTTCGCGCGCTTGACAGTGACAGAGCGCCAAGCGCCCTGATTGGCTCGCGCGCTTCTGTCTATCCGCCATTGGTTCGTGCAGTTGCCCACAGCACAGCCTATCAGCTCACTCACGTGGGTCTGATGCTCTAGCCTGTGCTGTAGCAAATGCGTTTTAAAATAAAGGCTTCAATATTCTCGAGAAAAGGAGTTTTCCCATAGCGTTTGCAACGCAGTACGAGAGAACGTTCTCGTAAGGGAACTGTACATATTATATATATATAAAGCGACTGCATTACACGGCACTGCTGAAATACACACGCATTTGGCGGGTGTTAATGTCAAGCCCTGGTTGTAATAATTCTGAATGTATCATTTATTTAAACATTTTTCTTTTTTAAATGCCTTGCCGTTTTAAGAGTTTGCAAGGCAGTTAGTTGTGTGAATGTTTGTGGATTCAATTAAAATTCACACTCATGAATTGAAAGGGAGCCAAATCTTCAATTCTGAATTTTTGGTATAGTGTAGTTTTCGGTAGTTTCCACTTGTTCCACCACATATATATATATATATTTTTTGCAGTCAAGATGTTTAAAAAGTTGTGTATGACTTGCAATATATCATGAGAAATCCTGCACATCTTCTCATTCTCTACTTGTCCTTGACCTTTCCACATCTCATTCATCCCTGGGTCAAAGAGACTTATCAGTTCCCCTCTCATGTGAATCTGAAGGAATAAGTCTTTCATGCTCCGCCCGTCTGTTCAATTACTCCTCGAGTACGGCAGTAAATTATCACCTCCACTCGTGTTAATCTGAATGTATTGTTTCCATCTATAGACAGCGTCCTCAATCTCTCCCATGTTTCTTCTCTTCTGTTTCCCACCCACCGCAGTCCATTAATAACTTTTATGATGTCATAAAGAGTCGTCGCTCCCGTAATGCACTTCTCTAATAGGGCTAATGTTTATGCCTCATTAATGCTCTTAATTTGCTTAACCCTCCAATCCAATGATTCATTCGCTTGACTTCTAATTGTGCTTCGGTAATTTATTACGCTCAGAACTGATGATAATAATCAATGAGAGTGTGTGGATTCGGGCATGGGCGTGAGTTATACTCTCAAATAGCTGATTACATGCTTCATGAGCTCGGCTGCTCTGATATTACCTGTCCAATCTCACCGCCGCCCACGTTAAAAGCCCCGTAATTACTCCCGAGCTCACTCGAGCAGCAGCAAATGAGCTTTTTCCCTCAAATCCCGGCTTGTTCGAGAGATCTGACCGCTGCCACACCATGAGCATGTGGGTGTTCCTTCAACTACAGCCCTGTGGATGTTTAGAAAATAAACTCAGAATCAGTACTTTAATTTGTGCACTAACAGACGATTTGGGTTAGAAAAATTGTTTAATTCATACTTGTTTTAAGCAAGGATGCATTAAATTGATCAAAAGTCACATTTATAATGTTTCAAAAGATTTCTATTTCAAATAAATGCTGATCTTTTCATCAAAGAAAATCAAAGAACTTTCTATTCGTCAAAGAATGCTGGAAAAACAAAAATATATGAAACAGCAAAACTTTTTTTCAACATTGATAATGATCAGAAATGTTTCTTGATCATCAAATCATCATATAAAAATGATTTTTGAAGGATCATGTCGCACTGAAGACTGGAGTAATGATGATTAGAAATGACGGAAAAATAAATATTCTGTTCGTAAGTGACATTTACCTTGATTTTTACTTGGTTTGCTCAGTAATAAAGTTTTTGGAAAACTTAATCAGTGGCAGAATTGTTGGCTTTGTGTTGTTTTTCACACAATATAGAATATTCATGGTCGTTTATGCTTCATTTAGATTATCATAGTAAAAAGTGCAATTATTCATACTTTTTTAATTTTTAAGGGTGAATGTGTGGCTCTAAGAGAAGGAGAAAACAATACATAAAACGCATACTTATAAACTGAAAAGGCCTAATAAATTATTTTAAATATTACAATCTGTTACTTAAAGGGGTGGGTGATTATGATTTCACTTTACTAACTTTAGTTAGTGTGTAATGTTGCTGTTTGAGCATAAACAACATCTGCAAAGTTACAACGCTCAAAGTTCAAAGCAAAGGAAGATATTTACTTTTACAGACATCGCTTTTTTAAGGACTATAACAAACGACTGATAGGGGCTACAATGAGCTTCTTCACGACATCACTAACCCTAAAATTTACATAAACCCCTCCCCCGGGAACGCGATTTATAGATTATCATGACAGAATATGTTAATCAATGACTAGAAGATAGTTAACTCCACATGAGCTACATAAATTCATCAACTAACCATTCAGAAATGTCCTGTTGCTTCTACATGTTGTCACTTCTTCTTGAGTCTCTCCATCATTGTCTGACTCCGGTTTGAACATAAAAAGGCTAAAAGATTTTGAAATGTTCAGTGCATGTCTGTGTGAGGTAAAACGGCAAAATCTCTTGAAGCTCCGCCCTCTGTGCTGGGAGCAGCAGCTCATTTGCATTTAAAGGAACAGACACAAAACGGTGTGTTTTTGCTCACCCTCAAAGAGTGACAATTTTAACATATAAAAATATCTGTGGGGGTATTTGAGCTAAAACTTCACATACACACTCTGGAGACAACAGAGACTTATTTGACATCTTTTGAAAAGGGCATTATGGGACCCCTTTAAAGTGCCATTAGTTGAAGAAACAGCCATGTGACGTCCTGCTTAATTACTGGAGATCATGTTGGCAGAGGAATCAGTCTGAGAAACAGGTGAAAAGTTGTTTCCCACAGCAGAAGTCCACATGCTCAGGCCGGGTCTGGTGGTGTGTGGCTATAGGCTATCGACTGTTCCTCTAGCGGAGCGTGTGTTCACGCTCCTCTGCTTTCATTACAGATCAGGGGAAGCAGTAATTAGCCAAAGCTCCCTGCCGCTTTTAAATTACCTTAAGACATCCACTTAACTTCAGCCTCCCGGAGCCCAGCGGACTCGATGCTGCCAGCGGATGTCAGGAGGAGCCCGGACAGACCCGCCGGGGGCCCTGAAGACCACGTCTGCTGTTAGCTTCATTAATGAACCACAACACACCTCCAGCTGAGACTTCACCACACACTCACTGGAGCGGCTTTACAGTGAGCAGAAGTGATGAGAGACAACAGAAAGTTTGCTTTATAAAATCTATTCACATTAGATAAAATCTCCAGAGGCCAACTGTTGCCTGAATGTGTGTATTATTATCTTAGAAGGGGAAAATACTTGTACCCTACGGCAGATGGGATAGATAGATAGATAGAACGATAAATATATGGAGATTGACAGAGATAGATAGATAGATAGATAGATAGATAGATAGATAGATAGATAGATAGATAGATAGATAGATAGATAGATAGATAGATAGATAGATAGATAGATAGATAGATAGATAGATAGATAGATAGATAGATAGATAGATAGATGGAGATTGACAGAGATAGATAGATAGATAGATAGATAGATAGATAGATAGATAGATAGATAGATAGATAGATAGATAGATAGATAGATAGATAGATAGATAGATAGATAGATAGATAGATAGATAGATAAATATATGGAGATTGACAGAGATAGATAGATAGATAGATAGATAGATAGATAGATAGATAGATAGATAGATAGATAGATAGATAGATAGATAGATAGATAGATAGATAAATATATGGAGATTGACAGAGATAGATAGATAGATAGATAGATAGATAGATAGATAGATAGATAGATAGATAGATAGATAGATAGATAGATAGATAGATAGATAGATAGATAGATAGATAGATAGATAGATAGATAAATATATGGAGATTGACAGAGATAGATAGATAGATAGATAGATAGATAGATAGATAGATAGATAGATAGATAGATAGATAGATAGATAGATAGATAGATAGATAGATAGATAGATAGATAGATAGATTAGATTCAATTCAAATTCTCACTCATTGAAAGGAAAACGAACGAACTGCGTCAAGTGCACAGCTCTCAATTAATTTAGCAAACAATTTAAAATTTTCTTTTGTTTCGAACTTCCCGTGGGTTTTGTGAAGAGATTCTTGGCCCTATCCAGACTTATTAGCATCCCTGATCCTAAAAGTCCCAGCGCACCTGCTAAGCATCCATTCACATTAGTGGAGTTCTCCGGACACCCACTGATTCCTGAATATAGACACGTATTTGCATCGCAGCGGGGGCCACATTGGGACAATGCTCAAATATCCGCACACGGGCAAAACCTTCACATGATTCCTTCCCAAACAAAGCAGCTATTTGGCATGTGGTAAAGCCTGTTTGTGCCACAATAGCAGCTTTAAATGAGCAGAGAATATCCTTTTAAAATTAAACGTGGGCAATTTTATTTCCTTTGTATTCGTTTCGCTGTACTTGATGATTATTTCATGAAACGCTTCCTGCTGAGGCTTTTCATTCTCCGGAGCCACTTCGGTATCAGGGAGGTCAAATATTATGTGAGTAGACATTACATTTTAAGGTTAAAAAACGTGCTATTCATTCCGGAGATAGGTTGAAAGGGAATTAATGAAGGCAATATAAAAGCACGACCTTCGCTCTCCTGAATGCCACGACTAAAAGACGGCACAGAGGATCTATGAATGCCAAACATCTTATTAAAGTTCTTAGACAAAAGAAAGAACGCAGGCGCAGGTTACGGTCCACACGAGTCTTTCATTGACTGTGTGTGTGTGTGAGAGAGAGAGAGAGAGAGAGAGAGAGAGAGAGAGAGAGAGAGAGAGAGAGAGAGAGAGAGAGAGAGAGAGAGAGAGAGAGAGAGAGAGAGAGAGAGAGAGAGAGAGAGAGAGAGAGAGAGAGAGAGAGAGAGAGAGAGAGAGAGAGAGAGAGAGAGAGATACTGAAATACTGGGCTGCTATACTACAGCCTGACCTTGATGATGCGACAGTCACATGACTCCTGAAAAATAACAGCAAGCCACAAGTAATTCACAAATTTGCCATATGGAAATAATATTTAAAACTATAACATATAAATGACTGTTTTAGACACCTGTGTGTTTTATATGATTCAATATCTATATTCTATATACATTGGAAAGTGTTACAAAAACAGCTAAAAATAATTTTTGACAACAGATATGTAAATGGTTCAAGTTTATTTACTATTTGTTTATATTATTATAGTTTAAAAATGTAATAATGTATATTTTGCCGATTTTCCCAGCTGGAAGTCTGACAATATTATTTCCAAGGATTAAGATAATCAGAAGCAGGTGTGATGATGTTTCATGAACCCTAAATGTATACAGAATAAATAAATAATCCTATACAATATTACAGCTTGATTGAAAATCCCAAGTGACATTTACTTTAATTAGTATTTTTTTGTTTGTAATATATAGAGATATATTTATACAGAATTTTTTTTTACAAAATTAGCTATAAATCATTTTTCACATAAAAAAAACAAACATTTGAATGGTTTAAGTTTATTTACTCTTTTTTTTATATTATTATAGTCTAGAAATGTAATAATTTATATTTTTTATGGATTTTGTATTTTAGATTAAAAATCTGAATTTTCCAAATTGAACATGTCTGTTTCCAAATGATATTTACTTTAATAATACATGTTTTTGCCAGTAATAGTGTGTGTGTGTGTGTGTGTGTGTGTGTGTGCGTGCGTGCGTGCGTGCGTGTGTGTGTGTGTGTGTGTGTGTTACAAAAACAGCTATAAACAAATTTTCAGACAATAAATATTTACATGGATTATGTTTATTTACTCTTTGTTTGGATTATTAGTTTAAACACATAATAATTCATATATTTGTGCATACTTTTATTATGGTCTTACATATTTTAAGATTAAAAGTCTAGATTTTCCAAATTGGAAATCCGATATAATTTCTATTGCACTTTACCAAGTAATAAGTTATGTGCAAGTTACATGTCCCAAAATATGTGCAAGTAAATCACATTTTCAGTTTTTGAATCATTTTACAAAATTACAGCTTTGTTGAAAGTAAATATGAGTAAATTTGAGTAAATATATTTTTTATTTCAGACAATAATAATTACAATGCTTATGTTTATTTACCCTTTTTATTTAGATTATTATAGTTTAAACGTAACAATTAATATTTGAATGGTTTTATATTTTAAGTTTGAACATTTTCCAAGCTGACATAATTTCTATTGCACGTATTAAGCTCATCAGAAGCAGGTGTGATTATGGTTTATTTAGCGTCCACGTGAGCTGATGAACTTTGCCATTCATTGAACGTTTCTTTTTGCACCTGGTACGATATAAAACCTGTTAATGCGATTTTATGACAGCAGAAATGATTTATGGAGTCACTGTTGACAAGGTCCGCCGGCAGACCGTGTCAATATCATCTATCTTTCTTAGGTGCTGTTTGGATCTCACTTAATGTTTAATAAACTTTCTCTCTTTCAAAGACCTTTTGCTCTATTCTTCCTTTTTTGTCCCACACAGAGATTTATAAGTGTCTCTGGTTAATGAGACAAATCAGGACATAAATCAATCAATGTGCCACTAATGAAAGCAAATGGAACGCACAGAGGCAGAATTACATGGAGGAAACGCAGTCAGTTGTAACATGGCGTCTAGAAAGCGACGGTCTCTGTCCAGATTAATGGCCACGGCGGGAACACGCTAACAACCTGCTAGATTGTGTTGATCAGACTCATGTAGCGTATAATGTTAGCACAACGGCCACCAGTAGCTGATGCTGCCTTCACGTTCAGACACTTCATCCTTCTTGAATTTCAGTCAGATACAGGTTATTTACGCTCTTTAATACACTTTAAATGATTATTCATATATGTAAATATGCACTACTTTAACGACAAGAGAAGGTGATGTAGTGGCCCGCCAAACTCAGGAACTTGGGTATCAAAATTATCCCAAAAATGACTAATCAGAGCAGAGTAGACCAATCACAACAGACTGAGCCATCTGGCCAATCAGAGTAGAGTAGGCCAATCAGAGTAGAGTAGGCCAATCAGAGTAGAGTAGACCAATCACTACAGACTGGGTCATCTGATCAATCAGAGCAGAGTAGACCAATCACAACAGACTGGGCCATCTGACCAATCAAAGCAGAGTAGACCAATCACAACAGACTGAACCATCTGACCAATCAGAGCAGAGTAGACCAATCACAACAGACTGAGCCATCTGACCAATCAGAGCAGAGTAGACCAATCAAAACAGACTGGGCCATCTGACCAATCAGAGCAGAGTAGACCAATCACAACAGACTGAACCATCTGACCAATCAGAGCAAAGTAGACCAATCACAACAGACTGGGTCATCTGACCAATCAGAGTAGAGTAGACCAATAACAGACTGGGCCATCTGACCAATCAGAGCAGAGTAGACCAATCACAACAGACTGGGCCATCTGACCAATCAGAGCAGAGTAGACCAATCACAACAGACTGAACCATCTGACCAATCAGAGCAAAGTAGACCAATCACAACAGACTGGGCCATCTGACCAATCAAAGCAGAGTAGACCAATCACAACAGACTGAACCATCTGACCAATCAGAGCAGAGTAGACCAATCACAACAGACTGAGCCATCTGACCAATCAGAGCAGAGTAGACCAATCACAACAGACTGGGCCATCTGACCAATCAGAGCAGAGTAGACCAATCACAACAGACTGAACCATCTGACCAATCAGAGCAAAGTAGACCAATCACAACAGACTGGGTCATCTGACCAATCAGAGTAGAGTAGACCAATAACAGACTGGGCCATCTGACCAATCAGAGCAGAGTAGACCAATCACAACAGACTGAACCATCTGACCAATCAGAGCAAAGTAGACCAATCACAACAGACTGGGTCATCTGACCAATCAGAGTAGAGTAGACCAATCACAACAGACTGAGCCATCTGACCAATCACAACAGAATAATCAAGTATATTTTTCTTTTGCTATTATTATCATCAAGCATTATTTACTTAATCAACGGTTTGTTTTTTTCAGTGTATTTGCCAAATGCAGACAGTCAGTCCTAAAGATTGAATTTGAAAAACAAATCTAAACTAAAAACAGTTTGAACAAAACTCCCAAATACAGGCTGACCCGCTGGACTTTGGTAATGGCAGTGTAGAGGTGTTTATGATCAAAAATAATAAACAAGTGATGCATGTGCATTCACTGTGAAGAGCTCAACAAGAGCCGTCACAAAGGTTAACAATAAACAAGTAAACAAACAAACCAATAAATAACGATTCCCTCACTCACGTCCTGCTCCTTAGTTCATTAGTCACCCGAAAGGTCTCGTCTAGAAGCAAGGGATTGTGGGTACTCAGAAAACTCCACTGGCAAAGGTTCTTAAGGGAAACTCACTTCTGGGCCAACAGTAAGTAATTAACAGCAATTAGTGTTTGTGATTAACTGCCTCAGGTGAGAAAAAAAGGAAGGGGAGGAGAGGAAAAAGAACAAGGGAGGGGGAGAGAGAAAGAAACCACTACGACCAACAGAGAGTGTGTAGCATATTAAACTGAGAGAACACACCAGACAGACAGACAGACAGACAGACAGACAGACAGACAGACAGACAGACACCTTAGCAACTGCATAGCAATTCCCTAACAACCACTCAGAGCAGCTTATCAATCCATCTATCAATTTACCACACATTCTCTCTATTGTCTGTTCACGTCGTCCATTAAAACCCAAATGCTCAACTGAACAACAGATGATTCGGTTCCGATTGGATGACATGCCTATCCTGACAGCTCGAGGAGCACAAATGAACCTAAAATGGGATTCTGAGAAATGATTTTGAGAAATAACAGAATTATGAATATCCTGACAGGCCTATTAGTCTCCTGCTCTCCGCGTGGCTTTGTCGTGATCTTCTACATTGTATTTCCACACAATGATTCAATTAAATGCAAATGGAGGTGATGTAAACCATATTGCTTCTTTCAGCGCTGTCAGATCTCCACAGTCCAATCAAAATACGCTCGATTTTCAGGAGAGCATTTAGAACCTCTAGAGGGAAAACTATTCAGGTACAAAACACACAATATCACCAATTTTGAGGGCTGTTCTGTGCTTATTCATCAGCTAAAGCAAGCATCACTACTACTACTGCTCGTAAAGAACACTAACGGTGTGTTCACACTCGACAGGTTTGGTTGGATTAAAACGAACTCTGGTTTGATTGCTCTGTTAGTGCGGTTCATTTGAATAAGTGTGAACGCTGACATCTGTTTCACCAAACAAGCAGACCAAGACGCTGAAAAGATGGGTCTCAGTCCATTTCCAAACCAACTCTGGTGAAATATGAACGCAACACGTACCAAAGACAAGTAAACGAACCAAGAACAGGACATGATGTCACAAGATGTGACCCTAAACAGGACAGAAAGCTCAAGCATACCTGTTTTTTCTCATAGTCGTGATGTTGCCCATCACAGTTCAGTACAGGATCAGAACCGCGTCTCCTCGCAGCAGATCTTGGTTTGTGTGACGGAGGGATTCCTGAAGCTGTTTTGACTCATTCACACATTTATAAGCTCTTCACGAGTTCTCAGCTGGTCAGAATACCAACATATGTAGCTACGCACATACAACGAGCGCATTTATCCCAGCACACAGCATTGTTCGGTAAGTTCTGTCATGAAATATACGTAATAAAGCCGACCAATCAGGTTGTGAACATATCCCTATGTCTTTAGGATCGGTATCTTTAGGTTCGGTGTTAAATGCCAATGTGAACGCTAAGCTAAGCGGACCAGGTCTAAATGAATGGTTTCTTTTGGTCCGGACCAAATGAACCAAACTACAAATGCTAAGTCAAGTCAAGTCAACCTTTATTTTTACAGCACATTTAAAAACAACAGAAGTTGACCCAAAGTGCTTTACAGATCAAGCAAGAATAAATAAACACATTTAAATACAACATCATACATTCTATCAGCTTCAAAAACCCATTTCATGAAAAGCCAAAGAAAACAGATAGACTTAAAAATGGCTAGCGATGAAGATGGCCTCACATGGAAAGTAAGACTATTCCATAATTTCGGACCCCTCACCGAAAAGGCACGGTCACCCTTGGATTTATAACGCCAACGAGGAAGCGCCAATAGCAGTCGGTCAGAAGACCTGAGTGCTCTAGTTGGAGAGTAATGGTGTAAAAGGTCACTAATGTATTTGGGTGCGAGACCAAATAGTGCCTTGTAAATAAAAGTCAAAATTTTTAAATCCACCCTGAATTTCACACAGGTGAACAAGTGTGAACACACCCTAAGACCGCTTTCACACCTAGAGAGTTTTTTTTAACCTGGCATGTTTTCTCCATTCTTTGGGTTCGTTTAGTCATATACAGTATGAACATGCAATCTCACTCGGATCCGCACCAAAACACATTGTGTGTTTGTTTTGCTAATGCCTCTCAAAATGAATTGTGGGTTAACCTGAAGCAAAGACGAGGTGAAATGCCTAATTGAAATTTGGTCGGACAAACATATTTCAGAACAACTGTCCGAAACAAAGAAAAATACCAACGAAGCCACTGATTCTTGCTCAAAATTATGAAGTAATATAATGACAGGTACAAAGAAAGCCACAATAAACCTGCAGAGCTGTTGTCTATCCATCCTGATGGATGACTGATATGAACGAAATCCCAGATCATAAACAGCTGACCAAGGAGAGGACAGTTTTCTCGCACTTGACTCATAATAAAGTCCCTTGTGGTGAAAATCAAGCTTTTAATGTTGTTTATATGTCTATGTGGTATTTTTAATATGGTTTAAGACACACCATGTGCAAATTCATAAGTCAACACCATTGCTGAGTATTTTCTCTTTAACCAAAGACAGTCTCAAAAACACGAAATCGAAAACACATTTGAAATCGCTGGTGTTTCTGAGGTCACAAACTACCTTGTAACCAATCAGATCAATGTGTGATCATCAACCAGTGGATCTCTGAGCTGCTGTGAGTGAGTGGAGGCGGGGCTCATTTGCATATTCATAGAATTGTGTATACTAAATGAGGCAAGGGTGTAGAGTTACATTCAAACTATTTTAAGGAATGAAGAAATTTTCTTCAACGAAAAAATATTTAAATATGTAATTTTGGTGATCAAAGATGAGTTTTAAGGGATAAAATGATTGACTACAGGGAACTTTAACTAATTTCTGTCCATTTAGATTTTTTTCCTTGTGAAAGCGAACCGAACCAAGAAGAAATTGCAACATTGTACTAAATTTAATGCCAGTTTAGGAACAAAGCATCGATCTACAGGTGTGACAATGCCTTAAGTATAAAAGTTTTTCCCCTCTGTCGCTTGCATTAGTGAATCGCTTTGTGATCAGGAGAGACGGACAGGACGAGTTCCAGTGTGTGTGTGCCACTGAGACTTCTGATGGTATCGTCAGGGCGGCCGAGGGCCTCAGAGAGCACAAAGAGAGGATTATGGGTAACAGATAAGACTATCAGCGGCCATTAACCATCACCTCTACTCTCTCCAGCCACACACACACACACACACACACACACACACACACACACACACACACACACACACACACACACGCACACACACAGCCCTCTTATCAGTCGCCATCAACAGACAGAATCTGAGCAATCATTGAATTATTAATTGCACACATTCATCTAGAATGCAACTCACACTTAGAAGAAAATGTTCTATATGGAACCTTAAAGGGTTCTGTCTGGCGCATCATAGAACATTTCTCCTTATGTACAGTGCTATGCATAAGTTTAGACACCCATGCTAAAGTTGACTAAAAAGAGGAATAAAAAATCATCTTTTGGAAATTGAACTTAATGCCTTAATTTAAAAAATAAGGAAAAATCCAACCTTTAAGGACACCAATTTTCTTTGTGAATGAATAATGTATCGTAAATAAATAAATGTTCTTCATTAAAATACAGGGTGCATAAGTTTGGACACCCCTATGTTAAATTCCCATAGAGCCAGGCAGATTTTTATTTTTAAAGGCCAGTTATGCCAATCTCTAGGTATGGTGAAGGCTATGTGATGATGTGGGGCTATTTTAATTCCAGAGGCCAAGGGAACTTTATCAGGATGCATAGTATCCTGGATCCATGAAGTAACTGGCCTTTAAAAATTAAAATCTGCCTGCCTCTATGGGAATTTAACATAGGGGTGTCCAAACTTATGCACCCTGTATTTTAAGGAAGAACATTTATTTATTTACGATACATTATTCATTCACAAAGAAAATTGGTGTCCTTAAAGGTTGTATTTTTCCTCATTTTTTAAATTAAGGCATTAAGTTCAGTTTCCAAAAGATGATTTTTTATTCCTCTTTTTAGTCAACTTTAGTATGGGTGTCTAAACTTATGCATAGCACTGTAGAACCTTTTTGACATAAACTTTAGAATTGAGTCAAGAACCCTAGAGTCATATATAGAACCCCATTGAACTTTTTTTCAAAGAGCGCGCAATCAACATAATTTGCGTTCGAATCTAGTTAAATCAGACTCGACTTCTTACTGAAAACATGTCTGCAGACTTCAACAGTGCATTAAAGTAAGCACTTATCTAGACAAGTACACTTTTGAGTATGTAGTACAAGACTAAATGCTCATCTCATTTTATGCATAGATCATGTATCATATTTTATTGGACAACAAGACAAATGTTCACTTATTTACAGTTTCTATTGTTAACCAAGACAGAGTGTGTATAAATCATCAGGTTATGTCATTATTTCCTACAGACACACTTCTGATGCCGTCATGGCTCCAATTACCATTACGTTCTGTTGTGAGACTATAAACTCCTCTCAGACGGATAATCAAATCTACAGTAAATCACATTTAATAAATGACTCTCTATATACAGCATCTCTTCATCTCCATCCCATTCAGCCCTGATTTGATTTCTGCCCTGAAGGTTTTTCACACCTCAAGAAAATGCATTTGCTGTTTTATAAAAAATAAAAAATAAATATTCTGTGATTTTCCTCAAGAACAAAATAGAAAGCATTCAGCGTCTCCTTGTCTTTCCAATCTAAAATCAAATGTAAAGTCTCTCAAGTAAACAGCAATAAAAGATAGAGAGATGCAGGATTTGCCAGATGTTATAAAACACAAATAAATCTTAAAAATAAAGGTTCCAGAAAGAACCGGATTAAAGATTCATTTAACCAGAGACAAGCCTATATTTAGATGGATGGATGGCTTTTTACCTTCTGTAAAGTGTTGAACAAGCAAACAGTCTCAGAAACGTCACTGTTCTCATCAGTCACTGTAAACTCAGTGTATATTAAAGAGCTGAGTTGTTCAGTACGCGGTGTCGTCTGATCTGACCTGATGTGATCTGAGAGCGCTTGAACCACAGACACAAACGCAACAGATATTACTCATTTCTGTTCTTCTTCAGAGAGGTTTATGTATCCAGCGCATGAGGGTCAGTCGTCCCTGACAGTGAAATGATGTTTTATTGAGTTCCAGGGTTTGTCTGCTGACGTGTGAATGCTGCTGTGTTGACTTTCATTCACTTCTCAACAGATTGAAGAGCAGTACTGCAGTAAAACCCACGAAAGCAAAGAAATAAAGGAAGAAAAGGCACGCACGCGCAGAAGAACGCAGTAAAGCAGCATATGACGGCTCCTTCAGCTGAGCTTCTGTGTGTCGAATGCAGGTTCAAAAGCAACAGTGTCTTTGAAACTACAAGATCATCATTTAACATGGATCAACTACAGTCAAAATTACAGGTTTGAACATTGCACATGCTTTATAGTTCACAATTATGTCTAATTTTGCACTCTGAGGGACAAAAGATTTTACATAATATATTTATGCACAGCAATTATATGGACAACAATCAAAGGAACGCACAATACACACAGAAAATCCCACAATGCCTCTGGGCTCTGGTCAACAGTGACACAATGTACAAGAGAGATTCATTTAACTATTGTTTGGGGACAAACTTTGAGATGTCCTCAACTGAAATTAATAAAGTAATAATATATTATATAAACAAAAACAGAAAATATATATATATTATTCAGCATTTTTGTCTCGTTTTCCAGTAAAGCATTTTCACATCTTTTAAACCAAGGTCATTTCACTCTAAAATCAAAATAGCATAAAATAAAATATTGAAATATCAAAATTAAAATAATATATTATTATAATACTAATAAACACCCTTTAAATCATGGTCAATTTACTTAAAAAGTAAAATTGCATATATATATATATATATATATATATATATATATATATATGTATATACACTCACCTAAAGGATTATTAGGAACACCATATTAATACTGTGTTTGACCCCCTTTCGCCTTCAGAACTGCCTTAATTAAGTGGCATTGATACAACAAGGTGCTGAAAGCATTATTTAGAAATGTTGGCCCATATTGATAGGATAGCATCTTGCAGTTGATGGAGATTTGTGGGATGCACATCCAGGGCACGAAGCTCCCGTTCCACCACATCCCAAAGATGCTCTATTGGGTTGAGATCTGGCGACTGTGGGGGCCATTTTAGTACAGTGAACTCATTGTCATGTTCAAGAAACCAATTTGAAATGATTCGAGCTTTGTGACATGGTGCATTATCCTGCTGGAAGTAGCCATCAGAGGATGGGTACATGGTGGTCATAAAGGGATGGACATGGTCAGAAACAATGCTCAGGTAGGCCGTGGCATTTAAACGATGCCCAATTGGCACTAAGGGGCCTAAAGTGGCTCAGTGGTTCATGTAGATTGTCTACAAACCGGAAGGTTGGTGGTTCAATCCCCGGTTCCACCTGACCAAGTGTCGAGGTGTCCTTGAGCAAGACACCTAACCCCAGCTGCTCCCGACGAGCTGGATCGCCTTGCATGGCTGACACCGCCATCGGTGTATGAATGAATGAGTGAATGGGTGAATGTGAGGCAATATTGTAAAGCGCTTTGGTGGCCATTGGGTCTGTGAAAGCGCTATATAAATGCAGTCCATTTACCATTTTTAAAGTGTGCCAAGAAAACATCCCCCACACCATTACACCACCACCACCAGCCTGCACAGTGGTAACAAGGCATGATGGATCCATGTTCTCATTCTGTTTACGCCAAATTCTGACTCTACCATCTGAATGTCTCAACAGAAATCGAGACTCATCAGACCAGGCAACATTTTTCCAGTCTTCAACTGTCCAATTTTGGTGAGCTCGTGCAAATTGTAGCCTCTTTTTCCTATTTGTAGTGGAGATGAGTGGTACCCGGTGTGGTCTTCTGCTGTTGTAGCCCATCCGCCTCAAGGTTGTGCGTGTTGTGGCTTCACAAATGCTTTGCTGCATACCTCGGTTGTAACAAGTGGTTATTTCAGTCAAAGTTGCTCTTCTATCAGCTTGACTCAGTCGGCCCATTCTCCTCTGACCTCTAGCATCAACAAGGCATTTTCGCCCACAGGACTGCCGCATACTGGATGTTTTTCCCTTTTCACACCATTCTTTGTAAACCCTAGAAATGGTTGTGCGTGAAAATCCCAGTAACTGAGCAGATTGTGAAATACTCAGACCGGCCCGTCTGGCACCAACAACCATGCCACGCTCAAAATTGCTTAAATCACCTTTCTTTCCCATTCTGACATTCAGTTTGGAGTTCAGGAGATTGTCTTGACCAGGACCTAACCCCTAAATGCATTGAAGCAACTGCCATGTGATTGGTTGATTAGATAATTGCATTAATGAGAAATTGAACAGGTATTCCTAATAATAATAATAATAATAATAATAATAATAATATATATATATATATATATATATATATATATATATATATATATATATATATATATATATATATATATATATAAAATACAAATAAAAAATAAAAATGACCCTTAATGCTCCTGAATCAGGCAACATCAGACAGTACCTGAAACAAAGTCTAGCAAATGCAGGTGGTTATGAGGTGAAATCACTTTAAAAGCACTAAAAACATGAAGGAAAAGCTGGTGAAAGCCTGTCGGGATGATTTCCTACTTGAGATTCCTCCTCGAATGAAGAACTCTTGGAATTAATGCTGCCGCACTTCAAAATGTCACATTTTCTTGAAGAATCTATTCATTCATATTTTTGGTCAATTTTGAGGTGTAGCTTCTACTCTTAATTAGAAAAGATTTTTCAAAAGCTCTCCAGGATGAATGAAATATTTAAAGCTTCCCTCTGTTCTCTAAAGAAAGAAAGAAAGAGAGAGAGAGAGACAGAGAGAGAAAGAGAGAGAGAGAGAGAGAGAGAGAGAGAGACAGACATAGATGATATTACCAATGTGTGTGTGCTTGTGGGAGGTCATAAAATGACATGGAACTTTCAATGCTCCGAGTTTCCATGGATACCGGAACTCGGAACGGTAGAGAGTGGCATTTTGGAATGAATGAGAGGAACCGCGGGACAGATAATAACAGCCCCGGACAATGAGGGGCAGAGCGGGAGAAATGCTCGCACAAAAGGACAACTTCACCTACACACTGCGGGACACGCGACCCTCCGCTGGTCCTCACAGAACATGATCAGGCACAAGGACCTGAGTGAGAGCAGCTCTTCAGAGGACAAGAGTCACTGTCTGTCTGTCTATCTATCTATCTATCTATCTATTTATCTATCCATCTGTCTGTCATCTATCTCTCCATTTATCTATCTATCTGTCGTTTATCCATCCATCCATCCATCCATCCATCCATCTGTCGTCTATCTATTATCTATCTATCCGTCCATCTATCTGTTGTCTATCTCTCTATTATCTATCTGTCGTCTATCCATCCATCTTTCATCCATCCATCCATCTATCCATCCATCGTCTATCTCTGTATTCATCTATCTGTTGTCTATCCATCCATCCATCTATTGTCTATTTATCTATCTATCTGTCTATGTATCATCTATCTATCGTCTATCCATCCATCCATCCATCCATCCGTCTGTCCATCTCTTTCTATCTATCCATCCATCCATTCATTATCCATCCATCCATCCATCTATCTATCTATCTATCTATCTATCTATCTATCTATCTATCTATCTATCTATCTATCTATCTATCTATCTATCTATCTATCTATCTATCTATCTATCTATCTATCTATCTATCTATCTATCTATCTATCTATCTATCTATCTATCTATCTATCTATCTATCCATTTCATCCAACAGTATCCATCCATCATTTGATCTATCCTTCTATTTGAAATTATGATATGGTATCATCACACCATATATTATCTGAATGTTAATCAATGTAATCTGAGTTCTATGCATTTATAATCAGCTGATTGTCATAACACATTTAAAAAGAGACGTTTATTGTTTTAATGTCTTTTGACATTTTTAAAAGATATTTAATTACACAGACAAGAGCTGAATATCCTGCTAATATTCTGATCAAATGGCTTGTCATGCATGATGTGATGGTTTTTAATTTTATATCTGATGAGATTTAGGATGAATCTGAGATGATCATAAAACTCAGGTGCTAAACACCTGAGAGAAAGATAATCCCACACTAATTCCACATTCAAAAACACACAATTCATATAAAAGATTAAACCTGATTGGAGACGCAAAAACCCACCTGTGCACGAATACACATCACACACAGTCCAATGCATTCGGCTTCACACTTCATGCACGCATAATGCTAGTTATAAACTGTCAAATGGCTCCTCATTTCTGTCAACTGGACAAAAAGGAACTATATTTGGTCAGTAAATCTTGTTCATGTTCATGTGATATATGCAAACATAGCAAGTTAGTGTGCTAGTAACCGTCAATAGGTGTTAACTGGGTAAATGGCTAAAGAATGAAAGCTGAAAGCTAAATTTGATCCGAAAGCTATGGAAGCTTGTTTCCACCACAGAATAAAAAAGGTAATTGCGACTTTTTCTCACAATTCTGACTTTTTTTCTCAGAATTGCATGTTTATATCTCGCAATTCTGACTTTATAACACGCAAAAGGGAGATATAAAGTCAGAATTGCATGATATAAAGTCGCATCTGTGTGTTATAAAGTCAGAATTGTGAGATATAAACTCTCAATTCTGAGGGAAAAAAGTCAGCCTTAAACTGACTTTAAACTCGCAATAAAAAGTCGCAATTATCTTTTAAAATGTTTTATTCTGTGGCGTAAACAAGCTTTCATAGAAAGCAAACCTATAACGTATGAGTAAAAATGCACTGTTACAAAAACATAGCAGCAAAGCAGTTTAATTTTACAGGATAAACAAACAAGATGAAAAAATGGTAATGAAAAGGCTTTTTTCACTTAAAAACCTCGACCAGCATCATAAGTGGGCTTCAGGGAGGGAAATAAAAAGTACAATTGTATGCCATGACTTGTTTAAAAGCAGTCCAGTGTGCTGTTTTCTGAAGGCCTCTTTCAGGACTGACACGTCTCAGTCACCGAACACTCATTACTGAGTTAACACAACACCAAGGTGACTAACCCTGTCTGAAATCTGAGAGAGAGCAACAGGAAGAGGAAGAACAATAAATCCACACACATCTGAGAAGCAGTTTGACATGGACCACCTTACAGTGAGCAAGAAAAGCCATTAAATACACTCCCAGATGGGCGTTTACCGGTTTACTGTCACCCAAACGAGAGCGGAGCAATTACCCAGGAGTGCTGTTCTGTAAACGGCTGGCGAGGCGACTGATCATGACGCTTGTGGAGCAACAGGACACTTTAACATCATGTAAACCAATGACTTCAAATCATCCACATGCCCACGCTTTAACCTATCCTTCCCTCACACTTTGGAATCGGGTCACAAATGCAGTAAAAAATATACTTAATTATTTATTTTTTTTGTCCAGAATGCTTATTTTGTTTCATTTTGTGCAATATTTAATGCAATATTTTTTGTTATTTTTTCTTTTATTTACCTTTAAATTACTAGATTTGATCAATAAATAATAAATAAATAGTCATTTAAGCACATTCCTCACATTCTTTCAACTAAAATTCAAAATAACTCATGCTATCTTACATTGGGTGTGTTTGTTGACCTCTTGTGGAAAATTAATAATATAACATGATATTTCATGACTCTGGACCACTAGATGGCCTTATAGCTCTATATATGGAGCAAATGAGCTGTTCCGCTGGGTCCTAAAGTCAGTTTATCTTCAGTATGCATTCACATGTAGACATTATAAAATCATTTTTTGGTGAAGTTTTAGCATTTTTAGTTAGAATTTTTAGCATTTTTACGTTTTTCTATGTGTACTGAAGCATTCCTCGCATTCCATTCATTCCTATGGGGGTCAAATTGACCCGAGAGCGAAGGAGTTTTAAATTTCAACCACAAAAGTCCTCGAATCCATTAAAAAAATGTTTCTGTGTATTCGTGGTTCAAGTGTGACAAAAGTCCTAGGGTCTGATGAACACAAAGAAAAAAAAAAGTTTCGGGTCAAAATGACCCCTCGTCTCATTAGGCGCGTTTCCATTACAGATGTGCGCAAAACTTTTGAGATTTTTTCTAAAGATCGATAAAAAACAATTGCGAAATGACAGCGCTTCCATTAACCGATGTTATGCGACTAAAACATCCTTTTTTTTTCTCTCGCGATAAGTAATTCCAAAAATCATGCCAACGGGCATTAATTATTATTAATGGAAAGCGATCCAAGCATTAATAGCAAGGAAAGACCCTTAGGCGGCGCTCACATATCGCGCATAAAAACGCGTCGAAAACGCTAGGCGCGCCGCGTTCTCCTTTTTCCAAAGCGCTCGAGGTGGTTGCGCTTCGGAGGCGTCTGTCGTTGCTAAGCTTGGTTCTTGTCACGTGACCTGCGGTGCGCTTGCGGCATTCTGAAAAGTTTAGATGTTTTTATCTCGATGCGGCGCGGACGCGCTTGGAAAAAACGAGCGCGTCGCACCGCGACCGCGTCGCTTCCATTATGAGTGCGCGGCTACATTTGAAATAACGAACTTGCGCGCGCAAAAGACGCGATATGTGAGCAGGCCCTTATACTGTGTATGAGGTGTTTCTCACTCATTTCTGCTTCGAGGTCTTGATTGTGGCATTTCTTTGAGGTTTAGAATCCATTATTCCTGTGATTCTTTTGTCTTATATGAATTTAATAAAGAACTCTGTCTCGTATTCTGTCCAAACATACCGCGCCTTCTAAGTCAGGTGACTGTAAATCCGCAAAAACTGTTTCCATTGCAGTTTTGCGAAATATTTCTTTTTCGAATTTCCTGAAAAACACCTCATGCGAGCGTAAAAACTTGTTTGCGATAAATGGGAGTTTTTGCGAAATTGACGTGTTTCCATTGAGCGTATTTTCAATTCGCAATTTCAATTTGCGCAATGGAAACGCGGCTATTGTTTCAGAGACACAATCAAAGATCTCCTTCAAGATCACTTTATCCTTCATTCGCATTCACGCATTTCGGACACACTTTTATCCAAAACGGCTTTCATATAGATTTATCAGTTCATGCATTGCCTGGGTATCAAACTCATGAATTTGGTATTGACAGCACGATGAAAATACCTTCTTTTTTTTTTTCAATGAAATGACCAAGACCATAAAATAGTGAGACTCAAGACACAAGCTTTAGTGTGACAACACAACAAGAAACAGGTTTTTGTGCATCACATCAGGTGTTTTCAGCATTGTGTCCCCGTAAACCTCCTACAGTCACGTCAACAATGTTTCACGCATTCTCTTTACCATCTTTTCTTCCTGTGCTGTTATGAATGTCCTCCGGCACGGAGGAGAAATGAATTAAACATCAGAGTGTTTGTCAGAGAACGAGGTGTGTGTGTGTTTGTGTGTGTGTGTGTGTGTGTGTGAGAGAGAGACGGAAACCCGCAGGTAAGGTGCAAAGTCAAGTAAAAGCTCTTTCTAGGGGGGTTGAACACATACCGTGAGTTTGACCTCTCTCATGCTTTCTCCTCTGTCTGTCTTTCAGCAAACGCTTCCTTTTATTTCACTTGCCCTGTTTTCATCTGCTCTTTCAGATGTGCTACTGTATCTTTACCAGAAACAAGCCACTTTTCCTAACAAGTTTCCACAAAATACACATTTTGTGTGTGTGTATAGCAGAAAAATTGCACATGCAGATTTACTGTCAAGTAGCTTTTAGAATCTTGCTTTATTTTAGAGAAAGGTTCAATGAGTCAGTTTACAAAAAAGATTCACCTGAATCATTTGAGGTTTAAAAAAAAAAACATGCTTAAACTTTTTTTTTAATGGAAACTTGTTGGGAATTGTAGCTCGTTTCTGGCGAAGCTACAGTATTATGAAACCATCAGCATGTTTTCCACTCAGTTATATAAATTTGTGTTTTTTGGCTTGTTTTTACTTGCATTTAGTGTCAATTCATCTGTTAAAAGTTAAAGGTGAGATCATACTAGACCTTTAGCCTTTAAAATAACTTTGCAATGGACATGAGCTTTAGGGATTCTGCCTTCAATACATTTTATGAAATTATAATAAATACATAAATAAAAACATTCAAAATGCTAAAAAATACCATCTACTCCACTTTCCCCAACACTGCACATCAACCGGATGAAGTTTATAGTCTTTGTATTGATTCAAGAAGTCAATCTGTGACCTTAAGATCCTGTATTATCCTGTATTTAAGTTAACAAAACTAAACAAAATTTCTTATGTGCGTTTCTGCTTTTCGAATGTGCAAGAACAAGATTTGAATGAGACTTGAATGGAGCAGAAGGTCACACTAATAATGATTTCTGAAGGTTCATGTGACACTGAAGGCTGGAGTAATGATGCTGAGAATTCAGCTCTGATCACAGGAATAAATGACATTTTAACATCTATTTCACATAAAAAACTTTTAAATGGTAATAATATTTCTGTTTTTACTGT
Source organism: Scardinius erythrophthalmus (assembly GCF_964197995.2). Taxonomy (NCBI): domain Eukaryota; kingdom Metazoa; phylum Chordata; class Actinopteri; order Cypriniformes; family Leuciscidae; genus Scardinius; species Scardinius erythrophthalmus. The sequence goes on from NC_138221.1 coordinate 28,774,583, forward strand.
ATTTTTCATCAAATAATTCATCAAAGCTTTTAGTGCTGTAGCTTAACTACTAAAGAGAATAAATAATTGAAATGAAAGACCCGAAATTATGAGAGGTGTCTGATGGAGAGGAGAGAGAAAGACAGATTAAAGGAGAGAGGAGTGTGGGACGGGTTTTCCTCCTCTCCGGAGTCATGCTGCTCTCTCTGTAATGTTTTGGGCCAGGAAAACACCCACACACACAAACACACACACACACACACACACACACACACACACACACACACACACACACACACACACACACACACACACACACACACACACACACACACACACACACAGCACGGATTATGCAATTTTCTGCCGCCCATGCATGCTGTAGGTTCCTCCCCTCCTCTGCAGCACCAGCAACAACAACAAAAACCGCAAAAATCCTGATTTAACACCAATTCCAGAGCCACCAAAGCACAGATGGGTGGAGAAACTGAGTGAAAAGAGCTGTCAGGTGTTTATCGTTGGACAAATGCTTTTAAATGCAAATTAACTTGCAGCACTGTTAAAATTGTCAAGGCACATTTTAACAGGGAAAAAATCACTCTAAATGTTACCAGATCTTTAGCTATGGCTCTGAAAGCGGCGCACTACTCTTCAGATTCACACGGCTCACCTGCCTTCATGAGCGTGTGTTCGGATCAGAGATTTTATCCCATCTGATCTGCATAAGTCACACATTATCATGCGAAGAGCGTTTTAACCTCATCGATAATTTAAAAGACATTAACATCATGTAAAACAGGAACGAAAACAAACATTTAAGCAACCAAACTTGCACTCAATCACACACAATAGGTCTAAAGAGGCCAGAAATTCACAAAAAACAGATCTGCTTATGCTTAATATTATTGGTTATTATTATTATTATTATATATCTGACTGAAACTGAGATCTGCGCCAGGTCACCTGATATACTTCATCCTATCATGATTATTTTTCTTTCCTCACTAAAAGCTAAATTCAAACTCACTAAAGTGATTATGAAGCAACAATCAGAACGTGATGTTCAGCATACAGTAAGGAGCTGGAGTTTGAGCCAATGAGATTTCACTGTGGGCGGGGCTACCCAGCATGATCTATCACTCATTGGCTGTGTTCGAAAACGCCCCCTACACCCTTAAATATGGCACTATTTGAGGGAGCCATTTGTAGTCGTGTCCAAAACCATAGTGGACATTATCGACTGCACTTATTCAATCCCACAATGCACTGCAATAATGAGTGTACAACTGATGTACGCTCAACGGCTTATGCTCATTTAACTAGCAAAAGTAAAAGTAAAAGAATAAAAGCAAAAGTTGAATTTACTTACCAACTTAAAATAAATAAATAAAACAATTAAAAAAAATTGTTTATTGAAATAAAGCTGAAATAAAATAAAATATAAATATTACATGGAAAACTTAAACTAAACGAAAATTTGAAATGTTGCTTTGGCAATGGACTGTAAGTTTAAGTAGAACAATTAAAATTACCAACTGAAAATAAATAATAACTAATAAATAACAAACGTTAGAAAATAAAAAAAAAACGAATACAAATGACAAAAGCACAGAACAAAAACTGCTAAAAATTCAAATGAAAACTAAAAAATGATAATAGTACATAACTCATGGGAAATAAATAAAAACTAAAATTATTTTAAGTATAAAAAATGTTTTAAAACAAAAACTAATAAAAATGACAAAAGCAATAAAATGTTTAAAAAAAAGTAACAATGAAAACGGAAAATTTTCAAATAAAATAAAAACTAATATTTTAAACAACCAAACAAATTTGAAATGTTGCCTTGGTAATTAAGTAAAGTTAATTAATTATATTAATAAAAAATGATTGAAAAATGAATGAAATAAATAATTCTAAAATAGCAGAGCAGAAGCTACGCATAGAGAAACTGTGACTGACTGCTGTCAAGCCCTCTAAAGCACTCGAGATGCCTGAAGACCAACAGTGATTGTGTGAGGTCAGCCGCACACTCTTCAGTTTAATCAAACCTTGAATTAACGACATTAAATCAGATAATCGAATCTCAATGATGGCGGTTTCACGAGATCCTTCCCGCTGGGCTTTCATAGAGATCTCTTTCTGAATGACGTATGCTTCTGCTATTGTTTACCTCATGATGGATCTTTCTTCAGATGATGTCACTCCACCATGCTTTGCAAGAGTGTGTGTTTGTCAGCGACGCTCGTCCTCGGGTTTCACCCCATTAAGTCATGATTGAAACGATGGGAGACATGACACACGCTATTTATAATCCTAATGACTCGTGTCTCTCTCTCTCTCTCAGGCGCTCTCTGAAGGCCTCCCGCTCCTCGCACAACCTCCAAACTCACGAGGCAGTATGACGGTCCTGAACTTACAGCATGCATTATCAGATTAATATGGTTCGTGTTAATGATTTAGATGACACTGAAAATGATTTCAGCCTGAGAGAAACCTGATTGATACAAGTGCACTGCATACTGCACACTTCATAGCGTATACTGCATAATAGAAGAACTGATTCACTGCAGCGCAACACGAGAATGAACCTCATTGGTTCTTGCTGAAGCTCAAACGTGATGCGTAACACGAGAATGAACCTCATTGGTTCTTGCTGAAGCTCAAACGTGATGCGTAACACGAGAATGAACCTCATTGGTTCTTGCTGAAGCTCAAACGTGATGCGTAACACGAGAATGAACCTCATTGGTTCTTGCAGAAGCTCAAACGTGATGCGTAACACGAGAATGAACCTCATTGGTTCTTGCTGAAGCTCAAACGTGATGCGTAACACGAGAATGAACCTCATTGGTTCTTGCAGAAGCTCAAACGTGATGCGTAACACGAGAATGAACCTCATTGGTTCTTACTGAAGCTCAAATGTGATGCGTAACACGAGAATAAACCTCATTGGTTCTTCCAGAAGCTCAAACGTGCTGCGTAACACGAGAATGAACCTCATTGGTTCTTACTGAAGCTCAAATGTGATGCGTAACACGAGAATGAACCTCATTGGTTCTTACTGAAGCTCAAATGTGATGCGTAACACGAGAATGAACCTCATTGATTCTTCCAGAAGCTCAAACGTGCTGCGTAACACGAGAATGAACCTCATTGGTTCTTACTGAAGCTCAAATGTGATGCGTAACACGAGAATGAACCTCATTGGTTCTTGCTGAAGCTCAAACGTGATGCGTAACACGAGAATGAACCTCATTGGTTCTTGAAGATGCGCAACACTAGAATGAACCTCATTGGTTCTCACAAGTCAAGCGAACTCGCTTGAGCTTCTGTTTACCACAACTGATGTGTGTGTTGAATGTTTACATGTGAATAAAAGCCTAAAATCTGTTCAACATATGAAGCGATCGAGTCGCTTCAAATTTTGACTAAATTACTCAATTCATATGGATTAGTTTTACGATCTATTTATGAACTTTTTGATGAATCAAAGTAGTTGCGTAGCTGTCAATAGAGGGACAGAAAGCTCTCAGATTTCATCAAAAAGATCTTCATGTGTTCTGAAAATGAATGAAAGTCTTACGGGTTTGGAACTATACGAGGGTGAGTACATAATGAAAGAATTTTCATTTTTGGATGAACTATCCCTTTAATATAGCGTCACTGCTTTCAGTTAAAATCTCTGGTGGGATTATTATTTACACGCATGCTCGATTTTAAGACATTTCTGAACAGCTCAGCTGACCTTTGACCTGATCTTACCACCCCATCATAAACAAACAGCTCAAACATCTCCTTAACAAGGGATCTTCCACTCACATCTGCCTCATCAAACCGTTCGGCATCAGACACTGAAACTCTCTCAGGACGTCGACTCCCCACAACACTGCGAACGCGCCTCCATTAAAGCTCTCTTTGCAGCCGTATTTCTGATCTATTATTTACGTCGCTCGCTCGGCGTCCCCGCACAGCGTTGTCATGATACGTGCGACATCAAAGAGCGTCGACGCGACTCGCTTCTCCTGATGAGCTCACGGGTTTGATAAAACATTCTGTTGAGGAATCGCCACGAACCGCGACACGCACACCACACTGATTTAAAAAGCTGTTTTGGGGGGTTTCTCCGCTAAATAAAGATGTAACAAATACATGTACATCTGTGACCCTCGTAGAATTTCACTGTTTGTGCTTGCTTTGTGAACGGGGTGGCGGAAAGTTCATCGTGTTTCTTGAAGTTCATCTTGATTCGAATGTTTCCTGAGCAGCAAATCGTTTTTCTGAAGGATCATGTGACACTGAAGACTGGAGTAACGATACTGAAAATCAGCTCTAAATCGCATGAATAAATTATATTTTACAATGTTTTACAATACAAAGCAGTTCTTTTAAATTATAATACTATTTCACAATATTACTGTTTTATATATCACTGTAATATTTTTATATAGCCTATTGTAATTATAATAAATACGACTCCATTGGGGTTAATAAAGAGCCAGGATGTTTTTTAATAACCCTGATTGTGTTCGTCTGAAAGAAGAAAGTCATATACACCTAGGATGGCGAGTAAATCATGGGCTAATTTTCATTTGTGGGTGAACTATCCCTTTAAGCTTCTGTAGAACTTTTTTCTGTTACTGTGTTTAAAGGGATAGTTCCATTAAAAAATGAAAAAATCATTTTCTGATGGGCCCCATTGACTATCATAGTATTTTTTCCCTCCATATATGGAAGTCAATGGCTACCGTCAACTGTTTGGTCACCAACATTCTTCAAAATATCTTATTTTGTGTTGTAAGAAACTCATACAGGTTTGGAACAAGTTGAGAGTGAGCAAATGATGACAGAATTGTCATTTTTGGATGAATCCCTTTAAAAGCTGCTGCTAGCCGTGCTCAATTCACAACTAACTAATACAGTATTTAAATGAGATGCACTGTTCGGACTGAGCAATCAAAACTTGCGACAGCACAAAGCAGCAGCAGCAGCAAGAAAAAGGCCAGAATGTGAAGAAAGCGCTCAAGGCTTCTGCTGTGCCCTTTACTGTCCTGCTCTGAAGGTGTCGGCCCACCGCTAACATCCCATAATCCTCCTGTTTTCTCAATAATGGAGCGTGGCGATTGGTGCTGTAAATCACGAGCGGGTCCAGGGTCAGTCAGCTGAGGTGATTGTGTTCAGTCTCCACAGGCCTTGACTGAGATCTCATGAAATTCATCCTCAATAACGCCGTGACCGAAGGCGGCAAAGATCCTCCTCTTTTCTCTTCATTATACGAGAAGGCCGCGAAACGGCAAAGCGACCTCCTATAAAACGAGCACACACATACTGCAGACAAATGAAATTTCCTCAACGTCATATTTTGATGAGAATGCCAAAGAGACTGCGAGTGAACCTATAGCGAGGAAGAGAGATACAAAGCTTTCGAATGAAAAACGAGATACTTAAAGTGACAGTGCACCTAAACATGTCACTCAAAAGCATACAATGTTTGGAGTTAAATAGGCAAATGCTTAAGAGTCTATGACTGAAACGTTATTGCTTAAAGAGTGCTTGAATCTTGCATTGTCAATACAAGATCTTGACCAAAAATGTATGCTAAAAGGAATTAATTTAATTGTTGTTTTAAATATGCTTTAAGACAAACCATGTGCAAAATCATAAGTCGACACCATTGCTGAGTATTTCCTGTTTAAAACTGCAGTGAATCAAAGACAGTCTCAAAAACACAGTTTGAAATCGTCACAAACTACCTTGTAACCAATCAGATCAACGTGTGATCGTCAACCAGTGGATCTCTGAGCTGATGTGAGTGAGTGGAGGCGGGGCTCATTTGCATATTCATAGAACCACGTATAATAAATGAGGCAAGGGTGTAGAATTGCATTCAAGCTATTTTAAGGCATGAAGACATTATTGTCAAGGAAAAACTTTTAAATATGTAAATTTGGTGATCAAAGATGAGTTTTAAGGGATAAAATGATTGACTACAGAGGGACTTTAATTAAAACTGACTCTTTTTTAGTCCTGGTCAGCATTCATTTTGTTTTTAAAAAGAGGGTGCATTGTGAACATTACACAAAATATCTCTTTTATATTCCAGAGAAGAAAGTCGGGTTTAGATTGACATGACATGAGGGCGAGTAAATGTGCACGCATATCTCATTCTTTCCTCACCAGACATTTTTATGCAGTGCGAGTTGTTCAGACGGAGATGCAATCTTCCCACCGCTGAGATGCAGAGATGATATCCGAGGTCACGTTCCCCTTCAGGCGCAATCCATTTTCCCTCCAAAAGGGAAGCGCAGTGCATCCTGGGACGGCGCGTGTGAAGCGGTGAATTAGAGGAGTTCAGGAGGCGCTGTGCTGTGTTCCTCCTTCCCCCGTGAGGTTCCCGTCTTTCAGGACATTACCCAGAGATATGCTCATGAAGAGTGTTTCCCAGCGTCATGACGGAGGCTCGGGCTTCAGATCTTTCCGCTTGGATGTGTGTGTCGGCCTGCTGAGATTCTGTCAGTCTGTGTGTCTCTGGAGTCCTGGTGTGTGTGTATGTGTGTGTGTGTGTGTGTGTGTGTGTGTGTGTGTGTGTGTGTGTGTGTGTGTGTGTGTGTGTGTGTGTGTGTGATCTGACTAGCGCTCCTGAGGGTGGGCTGGCACACGCTGAATAAGACAACAGATTCGTCTCAGCATAAGGTGTGAGAAAAGTGTGATGCATCATTTCCACAGTGTCAGTGGAAAGCCTTGTGGGTTTTCTCTCTCTCTCTCTCTCTCTCTCTCTCTCTCTCTCTCTCTCTCTCTCTCTCTCTCTCTCTCTCTCTCTCTCTCTCTCTCTCTCTCTCTCTCTCTCTCTCTGCATGATGGACACAAGCTAAACAATTTTAAGTATAAACTACTCCTTTTACAACTAGCTACCAAAAAAGTATTGAACAACATCTAAGGGGAATATATCTATCTATCTATCTATCTATCTATCTATCTATCTATCTATCTATCTATCTATCTATCTATCTATCTATCTATCTATCTATCTATCTATCTATCTATCTATCTATCTATCTGTCCGTCCGTCCGTCCGTCCGTCCGTCCGTCCATCCATCCCTCCATCCATCCATCTATCTTTCTATCTATCTATCTATCTATCTGTGTGTCTGTCTGTCCATCTGTCCATCCATCCATCCATCCATCCATCCATCCATCCATCCATCCATCCATCCATCCATCCATCCATCCATCCATCCATCCATCCAGGCCCGGATTGGGTAATCGGGAGAATCGGGAGAATTCCCGGTGGGCCGCTTCACTTTTGGGCCGGTCGAGGATTTTTTGTTGTTGTTGTTTTTTTTGTTTTTTTTTTCACATTTCAATGTCACGTTAGTAACATTACACGTTCCGCCTTTTGACACTGCAGCGCGCAGCCTCTGCATGGGTTGTACCATGTGAGGGAGTTCTCCCCTCCCCTACTATAGAGTTGGTTGGGTCCACAGCCAGTCTTTTCCAAAACGTTTTAGGTAGGCTACTGCGGCCGCGGGCCCGCGGCATCGCCGGCGCCTACCGCGCCTGGCCGGCCCTACCTTAACGGTACGCGTCAGGGAGGATGGCTGGGAGGAAGAGGCCAGGAGGTATGGAAGCTTGTTTGCGTCACAGAATAAAACGTTTTAAAAGATAATTGCGACTTTTTATCTCACACTTGCGAGTTTACATTTCGGAATACATCAGAATTGCGTGAAATAAAGTCTCAATTGCGTGTTATAAAGTCAGAATTGCCTGAAATAAAGTTGCAATTGCGTGTTATAAAGTCAGCATTGCGAGATGGTCAAAATTGTGAGATATAAAGTCGCAATTGCGTGTTATAAAGTCAGCATTGTGTGAATTAAAGTCGATTGCTTCTTATAGTCAGAAATTGCAAGATATAAAGTCAGAACTGCGGGATATAAAGTTGCAATTGCTTCTTTTTAAAGTCAGAAATACAGAATTGCGAGATATAGTCTGAATTGTGTGATATAAAATCGCAATTGCTTCTTATAAAGTCTAAGTGAATTATTATTTAACCTTTACATTATTTGTTGAACTATGGTATTAATACCAACTACACAATAGTAACAACTGAACTGTTGCTTCATTTATCCAAATTGGAAAAAGTGCTAATTTGGAATTCCACCGTGGAAAAAGTGGGCCGGTCTTGGGTATGAACTCCAGGGCTGAAAAGTGGCCCCACTCCGGCCCTGCATCCATCCATCCATCCATCTATCTTCCAGCTGGAGTCAGTCTCTTTTTTAACTCTGTTCTGTCATGTCGACTCTCACACAGCGATCAGCACTCAAGCTTTATCAACTTTGACGTCACGACTGCTCTTCTAGACAGACGGGTCTATTTTCTGACAGGTACCTTCATAAACAGACACATATCTCAGACATGGATATGCCATACAGAAAACGTTCTGTTTAAATATGCTTGAATTTGACAGAAAGGTGTCATAAGATTTAAACAACATGAGAGAATGAAGAGTGACTGTGAGGGAAGAACAACACAGGTCTAAGTTTCTCTCTTTCTCTCTCTGTCTTCTGTTTTCAGAGGTCAGACTACTTCACTACAGTTACTTCAGTACAGAATCAAGGTCTACGGTGCTACGGTGTATGTGTATGTGTATTTGTATATGTGTATGTGTATGTGTATGTGTATGTGTATGTGTATGTGTATGTGTGTATGTGTGTGTGTGTTTGTGTATGTGTATGTGTGTGAATGTGTGTGTGTGTATATATATATATATATATGTTATATATATATATATATATATATATATATATATATATATATATATATATATATATATATATATATATATATATATATATATATAACAGTGATGGCTGTTCAATCCTGTGTGCGGTGTGTGTTGTAAATCAGCTCTGACACACACTGATGGGATGCTGTTTCAATGCCAGCACATAAAACACACACACAACCGTGAAAGAGTCCCGTAAAGAAAAGAGTGTCGGGAATAAATAGATGCCTGTGCAAAACATAGCCAGCCATATAACCTCATATCATGTGGATGAGAAGAACCAAACCAAACATTCAGAGTGAGAAACGAACACAAACACACAAAGAAACTGCGCATTATGAAGACAGAGAGGTCAGGTGACTGTCCAATGAAGGCTGTGTGTGTGACGGATGTCTCTCCAGTCAGTGGGGCTTTGGCAGGTAATCGTCTCTTTCTCCTGGTTTCTTCAGCTGACACACACACACACACACACACACAGCGCTCACACTCAGCTATTGATCACGCCGCACGTCACCGATTATAAGAACCACAGATACATCTTCACTTTCCAGTAGATCATACGCTCGGGGAAGAAAAATCCCACGTGAAATCTCTTCAGAGCCATTTCTGACCATTTTGGAGTCGACTTAAACACTCAATACGTGAATAACAACGTTTCTAAGCATTCACTCTAGAAAGAAAAAACAAAGGTTGTTTTAACCCATGTTTGGGTCAAATATGGACAAACCAAACCATTGGGTTTGAAAATATAATTAATATTTGACCCAACCCAGCATTTTTAGAGTTCTGATTTCATTCTTTATAAAATGTCTCTTAATAAGCATTGAATTATTCACCAGATTATATATATAGTATATACACATAAAATCTTGTTTCTGCTGGAACAAAGTTGAAACTTACTGTAATTGAAATATAATTGAGAACCATGAGTGAAATTATTTCTTTGTTTTATCTTTAATTCATTTCATAAAAAAATCTAATATAAAAAACTATAAACATATACAAAAATAATAATAATAATATATATACAGTATATATGATGATATACAGTATATATATATATATATATATATATATATATATATATATATATATATATATATATATATATATATATATATATATATATATAATTAACCCCTGCAGGTACATCTGAGACAAAGTTGATACTTACTGTACATGAAATATAACTGAGAACAATGAGTGAAAAATTATAATAATTAATTAATATAAATAATTTTATTCAAAAAAACAAAATAAAGATAAAAAAAATAATTATACACACACACACACACACACACACACACACACACACACACACACACACACACACACACACACACACACACACAAAGATAAAAAATAATAAAAGAACAAATTAACACCTGCCGGAACATCTTAGACGGAACATCTTAGTACAGTAAGTTGAAACTTACTGTAATTGAAATATAATTGAGAACCATGAGTGAAATTATTTCTTTGTTTTATCTTTAATTTATTTCATATAAAAAAATCTAATATAAAAATATACAAAAAAAAAAATAAATAATAATAATAATAATAATAATAATAATATATATATATATGATATATACTGATAAGAACAAATTAACACCTGCCGGAACATCTTAGACAAAGTTGAAACTTACTGTAAATGAAATGTAACTGAGAACCGTGAAATCTTCTGAGCAAATCAAATGTTTTTTATTGGTAACCCTGATTAATCTGAGCTGGACTGTAAGCGAGAAGGCCGTATCTAAGACGTCTGCCAGTGTTTGGGCAGAAATGAGCGCTGAGGTTTGTCAGTTCTGGACTTTCATTAGTTCCTGCAGAAATGTCTCCAGCGGGACGGGTCTTAGCAGCAGATTAAGAGCAGTCAATGACTAAACGCTGCTGAAATCACACCAAACCATCGGAGAATCAGGCTCACACCTGCTCCACTCACTGAACAAACACTAATTAGCAAACAATGGGTGGATGAGACCAGCAGCGCTGGAAAATACCTCCAGCACTCGTATTAGCGCTGCATGTTATTTTCCCGAAGCTCTTCAGAGATCATGATCAGCGCTGTGTGTTTATGCACGCGATTTCTGACGGCTTCAGTTACACAATCATGACAACAGACATGCAGATGCACTGACCGTTCATGTGCTGATTTAATACATCTCCAGCTTCTCCTTTTTACTGCTCATTTTAACAACAATGTCATAACATTCATGAAATCAGGATGAGTCACAATGTGTTAATTGCAGGTAATCTGTCAATCAAACAATGCATTGATTCATGGGTTAATCACCCAATAAAACAAGCATTCATACATTCATCAAAAACAAACAATCAATCAATCACCAACAACTAACCAACCAACCAATTATAAATCAATTAATGGACTTCTAAATGACTGACCATCAATCAACCAATCAAGTAGACAATCATTAATTCATCAAATCAGCCATCTAATTATCCACCGTTTAAATCAACAAATTAAACAACTATTAGTTTATTAATCAATAAATCTATCAACTCACCATCCATCCACCCATTAATCAATCAATCAAACAATAAATAAATAAATGGTAAATAAAAAATAAAAAAATGATATATATATATAATATTTGATATTGATTGTTACTGTATTTATACTAATATTGCTATTAATATCAACATACATAATATCAATAATGAATGAATATTAATATTCATACTAATATTAATATATCAATGTTGATTACTGATACAAATTTAAAATAATATTGAGATAAGAAATTAAATAAGAAAAACAGGAAAATATATTGCAAAAAATGTTTATGAATTTGAATGACTTATACAAATACTGATATCAATTTTAAAATGTATTACTGCTGTACTATCACCATTATTACTATTGATAGTATATTAATTAAAATCATATAATAATTATTATTATTAATACCAGTAATAATATGAATGTTAATATTGATTGTTAATAAAAAATAAGGAAAAATAATATAATTAGGGTTACATTAATTAATAAATTAATTCAAATACTGATATCAATAATGTTAATACTGATCATAGCTATATTAATACTAATATTGCTATTAATAATAATACAATTAATATTACAAAAGAAATGATTGATTGATTGATTGATTGATTGATTGATTGATTGATTGATTGATTGATTGATTGATTGATTGATTGATTGATTGGTTGATTTTCTCATTAGATCCCATTGAGGAGCATGTAAACTGCGTAACTCATAACTCAGTTTTCCCAGTAGTGAATATGGAGTGTGTGAACATGTAAACATGACGGTGAGCTGGTAATGAAGGCAGAAAGGCCTCAGTTGCATCTCTTTCTCCAGTCAATAATAATAATAATGGAGAGACGGAGGGAAATGTAATGATGGTGTGTGTGTGTGTGTGTGTGTGTGTGTGTGTGTGTGTGTGTGTGTGTGTGTGTGTGTGTGTGTGTGTGTGTGTGTGTGTGTGTGTGCAGAGCCGGATTAACGCAAAGGCAAACTAGGCACGTGCCTAGGGCCCGATTGGTTGGATGGGGCCCAGACAGAGGGACAAAAAAAAAAAAAAATGTACAAATGTCCTATCTACAATTTATTTCAATATTTATTTATTAACTAAAAATAGTGACGATGTTTATCTTAACCATAGACTGTTACATTACTACAGTTAAACCAATTAATGTGTCCGTTACAAAGCGGGTGCCGGCTTCTGAAAGTATGTGTAAAGAACGCATCCATCAGGTGCTGCGAGGCAAAAGCCTAATAAGCACACAAAGAAGCACATCTCATAATGCAGGTGTGTGAGTTGTCGTCATCTATTTTGGAGTGATTGCAATGTATTCTAAATATAAACTTGTACTGTAGATCAGCGTCATTTCTGGAAAAATCATTCACCGCTTTATTACGAGTTTAAAAGAGCGCGAGCGTAACGTGCCCAAGACGCGACGCTTTGAATTTGCGCGTACAATGAATAACATCGCGTCGGGAGCTGACTAGTAAAAAAGCTACACAATTAAAAGACAAGACGTCTGTATTCTAAGTTAAAAAGCCAACACACTACAACATTTTTAAATGTTTCAAATAAAGGATCTCATATCTATGGGTCTATCTTCTAAATTCTGCTGATGATTAGATTCCTGACATTACGCCAATAATATCACTTTATATATTTTTTTCTGCTCAGTAGCGATCGTGTCTTTCTCTTCCACTTGATTTGTGTATAGCATATTTAAGGTAGCAATGCAATATAAAATCACTTATGCTCATCTACTGAAGTGGGATTCTGGAACTGTGAATAAATTGAATAAAACAGCAAAATAACAACAACAACAACAATAACATCTTCATTAAACAAAAAAGAGATTACCTCTACAAGCCTGCATTTATTTGATCAAAAATACAGAGAAAAAAAAACAGGAATATTCAGCAAGGATGTGTTAAATATATAAAAAGTGACAGTGAAGACTTTTTTAAAACAACTTTTTAATAATCAAAGATCCTGAAAAAAGTATCACAGGTTATAAAATAAATATTAAGCACCATTTCTAACATAATAAATCAGAATGATCACGTGGCACTAAATTCAGCTTTGCATCACAGAAATATAAAGTATAGTAAAATAGAAAACCATTATTTTAAATTTTAACTATTTTCACTATATTATTTTTCTGTATTTTTGATCAAATAAATCCAGGCTTGATGAGCATAAGAGACTTCTTTCAAAAACATTAAAAATAGTAATGTGTCCAAACTTATGTACTGTGTAAGTAAAAATATACTGCTTTTAAAATTAAATGTTGTATAAATAAAAAGGTTAGGAATCATATTTGTTTCAAGTGTTTTTTTATTGGGGGTGGGGGGCCTCCAACATGAATTTTGCCTAGGGCCTCCTAATGTCTAGAACCGGCCCTGTGTGTGTGTGTGTGTGTGTGTTTAAAATGGTGCTGTCAGAAGATGATGCCTGTGATCTCATTTCCTGTGGCGTCGGTGATGAGCATCGCTGCTGACAGGTGAGTCGCATTAAAATACTCTCTCTTATATCTCTCCAGATATTTATGAATTTAATAACTCAACAATTATCCTACGTCAAATGGGAACTGACAGATATTGCCAAAGAGGGAATGCAATGTGAAGCTAACAGCTAGCAAACATGTTGACAATACTTTAACTCTGTGTATTAAAGTCAAGGCAAAAACTAAAGTAGCGAAAGCACACTGACCAATCAGAATCAAGTATTCCAGAGAGTTGAGCAATATAACTTTAACCAATCTATTGGCATGTTTCATCACAGTTAAATCAAAACTATGACTTTTTTCCTAATGAATGTCTTTGCTGCATGCTATTCTCATTTTCTTCTAATTTTAAAAATTAATTTCATTAATAACTTCCTCTGAAATACTTTATTTTCCTGATGTCACCAAGGTCACATGGGCGGGTCACACACACACACACACACACACACACACAAACACACACACACACACACACACACACACACAGATAAGCAGTGTCCTGTGTAAATGCACTGCTCAGGCCACTTTACTCTGAGTGCAATAAAGCAGGAGTTACAGCAAACAAAGCTTTTACTGATGTTTATGATGACATCATTAGAGCTGACTTTTCTGATGGAAGAGTTTGAAAACAAAACAAAATATTTCCACATTATTTTTTAGGAGTAGTTGTTCTTTATTCTCTCCAATTTATCATCATTACCCTATCAATATTGAATTTAATATAACTGCATATATTATTTATGTTAAGTTATTTCATTTAAATTATTAATTACATTATTTGAATTAAATTAAATCAAAGATTTATTTATTTATTTATTTATTTTCTTTCTTTCTTTCTTTCTTTCTTTCTTTCTTTCTTTCTTTCTTTCTTTCTTTCTTTCTTTCTTTCTTTCTTCAGTTCAGTGAATAAAGCAGCAGGTAGTCTTAACAAATGTCATTTAATTTAAATATATATATATATATATATTAATAAATTAAAGTATTTAAATTGTAAAAAAATGTATTAGGTAACATTTATTTATTTATATATTTATTTATTTATTTATTTATTTATTTATTTATTTATTTAGTTTCTGTTCAGTTAATGAAGCAGCAGGTTGTCTTAAATGTAATTTTACTTTTATTTGAATTATAAATAAATTATTATTTATATGATAATTATTAATTATAAATGATTTTATAAATTATTATTTATGTGATTCATGTAAATGTAAATTTACATTTTTAAGTAAAATGCTGAAAAAAATATTTTATTTATGTTCATTCATATAATTCATTTTTTATAAGCTATTAATTATAAGCTCAAAACAGCATGTTATCCATTTATGAGATTGTGATGCATCATGATGGATTGAATCACATGTGACATATATTGTGATGTGTGTGTTGAATAATGTGAGGTGGGCTTGATTTTATTTGTCAGAATTAGATTGGCTGGTGAAAAGTGTAATGGTGTGTGTGTGTGTGTGTGTGTGTGTGTGTGTGTGTACAACTATCTTTGTGAGGACCAGTTTGA
Source organism: Scardinius erythrophthalmus (assembly GCF_964197995.2). Classification (NCBI taxonomy): domain Eukaryota; kingdom Metazoa; phylum Chordata; class Actinopteri; order Cypriniformes; family Leuciscidae; genus Scardinius; species Scardinius erythrophthalmus. The sequence continues at coordinate 28,789,873 of NC_138221.1, forward strand.
GTTTTCAACCATTGGAGTGAGGACATTTTGGCCGGTCCTCACTTTCTGAGAGCCCTTTAAAGGCCTGTTTGAGGGTCAAGACTTGGTTTTAGGGATATGGTTATAATGAGGTTTAGGGTCGGTTTAGGGTCAGGGGTCGGGTGTGTGTGTGTGTGTGTGTGTGTGTGTGTGTGTGTGTGTGTGTGTGTGTGTGTGTGTGTGTGTATATGTGTGTACCTGTTTTTCTATCCCGGTGGGGACTTCAACCTGAATGCACACAGACTCATGGGGACTCGTGTCACAGTGGGGACCTAAATTGAGGTCCCCATGGGTAAACAAGCTTATAAATCATGCAGAATTAGTTTTTTTTGGAAATGTAAAAATGCAGAAAGTTTTCTGTGATGGGTAGATTTAGGGGTAGGGTTAGTGTAAGGGGATGGAATATACAGTGTGTACAGTATAAAAACCATTACGTCTATGGAGAGTCCCCACAAAGATAGTAAACCAGACATGTGTGTGTGTGTGTGTGTCTGCTTTATAAAGCTGTGAAGGAAAAACTCACTCCAGAACAAAGACCATCTCAACCCTCGGTGATGGAGAACTTTAATATACGTACTCGAGGACTAATTTAATTTCACCTGATATTTCCATAAGCAGCCAAACCACCTGAGCAAGAGACGAAGAGAGAGACGGAGAGAGAGACGGAGAAATAATGAACTTGATTGATCTCATCTCCTCTCGTCTCGCTTTATCTCCTCTCCTCTCATTCTCTTTATATCTAACACAAAATGAAGTCGTCTGTCATTTTGAGCTTGTCATTAAGCTTCACCCTAAAGAGATGTTCACGACCTGAGATAAAAATGAAAAAATCTAAAAATGAACTCAATAAAGGTCAAAACTTTTCAGTCTGTGTTCGGATTGACGTTTCATCGCTCAATGTTTCATAGATTGAGTATATTCTCTCATAACGTCTCTCCCTCTGCAAACATCTCGTTTCTGTTTTCTCCGTTTCTCAGTGAGTTTCTGAAGCAGATGGTGTGTAAAGCCGCACGGATCGCTTTAATACACTGAAAGTATCCTCCAGAGACGTGCGGCAATCTGTCTGAGAGACACACAGAGAGACTGACGGATGCAGAAGCGAACAGGCGCTTCACATTTCTGAAACACGAGCTCCGGCGGTGAACAGGTCAGCAGATATTCAGCAAACTCACAGCTTTCACTAGACAGAGATAAAAGAGATGCACTTCATCACATCCCGAGCTTCAGGAGTTCGCTATGAAGCGCTGAAACATCCTGACAGATCACGAGATCTCAGGTGTTTCTCTCTGATGGAAATGGGATGAACAATTGGAGATCAAAATCTCAATATGAACTCAACTCAACGTGAATGTTTCTCATCGGTTTCTCCCAAGAGCAAATAATCTGGTTGCTGTCCTTATTTTCTTTCTCCCAGCAGATTTAAGGAGAATCAGATGATAATGAGACCTGAGCAATAAAATGTTCCTCTGATCACTGATCTCGCAGAATAAGATCCAGAAACACTCAAAAGGGAAAAAAATCACGAATGAAATCTCGGTTGTTTCTCCTAAAATTCAAAGAGATTTTTTTTTTTTTTTTTTGCTGAAGTCTCCTGCTTCTCAAATGTGACCCTGGACCACAAAACCAGTCTAATGGGTACATTTTTTGAAATCGAGATTTATACATCACCTGAAATCTGAATAAATAAGGTTTCCATTATGGTTTGTTAGGATAGGACAATATTTGGTCGAGATACAACTATTTGAAAATCTGGAAATCGCCTTTAAAGTTGTCCATTTATGTTCACGATTGTGCTGAATTCACTCACAAAAATAAACTTTTGATATATTTACGGTAGGAAATTTACAAAATATCTTCATGGAACAGGATCTTCACTTAATATCCTAATGATTTTTGGCATAAAAGATAAATCGATAATTTTGACCCATTCAATGTATTGTTGGCTATTGCCACAAATATAGTAGTATCACGTGTGTCTCCTCTAAAGCTTCAATAGAGGTCTCAATAATGTCTCAAACTGTGCTCAGATTTGCTAGGATGCCAAAGTGTACCATCAAAAGTCAGCGAATGCAAAATGAACATTTCTCATCCAACTCTCTCAAGATCAAATAATCTTGCAGCTATCTATATTTTATTTCTCAACACATATTTTAGGAGAAGATACTCACATAACCTAGAACTGAGCAATAAAACCCTCCTCTAATCGCTCATTTCTCAGCATAAAATTCAGAAAAACTCAACCTGGAAAGAAAGATTTTCTTTAATGTCTCAATTGTTTCTCCTTCATTCCAATGAAATTAAATTGAGACTTTTGCAATCTTAAATGTCCCTATGGAGAAAAAGACCCCAGTGATCTCACATGTGTCTCCTCTAGAGTTTAAGAAGAGATCTCACCAATGTCTCAAACTGGGCTCAGATTTACCAATACACCAAAGTCTGCAAAAGTCAGAGATCTCAATGTGAACTCACACATTTCTCATCAAATTCCCCTAAAATCAAATAATCTGGCTTTTTCCCAACAGATTTTATGAGAAACATCTGAGATGATACAGTAACATAACTGAGAAATCAGCAATAACATTTTTTCCCATTCGCTGATCTCTCAGCGTACGCTCCAGAAACACTCAAACTGGAAAGAAAAATCACAAATGATGTCTCTTCAAAATCTCAATGTTTCTCCACCATTTCAATTATATGAAATTAAGACTTTTTCAGACTCCCCTAATTTTCAAACGTTTCCCTTGAGAAAAGACCCCAGTAATCTCACATGTGTCTCCTCTAGATTCAGAAGAGATCTCAATCGTGTCTCAAACTGGGCTCAGATTTACCAATACACCAAAGTCAGAGATCTCAATGTGAACTCAAACATTTCTCATCAAATTCTTTCAAGATCAAACTTTTTTTGCTATCAACTTTTTTATTCTCCACAGAGATTTTAGGAGAATCATCTGAGAAGACTTAAGCAATAAAACATTCCCCTGATTGCTGATTTCTCAGCATAAGATGCATAAAAACACACATTAGATCTCTTCAATGCCTCAGTTGTTTCTCCTAGATTTCAGTGAGACTGTTGAAGTCTCCTGTTTCTCAGATGTTTCTCCAAACATCTCAAGTGTGTCTCCTCTAGAGTTTCAAAAGAGATCTCAACAGAGTCTCAAACTGCGCTCAGACACCACAGTCTGCCATCAAAAATCAGAGATCTTAATATATATTTCTCATCAATTGATTTTGAGCTGCTCTCCACATTAGTTTTACAGCTCTATACTCTTACTGGACGACGACCAGTGATTCATTCAACTCTCTTTTCATTCCTCCAAACTGACGCTCTTGAGCTTTGAAAGGGAAACCTTTGAGCAATAACATAAGATCCACTCCAACAGAAACCCGCAACACACTCGCATGCATTCAGACTCAACCAGCGGTCAGCGTGTGCGTGTGTGTGTGAGAGATGAAGATGTTTCTGTACTCACAGTGGTGTGAGGGCTGTATTTTCCTCAGTGAAGTCGTCCTCAGGGTATCTCTCTTCCTCCTCTTCCTCTGATGAAGAGCTGCAGGAGAAACACACTGCGTTCTGGAAACGTGGACTGCGCAGGAATGAGATAACGTGTATGGGAAAATGAGAGAAAAGGAGGAGAGACACACACAGAAAGAGAGGGAGAGAGAGAGAGAACGATTGGTCTGTCCATGTGAGGGAACGTGTGTGTAGATGGAGAGAGAGATGATCTCACCTCAAAAAGATCAGCGAATGTTACTGTGTTTGAGGTGATGCAGTCACACATTATTTAACAAATAGCTCTGCTCTGAACTCTGATTGGATGAAAAAGCAACGATATATTGCATACACTAATGTTCAAAAGTTTGGGGGCTGTAAGATTTTTTACTGTCACTTTTGATCAATTGAATGCATCCTTTCTGAATAAACGTATTCATTTATTTTGAAAAAAATAACCAAAACTTTTAAATGGTAGTCTACAAGCTTTTTTTGTGATCTGGTCTATAAATATGATTCAAATCCAGCAGGTGAAAATCACAGAGAGAAAAAAAGACAAACAATAATAGATAAACCAGCATGAGAGAGAATGTGAGATTCCTAATCTCTCTCTCTCACACACACACACACACACACACACACACACACACACATACACACACTGCCGTGTTGTCGTCCTAAAAGCCACCAAATTCAATTAAAAAGAGGAATTGCCAATTAGAGGTGTGTTATGATCCGAGAACAATGAAGTAACCCGTGATTCATTGGCTGGAGCTCCCGGAGGGACTCGCTTCTGATAGACCAATCCATTCACACACACACACACACACACACACACACACCTGCACAAACATATGCATGTCTGCAAACACACACGCTTGGCATTCACCTCTTTCTCAGCCAAGTCTGCCAGCCTGCGGCAAGAACACGGTGAAAGCACACACACACACGCACACACACACACACACACACACACACACGCACACACACACACACACACACACACACACACACACACACACACACACACTATAGTAAGCTAGGCGGAAATAAACCCAGGCAGACTCCTCATTCGAATTTTGATCTGTGAAATAAACACATGGATATTTGGCTCGGGTGTTTTATCGCAATAATTCCCTCTCTCTGTTCTCCTTTATTAAATTACCCACAATGCATCTGCGTGATGAACGAGGAGCCCGATGACAGATTGAAGATCAAACTCGCGTCGATAAGGCAAAAGACAGTTTAACCCTGTGACCCAGATGTCAACACAAACACAGAGAGAGCAGATCAGTCGATATCAGCATGCAGATCTCAATGCTCCATTTACCACAAAAGAAGATATTTTAAAGAACTTTGGACCCCATTGGGTTACATTGTATGGACAAAAGACACTTTCTTTTCCAAACTGCTGGTCCAATGTGGGTACAGCGTAATATCATACAGGTATAACTTCCTTTTTAATTCCTTTTAGTTATGATTACATAAAGTGAAATATTTTCATTACTACTGGAGCTGCCAGTTTGCTAAGTTTCAAATGATTATTAAACAGCACAAACTATGCAAAAGAGGCAGCGCTTCCGGCGCACTCAGTGTCCGAATTCACTCACTCGTTTTCATTCACTCCTTCAAGTGAACTATATTAGTGGAGTAATGTAGGAAATAGTGAATGAGGGTATAGGGGGCGATTTCGAACACAGCCAAGGTCAACAAAGAAAGACAGGAAATGAACACAGAGAACAGAACTAAGCTAAAGTCAAACTCTTCTCAAGCGAGGGAAAAAAAATTGCTCGGTTGGACCTTAAATATATACACTATATTAAAAATAATAAGAATACAACAAATATAAAAATGTAAATATAATTTAAAAAATAACAATTTTATTTCATGGTGATTAACTACAACTAAAATAATTGAAAATAATTTTCATTGAAATAAAGCTGAAATAAAATATAAATATTAGATGAAAAACTTAAACGTAGACTACTAAGATTCAATTTGAAATTATTTTACTAAACTAAAATGAAATTATTTTACTAAATACAACATTTTTGTAATGTAAAAAAAAAAGAAATGTTGCCTTGGCAACTGAATAAAAAAAAACTGGTTTGCAGTTAAAGCACTGCAATTACTAAAAATAAAACTTTTTTAAATTTAAATTAAAGCTTTTTTTAATATATACTGTATATATATATATATATATACACACACTCACCTAAAGGATTATTAGGAACACCTGTTCAATTTCTCATTAATGCAATTATCTAATCAACCAATCACATGGCAGTTGCTTCGATGCATTTAGGGGTGTGGTCCTGGTCAAGACAATCTCCTGAACTCCAAACTGAATGTCAGAATGGGAAAGAAAGGTGATTTAAGCAATTTTGAGCGTGGCATGGTTGTTGGTGCCAGACGGGCCGGTCTGAGTATTTCACAATCTGCTCAGTTACTGGGATTTTCACGCACAACCATTTCTAGGGTTTACAAAGAATGGTGTGAAAAGGGAAAAACATCCAGTATGCGGCAGTCCTGTGGGCGAAAATGCCTTGTTGATGCTAGAGGTCAGAGGAGAATGGGCCGACTGATTCAAGCTGATAGAAGAGCAACTTTGACTGAAATAACCACTCGTTACAACCGAGGTATGCAGCAAAGCATTTGTGAAGCCACAACACGCACAACCTTGAGGCGGATGGGCTACAATAGCAGAAGACCCCACCGGGTACCAATCATCTCCACTACAAATAGGAAAAAGAGGCTACAATTTGCACGAGCTCACCCTAATTGGACAGTTGAAGACTGGAAAAATGTTGCCTGGTCTGATGAGTCTCGATTTCTGTTGAGACATTCAGATGGTAGAGTCAGAATTTGGCGTAAACAGAATGAGAACATGGATCCATCATGCCTTGTTACCACTGTGCAGGCTGGTGGTGGTGGTGTAATGGTGTGGGGGATGTTTTCTTGGCACACTTTAGGCCCCTTAGTGCCAATTGGGCATCGTTTAAATGCCACGGCCTACCTGAGCATTGTTTCTGACCATGTCCATCCCTTTATGACCACCATGTACCCATCCTCTGATGGCTACTTCCAGCAGGATAATGCACCATGTCACAAAGCTCGAATCATTTCAAATTGGTTTCTTGAACATGACAATGAGTTCACTGTACTAAAATGGCCCCCACAGTCACCAGATCTCAACCCAATATATTATCTCACGAAAGTGAGTACACCCCTCCCATTTCAGCAAACATTTTAATATATCTTCTCAAGGGACACTGGAAGCCTGTCCTGTGGTCTGATGAAACTAAGGGCGTTTCACACCTGAAAGTCCGCACCAAGGTCCGAACCAAAGTTCATGTTTTGATACATTGTATACATTCAGTTAGTTTTGGTTTGGTTTCAAATTGTACATTATGCAAGCGCACTAAAGAACTTTACATGACGTACTTGCATCCTGTCGTCATCATCTATATGGGCTGGATCTAGTCATTGATTGGTTTGTAAACAGACGTGCGCCTGACGTCAGCGTGTTGTCAATTTGGTGGGTAACTTTGACAAGAATGAATGAACAGATGCATATCATGGCCACTATACTTTTACTATTATGGCATTACTCCCAGCAGCACCAACTATACTCGAGGCTAATTCAAATTCGCCAAATGAACGTCCTCGTTGAGCGAACATTTTATCATCGCCAGCAAGACGCAGGACAAATATGTGTGTGTGTGTGTGTGTGTGTGTGTGTGTGTGTGTGTGTGTGTGTGTGTGTGTGTGTGTGTGTGTGTGTGTGTGTGTGTGTGTGTGTGTGTGTGTGTGTGTGTGTGTGTGAATCAGCTGGAAGAAACTCTGTTGGCAGGACTGACAAATCTGAACATAAATATTCTTCTTCAGTTGTTTAGGCTACGCGGGAACCACCGGAACTTCCTGTAAATGGTCTGAAAGTCCGAACCATACAGAAAATGCTTTCACACTAGAAACGAACCAAACCTTTGTTCAGTTTGATCCGGACCGAGACTATCTCTTTTCGTCGGACCAAATTTCATCTGTTTGGTCCGGACCGTGGACCGGGGGAGGTTTCACAGCTTTAATTTTAATTTGGATCAAACTGAAAAGTCCGAAAATCCGGACCAAACAAGGTAGGTGTGAAAAGGCCCAAAGATTCACTTGTTTGACTCAGATGGTGTCCAGAATGTGTGGCGATTCCCTGGTGAGGAGTTCCAAGAACATTGTGTCTTGCCTACAGTCAAGCATGGTGTTGGTAGCATCATGGTCTGGGGCTGCATGAGTGCTGCTGGTACTGGGGAGCTGCGCTTCATTGAGGGAAACATGGATTCCAACATGTACTGTGACATTCTGAAGCAGAACATGATGCCCTCCCTTCAGAAACTGGGCCGAACGGCAAGATAACGACCCCAAACACACCGCCAAGATGACAACTGCCTTGCTGAGGAAGCTGAAGGTGAAGGCGGAGTGGCCAAGTATGTCTCCAGCCTTAAACCCTATTGAGCACCTGTGGTGATCCTCAAGCAGAAGGTGGAGAGGTGCCATGTGTCTAACATGATCATTATGGAGGAGTGGAAGAGGATCCTGTGCAGCTCTGGTGAACTCCATGCCCAGGAGGATTAAGGCAGTGCTAGATAACAATGGTGCTCACACAAAATATTGACACTTTGGACACAGTTTTGACATGTTCACTTATGGTGTACTCACTTTTGTTGCCAGCTATTTTGACAATAATGGCTGTGTGTTGAGTTATTTTCAGAGGACAGTAAATATATACTGCTATACAAGCAGCACATTGACTACTCTAAAAAATACTCAAGTTTCATTTCTATAGTATTGTCCCTTGAGAAGATATACTAAAATGTTTGCTGAAATGTGAGGGGTTTACTCACTTTTGTGTGATACTGTATATGTTATTGTAAAAGAAGTCTGGTTTGGTAGCATGAGGCTAGTTGTGCTCAGTTCAGCGTGAAATAAGTTGGTTCAGATTATGTTAAATTGGTTCAGGCTGGGTTAAGCTGGTACAGGCTGGTTTGGGTTGGTTCAGATTGGGTTAAGCTGGCTCAGGCTTAGGTGTCGTAGAGTGACAAGGGAAGCAATTACTGAGGACAACTCTGGCCAGGCCTCGGGCTGGAAGCTGTGAACCTGTCGACTGCCTCGCTAACTGACGAACACTGTCTGTTCCCCGAAGCCAAAGTCTGTCGCTCTCTCTCGCTCTCTCTCACACACACACACACACACACACACACACACACACACACACACACACACACACACACACACACACACACACACACACACACACACACACACACACACACACACACACACACACACACACACACACACACACACACACACAGGGTTCTCATCTTCTTGACTTCTTGAAGAGCACCTCACCCAAAACTACACTTGCAAATTCACTCATCACTTCATCTGAAACGATGCAAGATTATTTGTATCTGGATAAATACAGAGTTAGGGTGTGTTCACACTAGTTTGCGTCGATTAAAACAACCTCTGGTGCGATTGCTCTGTTAGTGCGGTTCATTTGAATAAAACAAGATTTGTTTTAATGCATTTGGCAGATACTTTAATCCAAAGCGACTTATAAAAGGTACACATATTAATAATTAAAAAAAAAATAGGGTAACATTTTACAATAAGGTTCATTTTAACATCAATAGGGTAACACTTTACAATAAGGTTCATTTTAACATCAGTTAATGTATTAACTAACATGACCTAACAATGAGCAATACATTTTTTACAGTATTTATTCATCTTTGTTAATGTTAACTAATAAAAATGCAGTTGTTCATTGTTTGTTCATGTTAGTTCACGGTGCATTAACTAATGTTAACAAATACAACCTTTGATTTTAACAACTTTTTAGTAAATGTTGAAATTAAAATGAACTAAGATTAATAAATGCTGAAGAAGTATTGTTCAATCTTAGTTCATGTTAACTAAGGTAGTTAACTAATGAACCTTACTGTAAAGTGTTACCAAAAATAGTATATAATCAATGGCACTAAAATGCGGCTGATGAGGAGGATTGACGTGTGCCGTGTGAGTTTTTCCCCATGAACATTTTTCCTGCAGACACTTTCTGGAAACACTTTCGCCACCCTCATTTAGTCTTTCCCATCCTGAGCTCATTCTGCACTGGTGTTCTTGGCTTTCAGCTGGCGGTGAGAGCTGTAAAAGCCTGCGGTCCAGGGGTCCATCAGGGCAGATTTGCCCTCTTCAGATGTCTATTTCAGGCATTAATGTCTGAATGTGAGCGGAGAGCTTTGGAGCCGCTGCCGGTGATGGTTTAGATTCACCTCTCAGGGTTTTAGGACAACATTTGCTGCCAGTCTGCGGTGGTTTAAATCTGTTGCAGCTTACATCCATCTGTGAATGTTTAATACGAGTCTACACATACTTAAATGTCCTAATTGAACTAAGGCCTAAATCCTGGCTTAATCTAAACCCTGTCTGTGAAACCAGACCTCGGTGTAATCCCAGCACTGTGTTTTTACGCTCAGTGGATGTGGGAGAAACTGACAACTGATCACAGACACTAATTACTGAAGCCTTTCATTAGGAAACAGACTCAAATGACTGATCCGTCAGATCTACAGCCAGACAGCTTTTGCTCGCTCTGTTCTCCGTGTAATGACACCTCGGCTAGCTCTTGTCTTTCATCTCACTGATGGAGTGATAGAAACAGGGCCAGATGCTGGTAAAGACTCTGACAGCTGACATTAATCACACTTACGGTCAGCACAAAGTCCAGTCCAGGCCGCAGATTATCTGGCCAAGAACTGCCCGCTTGACTGTTTTAGAGAACAAAAGCCAATCTGAAATCAGACTAAATTGATGAGAGTGAAGTGAAATATACAAGTGTGCTTAAGGCAAGCATATCTGAGTTATTAATAATAATACGTTTCTCAAACAAAACTTTAAGGGCCCTATCTTACACCCGGCACAATGCAGCGCCAAGCGCGATGCAAGTGTTTTTTGCTAGTTTCAGCCTGACGCAGTTATCATTTTCAAGTCCTGTGCCACGTTGTTTAAAAAGCAAATGCATTTGCGCCCATTTGTGCGCCTATGGGCTGCTGGTCTGAAAACGAGGTGTGTTCTGGTGCATTGTTGGTGCGTTGCTATTTTGAGGCAACTGAAATAGACTGCGCCATTGACCAACTGAAACCTGGTGTAAAGTCAATGACGCAATACATATATTTTTTTTATTTAAAGAGCGTGTTAGTAATGTGTGCCTATTGGCGGGTCCACAATGCGCTTGTCCCGTAGATGATCTGCTTGTGCACTTTTACCTTGCGCACAAGCAGATCCGTTTGCACTCTGGAGACGCGTTAAGTCTTTCCACTATCAAATTTCGTCATGTAAATAGCGAATCTGCCATGGCGCGAGCGCAACTGGCATTTAAAGGGAATGGGAGATGAGACTCTGATTGGTTTAATGCACGTAAATCCCAAAACACACCCATTACTCATAAGAGAATAGGGACAACCCTTTTAGACCATGCGCCGGGTGCACCGACCATTTTTCCCATCGTTAAACTAGCAAAAGTCAACTTGAGCCGTGCGCTTTACCATGTGCTTAGATCCTTAAACTGCCAGCTTTCAAGACAAGCTTGAATGCTGAGACGAGAGCGTACTTGTCCAGAGTCGAGACTCTATTCAAAAATTTGTGATTTATACATTGCTTTATCTTTATTTTTGGATAATAGAAAACATAGCTACGTTTGAATGAGCGTCAAAGAAGAAAGATGCTTTTTCCCCCTCACAATGGTAGTTGTTGATGATGTGAAATATCTACTTCTATTGCAGTCTAACTCTAAAAGAAAACTTTACGTCAAGATCTTGAAATAACGAGCAACCAAATTCCAATGGCAGTTTGATTCAGAAAACAAATGCGTCTGAACACCTGCGGACAACAGCGCATGGATCTCAAGGTGACAAACACAGGAAGAAGTGCTGGAGGATAAACTCAATAACCACAAAGAAACAAAAAAGATAGTCGCCACACAATAACTCTTTTTCTTCTGCAGCTTCTGACGTTAATTCAAACTGAATTCAAACCTCAATCAAAAAGAGCCTATTATGCTTTTTTACATTTTCAACTTTCTTTTGAGCATTAAAAGGTCTGCCAAGTTAAAAGCACAAAGACTCCAGCGGGTCATTAGGCGCGTTTCCATTACAGATGTGCGCAAATTTTTTCTAAATATCGATAAAAAACGATTGCAAAATGACAGTGCTTCCATTAACCGATGTTATGCGACTAAAACATCATTTTTTTCTCTCGCGATAAGTAATTCCAAAAATCATTATTATTATTAAAGGGGACATATCATGCTAAATGCACTTTTTTAGCCCTTAAATGCATTTTGTTGTATATTTGGAGTGTTTAGAAGTACAGAAAAGATGAAATTGTTCTCTTCAGGTGCATCGTTGATATCTTTATATTCTGTTTTGGTCATATTTTTCAACCTGTTCCGATTTTTCTGTTATCTATGACGTTTTTTTAACTATAACGTCACAGTATTTGCAGCGGAACTGCCAAATAAGGACATTGACTTCCGGCCCAACACTTCGAGCAATCCGCCATTATTATTTCTCGCTGCAATTTTGTAGTCCAAGCTAAAGGATGCAGAAGTTACGAGAGGGTAAGTTAAAATGTTCGGTTGTTGGATGTAGTAACCCACACGCTTCATTACACCGTCTAATGTAGATGAACTGCCGCGCTTGTGGCGCATGTTTGACTGAAAGAACGAGCAGAGGGAGAGAGACCCGGTCGCGCGCGCGCGGAGGCGAAAGTGTAAACAAGACATTCTCGAGGTCGGACATCCGGGACTTGTGCTCCCATAATGCACTGCGCACGAATAGCAACCACGGCGAAGGGTAAAACAAACAAGCGCCCGCCATTAAGCAACACACGAAGCGGAAGACAAACGAGTACCTAACTCTTTTCCTTTGGTTGCAAATCATGCCGAAAAACTGTTGTGGTGTTGGTTGCAACAACAACAATCTCAACTATCAGATCTGTCACTTTTATTACGAAATTCAGACAACAAATAGCGTTTTGGCGCTTGTAAATGTGACGCGACCATAGACAGTAACGTTAGATAAGGACGCGACAGATCCCTAGCGGCACGTGAACCAACCGATCTTCTCTACTAGCTGACAGTAAATAAACACGAATGAACAATGTTGAAAGATACCTTACAACTTACCGAAATGTATATTTCATCATATCGACCAATCAATCAAACAAAGGGGTCAGTAAAACAGCTGGAGAATGTCACATTGCATTTACCTCAGGAAATCCATTTGATGACCATAATATGGATATGGCACGTAACGTTAGTTGGCTAGAAAAAAAGAGCTATAGGGAGTATTTTGCTAAATATGAATAATACTGCCAGCTGATGGGGCTCTCTGTATCATGTTTTCAGCATTAGGCGAGTTGTTTTTTTCTTGAGAAAAATTAATGCCTATCTTGCGTAGCCTACCTAATATTTATCCAAATGAGTCAATATTAAATCAAATCCCAATAATTGAATTGAAATAATAAAAAAGCGTAACGTTAGCTAAGCTTACCAGAAATTGTGCCATGTAAACATTGTAACATGTTGTCACTAAACCTAATAAAATTCAGATTAGTTACTAAAATGTTTTGACAATCAAAATACACTTAATGTGATGCAATATTTTTTTTTTTTTTACAGACGCTAGGAGACTTTTGATAAGACATTTTGTAATAGAAGATCTGTATTCATATAGCGCCTTTCACAGGTAGTTAGTCACAAATCGCTTAATTACATGAGTGTTTTATTACATTCACTTCTCACCACCAATATACATTCGCATACAAAGACCATTCATCATTAATACAAAGTAGTCCGTTAGTATCCATAATTGACATAGTCCACAGCAAAACTTCCGTGAATAGATACCTTTTTGATTTGCCTCGGGCTTTGCCATCGGTTTGTTTTACCCTTCGCGGCTTGTTGCTACGCAGGTCACATGATTTGTGACGCAACGCCGACCAAGAGAATCACCGTCTCCAAACTAGACGCTGTCTTGCTCTCTCAACCTCGCACATACTAATCAAAATAAATCGACACGGTGATAAAAGGTCGGAAGACCAAAGTTTCATGTGTAACAGTTAAATACAGTAACACACCATTGCGATACATCCATATGAAGACGTTGTTCTGCAGGTTCGTCGTCTTCATTTTTATCTCGCTCCGGCTCCGACTCTGGCTCGAACATGTAAGGCTGGCTGGACAAGTCTTCCGTTGTTGACATTTTGTTAATAACTTGTGAATAAAAAGTTTCTGTGCCGCTAGATAATCGTATCTCTGCTATAAAACTACAAAAATGGCCGAACGGGGTGGAGTTGAACCTCTGCATCCTGGAGAGGGGTTAGGGTAGTTCCGCTTTATATAGACTACAAATGTATGATTTATATGTAAAAAGGAACAATTTAAAAGCATGATATGTCTCCTTTAATGGAAGGAAACGACGGCGTGTTATCCAAGCATTAATGCCAAGGAAAGACCCTTATACTCTTTTGGTAAACCCTGGGGCGCTGCTCTTGTAGCGACCGGTAGCGTGTGCAGCGTGTGCATCGTGTTTGTTTGGTGTGTTTAGTACACAAAAGTTGTCTCCCGTTTAGTTCCTTGTTTTGTCTATGTTTTTTCTGTTACCCGGAGCATTGTTTGTTCTTTAATATATTGAAGATTCATCACATGGAATGGATTGGTTTTGGTTTTTGACGTTTTGGACATTCTTCTGGGTTGTTTGGAGTGCTCAGGAATCTTCACGACATCCAACGCTACAATACAGCCGGGAACTGTTGCTCCAATTGCGTGGAAATTATCCATGGACTGTGGCGAGCTGGAGTACGGACTTGCAAGGAAACACAAGGTATGAAAATTGGGATTTTAATATCAAGACAAGGAAGAGGGGGAAGCGCGGAGGAATTCGACTGAAGCTAAAAAAGTTGGGGTTTAAGCGCATCCCACTGCCCAGTATAATTCTCGCGAATGTGCAATCCTTGCGAAGAAAAATGAATGAACTGCAAGCAAATGTGCGCTGTTTACGGGAGTACAGAGATGCTTGTATGATCGCATTAACAGAGACCTGGTTAAACGGGAAGGATTGTGACACCGAACTGTCTTTGGACGGGTTTGGGGCACCTCTACGGCTGGACCGTGACCCTTCAGTCACAGGGAAGTCTCAAGGAGGAGGTGTCTGTTTGTACGTGAACAATCGATGGGCAAAGACAGTGATTGTACGTGAGGAAATGTGTACTGCTGATATAGAACTATTGACTGTATCTATCCGGCCTTTTTATTTGCCAAGAGAATTTCAGCAACTTTTTGTTTCAGTGGTATATATTCACCCGAAGTCTGATGTTCAGAAGGCAACAGATATCATCAGTCAGGTGGTGCAGCGGTATCAGTTGCGTTCACCGGATGCTCCCCATTTTATTATGGGGGATTTTAACAAATGTTCCTTGGAAGGAGTTTTAAATTTCCAGCAATATATTGACTGTCCTACACGTCATCAAAAAACACTTGATTTATGCTATGGGTCAATACCGAACGCATATAGATCATTTTCCAGACCCCCAATTGGTTGTGCAGACCATAATGCAGTCTCTTTGCAACCATGTTATAAACCAGTGTTGCAGAGAACAAGGCCAGTCATTAGGTCATTTCAAAGATGGACTGATGATAGTATCTTACAGTTACAAGACTGTTTTGATCGGACTGAATGGGATACTTTTAAAACTGCTTGTGTAGACAATGATGACCTAGCTGATGTTGTGAGTTCTTATATTCACTTTTGTGAAGAGTCTGTGATACCTAGGAAAAATGTAAGAATCTACTCAAATAATAAGCCTTGGGTGACAAAATCATTGAAATATGTTTTAAATGAGAAGAAACGGGTTTTTTACCAAGGAACAGATTTGGAAAAGAGGCAGGTTAATAAGGAAGTAAAACGAGAAATTAGGAGGGCAAAAATGAAATATAAGGCATCAGTGGAGGAGAAGTTTATTAAGGGAAACATTCAGTCAGCATGGAAAGAAATAAAAGTAATGGCTGGCGCAAAAAATAAAGAATCAACTGAAATTACTTTGACTGAGTCTACGATAGAAAAGGGAGAGATAGCAAATGAATTCAATGATTTTTTTAGGCGATTTGATACACATGATTCTAACAA
The DNA here is from genome assembly GCF_964197995.2 of Scardinius erythrophthalmus. Taxonomy (NCBI): domain Eukaryota; kingdom Metazoa; phylum Chordata; class Actinopteri; order Cypriniformes; family Leuciscidae; genus Scardinius; species Scardinius erythrophthalmus. The sequence goes on from NC_138221.1 coordinate 28,805,623, forward strand.
AATGAGTAGGGACTTTTGTTCTGGTTTGAAAACAGAGGAATATCTGCAAATTGATAAAGCTTCTGTTTTAAGGGTTTTACAGACCACCCAACAAAATAAAAGTCCTGGGCCTGATAAAGTCAGTGGGAGAGTTTTGAAGAGCTGTGCTTACCAGCTCTGTGATATTAGTCATTTCATTTTTCAGACCTCATTGAAATTACAGAGAGTACCCTCAGTGTGGAAAAAATCCATTATTGTACCGATTCCTAAAAAGACCAATGCCAAACAAATGAACGATTTTAGACCAATTTCTTTAACATCATTATTAATGAAGTGTTTTGAGAGAATTATTAAATTTTGGCTTGTAGAACATACTAGTCAGCTGATGGATCCGCTACAATTTGCCTATAGGAGAAATAGGAGTGTGGAGGATGCCACTCTGACTTTTTTTTTTTTTTTTTTTTTTTTTTTGTGATGTTTTTCAAAATGTTTTGTGATGTCATTCTGTTTTTATAAAAATTTGTATGTTTGTGAGGTTGAAGCTACTTAAATTGCCCTGTAAAGGGACAAATAAAGATTTTTACTACTACTACTACTTATACTGTGAGCGGCACACATGAGGTGTTTCTGGGTTTTTCTCACTCATTTCTGCTCCGAGGTCTTGATTGTGGCATTTCTTTGAGGTTTAGAATCCAGTATTCCTGTAATTCTTTTGTCTTTTATGAATTTAATAAAGAACTCTGTCTCGTATTCTGTCCAAACATAACGCGCCTTCTAAGTCAGGTGAATGTAAATCCGCAAAAACTGTTTCCATTGCAGTTTTGCGAAATATTCCTTTTTCGAATTGCCTGAAAAACACCTCATGCGAGCGTAAAAACTTTTTTGCGATAAATGTGAGTTTTTGCGAAATTGACGTGTTTCCATTGTGCGTTTTTCAATTCTTAATTTCAATTTGCGCAATTTGAAGGGTAATGGAAACGCGGCTACTGTTTCTGAACTCCCTGAAACGACCTCCATTGTAGTCTTGAGTTTTCTTCCTGGAATAACATGCCACAATATTCCTCATTTAAATAATTCAAGGCATATGCAAAATAAAGGGGCGGGCCTGGTTATGTTGCATTATGTTGATACACACGGTTATGGTAATTAGGGATGGGACATTTCCCAATCACGCTCGAAACAGCTGACCAATCACAAATCACATTGTGCTTTTCAGGGGGGGCTTCATAGAAACAGGAACTAAACAGAGCGTTACTGACAGACTGGGAAGAGAGGAGCTGCAACAATGGAGAATATGTGGAAAATAATGGTGTTTATGTAATTTTTACATTCAAGCATGAAAACCTGTTACAGTTGAGCCCAAATATAAAATCAAGACTTTGTTAAAGGGCATAATATGGCCTATTTAACATTTGTTTTGTAGATAATTGCAATAAACGTTTTCAAATTCTTCCAAAATCAATTAGAAATGACTGAAATTAAGACAACGCATAAGAATGCAAAGAAAGATGTTATTATGAAAACATTGTACAGTGCAGTGAGAGGCAGAGGAAAGGACAGAGAAAAGGACATGAAACTCATGAAACAGCAGAGAACGAGAGACTAACAGACAGAGAGGGAGAGGATGGAGCAGCGTGATCTCTGATAAAGACAGATCTGAGGTCAGACGTGTCGGAGCGAGCAGGTTCAGACAGGAGCGAACAAGGTGAACAAGAGATAACAGATATCAGACCACAGCAAATTAATGATCACAGTCTCAGTGTGTGTGAGTGTGTGTGTGTGTGGCAGCATTTCAGCACGTGTCTATTCTTCATCACTGCAATATCTTTTTATAAGCAATAATATACTGGCAATAAATAGCAAATTTATAGCATTCTCTTCACTGACTGAACATTAAGATAAAGCTGAATCTAATTTGTTGGATTTGACTGTCTGCAACACTGAATTGAATCAACATTGAACTAAATTGAGCTGAATAACGACACTATTGTCCTCTTTAGAGCTGCTTATACCTGAACCAAAGAGTATAGAAGCCCAAGAGGCGAAACTCAATAGAACGCTCCATAGCAACAGTTGCCCCCATGACGTGACGGCGCGGCCGCCATTATGGACTGAAAACTGAAGGAAAACGCCGAAAAATAATGGGAGTCAATGGCACTGAAAAACTTAACATAACAAAAACTTAACATAACTTAATTTTTTCTGGCCGTCATATCTCAATATGAAAACAATTTAAAATACATTAATGAGGATGACCGACGTTAAATGACGTTAAATGACAGAAAATATACGTCTATGTGTTGGTTATGCATGGCCTAATTACCCTTAGGAAAATAGTATTTTGGGACAAAATATTACTATAGAAGTACTATAAGACTACTATAGAAATACTATAGCGGCTCTAGGATATTATAGAGGTATTACAGAACATAACATACTTCTGTGATTTTCTGTAATACCTCTATAATATTTTAAAGCTGCTACAGTATTTATATAGTAGTCTTATCGTACTTCTGTAGTATGTCCCAAATTACTATAGTATTCCTATAAGATTACTATAATATTTTGTCCCAAAATACTATAAGATTCCTATAGTACTTTTTAGTAAGGGTATGTCCCCCACCGAATCGGCTTCATTAGCCTACCACTTACGGTTTGCAAAGATAAAATTATAAAATTACTGCAAAACTTTAATCTATCAATATTTATGTTCTATTATGCATTTTCCTAGTTATATGACTAACAGAAATTCATGAAATAATATAGGCTATAGGCAGACACACAGTAATAAGATATAAGTAATAAGATGTTTATTCAAATGTTGATTTTGAAATTAGTGAACATCACCATATATATGATTTGGAAAAATAAATAAATAAATAAAATTATAAATGAACATTTCTAAAGACAGTTAATATTTTACATAGAATATCACAAAAATATTAACTTGTTTTTTCAACATCTTCAGTGAAAGTGCACACAGTAAACGTTTCAATGGGAAGAACAAAAACAATCTGTGAATGTCCTATTACAGGCGGAAAGGTACAAAAAAGATGTGCAATCTAGCAAGTGCACACATGAACTATAAACGCCTATTAAAATGGATTTTGCCATTGACTGGCGCTAACGATTTCAGCAGCTTTCAGTCCATAATGGCGGACGCGCCTCCGCAGCGCCATCTACAGACTGTTACCCATAACACAACAGAGTTTCGCCTCTTGGGCTTCTATACTCTTTGCCTGAACTAAACTTCATAACTGATGAACTTTACACAGTTATTGAACTGAACTGAATCAACATTGAACTGACTTGAGCTGAAAAACTACACTATTGTCTAAACTATTTTTAGAGCTGCTTTACAGCTGAATTTGTCTCATATTTGATGAAGTTTGCATATTGGATTCTGTTATTTTCCTGTTTATTACAGTGAATCTGTATTGTATTAAGTGCTAAAAAAGACAATAAAAAATCTGTCAAGTACATCACTTGATGCATGCCTTTTTTATGAATTATTTTCCTGTTTATTACAGTGAATCTGTATTGTATTAAGTGCTAAAAAAGACAATAAAAAATCTGTCAAGTACATCACTTGATGCATGCCTTTTTTTATGAATCACACCAATTGAATCAGTCTGAAATGAACAGTTTTCTAAACTGAATCAGTCAGATCAAATCAAAGTATCAATTCAGATAAATCATGCACTCTTGGGTTATTATGACGAAATTAGCCAAGAACATTTTTATAACAGTTATACATGAAGCACGGTTAGACGAACTTAAATCTGATTAGTTGTAAGTCAAATGTGTAGTTAAAGATACATGTACAAAACAAAGCACAATATGTTAATTTTATGATATTGTTTAGCAAGGTTTAACCACGAGTTCTGCAAAAAATCGAATCCTGAAGGAAACACTATAGTGTGTGACCTCACTAAAACTGATTTGATCCAAACCAGGAGAATCCATAGACACGCACACACACACACACACACGTCCAAATCCCCTTTGCCCTTCACCGGATTGAGGTGAGGAATAGTCTCTGTGTTTTATGAATTTTCATGACCAGTGAGCGGCGGGGCTCATTTGGGGCGTCTGTGATTGACAGACGCAGGACTAGAGCATATTGAGCTTGATTACGGGCTGGGAAAACCTTCCAGAGGATGAATATTCAACGGCACCTGTCGGAACGCAGCTGAAACAATACCTGAATTTCCCCAACAGAACCTGTTCAGAACTCGTTTTGAGAATTGATGTGAGGGAGTGATCTCAGACTAGAGAGAGAAAGAGAATCTGCACATGTGAGAAATTACAAAAACAATCTGTATAAGGCCATATGATTTCCATGATGCAGAAAACATGGAATCTTGGAATCCAGTCATAAAAATGGAATTTGCTGTAGGCTTTATAACACGAAATTGCAACATTTGGATGATGAGATCAAAAGTAGGGCTGTACACTTAATCAAATAGCGATATGGACTAGTGTCTGTGAAAATTAAACCGCAAAACGATTATTTAAATCTAAACTACTGTAAGATACACACAGAAGCTCACCGGTCTTCACAAAAACCCACCAAAAAACAAAATTGGTTTACCTTGAAACTTTGACAAAGTATTTACTCAAAGTAATAAAACAATATTAGTTGCAACACAGTTTATTAAAACAGATTTTAAGGAATGTCGCACAATTTCTGCACATCCTTTAAACAATAAAACCTCTGTTGTTCAACTTTTATGTTAAAATGTTACATTTTATTGCATTTTAAAAGATGAATGAATTCAATTGATAAACCTTTATGCTTTTTGAAAATAGTATTTTGTATTAAATCACAAAACACAGAATCCAGAATAATAAACAAACATTCATTTTAGGGCACTTTTTGTGTTAAAATTTTAATTAATTCAATTGATCATACGTCCTTATTGATTATTACATTTTAATTAAATCATTAAAATGGAATCTATGGAAACCATGTGAAATAGAGTTCATTTACATCAGTGTCTGTTGCAGCTATTACAATAATGAGCTGAAAGATCAAGGGTTGTTATGGAAAGCCAATATGTGTCCAAAAGTCACAATATGGAAATGGAGGCTTTTTATTTTAGTAGGCCTACATGAGAAATAGAAGCTGTCAGAAAATCAATTAAGTACAAAATATGTTTCACACAAACAACAAAAATGGCAACGGTGCACTTTTTCAACAATCTTGGTTCCTAAGTATTTTTCCCATTCATTTTTCTGACAGTGATTACAAAAAAAAATAAAAAAATTCTTTGAAGGCATTATAAGCCATTCACCAGACCACTCAGCTACGAGGTGAATCATAACATTACAAACATTGATTTAATGCAAAAGGTATTTTTTGAAAATAGATAGACTGCCAATGTCTCTCTCTCTCTCTTTTTGAGACACAAAGCACATGCACAGCTTAATTTTCGGTGGACTGTGAGTCATGTAATAGAATCTGTCAGGCATCATGGTGTGTTTTCAGAGGTGAGTTACAGTGATCTCTCCTCTCTTCAGGAGGCTTTCTGAACGAATCGGCAGACTCATACCTGTTTCACATGCACTTTACACTGATCACAGCCGCCTGAACACTGTGTGAAATGAATTTCATGGTCATGCATTATAGTGTACGGCCATTGAGCTGCCGGCACAGAGAGTCTAGACTAGCAGGAATGACTGACAGACAGAATTACATTACACATCACTGACTCTCACCAAACCTGTCAAGAAGTCATATATACACCCCAAAACCCGCAAGGAAGACTTTTTATGGTCTTTTTTTTTTTTTGTCAGGTTTTATGCTTTTCTTCTTCTTTTTTTTACAAAGCATTTTACACTTAAAAAAGTTTAGTTCACTTGCTACATTAAATGTTATCCCTTAAAACTCATCTTTCAAATCACCATATTTACCGGTAAGCATTTTTTCCTTGAAAAAAAATGTCTTCATGCCTTAAAATAGCTTGAATGTAACTTTTTTTAATGTAACCCATGCCTCATTAAGTATGCCCGGTTCTATGAATATGCAAACGAGCCCCGCCTCCACTCACTCACAGCAGCTCAGAGATCCACTGGTTGACGATCACGCGTTGATCTGATTGGTTACAAGGTAGTTTGTGACGTCAGAAACACCAGCGATTTTTGAGACTGTCTTTGGTTCACTGCAGTTTTAAAGAGAAAATACTCAGCAATGGTGTCGACTTATGAATTTACACATGGTTTGTCTTAAATCATATTAAAAACACCACATAGATATATAAACAACATTAAAAATTAGATATTCACCACAGGGGGACTTTAACAGAGAACAAGGGGTTCGGGTTTGTTATGAGGTCAATCTGTGTACGCCTCCTAATATCTCTGCCCTCTTTATCCAATAATAAATAAACAAACAAACAAATAAAGCAAAACCCTCTCAAAGTTATAGTGGTCTTTATCTCTCTCTCTCTCACAGTGAACTGAAACTTTACTTTAAAAGCCACATGAAACACAGCCATTTTTCAAAGCGTAATCGCAGGATATATCGGCAGGACGTTCCCCCAGCTAATGTCATGGAAGTGGGAACGGATCGCTCCGTAACGGAGACCACGGTGTTTAATGAATGGTGCCCTCGGCGTGAGTTCGAGCCCTTGATCGCAGCGCGCTTGCTTTCGCTCCCAGCGGGCGTCATGGCATCCTGCTGATGAATAAAGGTGCCCTCTCTGATTGAGAGAAGAGAGACAGAGGTGATGTGGTTATTGTTTCCAGTGTGAGACCATCATTTGAAATCATTAGTGACGGGGGCAGCGCTGACGGACCCCGTGTTCGGTTCACCTTGAGTGGGAGGGAGCGAGAGGGACCCTGGTGACCAGGAAAGGGCGGACGGTGGCGGGAAATGGATTTTTTTTTTACCATTCCCGTTCCCATCTCTCTTTCCTTATTCCACTCAGTGGGCGCCCGGGGGGCTGTAACCCTGAGAATCCGCGTTAGGATTGCCAAAGTCACCATTAATATAAAGCACCGGGGCGTATCCTTACCCCGACACCCCGCCAGCCTCTGGGGTTTCCTGCGGGCCTCTCAGAAAAACTTTTAGAAAGTGACCTCTGCTCAAAGTCAGGCTGTCAGCAGGCTGTGTATCTCAAGTATGGTGAAGATGATGTGCCGGAGCTTGAAAAGACAAGTCTCCTTCTTTGTTTTTTAATGTTTAATGCAGTAGTCAGACTGCTTATGTTCATGGGTTTCCATTTCCCTGCGTTCATAGTGTGCACTGATGAGGAAAACGTCATTTGACGCGATTATTTAAAGTGCGATGTCAAATCAATCACATTTGCATTCATTTAGCAGAGCTAGCAATAGCTTACCGTTTCATTGAAAAAGTGACGGTGACGAATGACGTCAACTCAGGTGGACACCAACCACGATCACATGACTCTTTTCAATGGCGCAATGGAGGACGAAGGCTCTACCCAATGTTTTGCTAACCTTTAAAGATGGTGCGGAAAGCAAAACTTGTATTATCATTTCATCTGTGTCTGTTGCAAATCATGCTGTTTTTACTTCTTTCAGCCAGAGCTTTAAAGCTCCAATATGTAGGAATTTTGTAATAAAATTTCCGAAAATAACTTGCACAGTGTGATATATTTCCTCCAGTTGTGTACTTACAATATCTCAAAAGTCTCCAAAGATTTTTTATTTCAGAGAAATTCCGATTTTAAATAACTGGCCGTCCCGGAAAAGAAATGTCGCGCCTCAGTGACGCAATGTCCGCTCTTATCCTTTTTTCCGGTGTGGACCATGTGATCGGATATTCCACCACACCGGATTATTTTTTATTTTTTTTACAACAACTTTATTGAGGTTTTTTTTCTTATCACAATAAACAATAAAGACGTCTGACAAAGAATAAAAAAATAATAAAATAAAAAATATGACCCACCACACCGGAATATCGCATGGTCAAATGCGGAAGTGGTGGTTAAAGCGTTATAGCCATAGACTGTATGGTTATAGCTGTTATGGATCACGAACTCTTTGGCGAGTATTGAAGTGCCAACAAAACGAAAGCGTCCATATTCGGATACACGCGGAGTCACGGACTGTGTGACAAACGGAGGAATAAAACCTGGATAAATATCGGCCAGGCGTTTTCGAGATGGAGAGAGCTGCGCGACAATCTTGGACTTGACAGAGACTCGGCTCTCGCGAGTGTATTGAGACAGGTAAGACATGCAACTGTCAATAATAGCACTTATAAACAAAGTTATATTGCTCTTTGTACTTTGGTAAGGCTTTTTATCACGTGTGGTGACCGAGATTATGGCAGTACAATTAAATACAATCGGATATGATGTTAAAAAAATATATTTAGTCATTACTTGCAAATGTTCGTTCAAATTTACTTTTAGATATTGGTTTGAACACGTTAAACAACACGGCATTAACCATAAAAACGTAAAACTGCACAACATTAACCAAACAAATCATTTGACAAATAGCTGTATGTTGTAACGGGATAATATAGCATAACATTTCACGATCCTTGCAGTTCATTAATTATGATGACATAAAATAATACGATCAGACATACAGGTAATACAAAAACGAATAAATTACCTCATCCGTGATCATGATTAATTAATTCCATGTAGATATATCGCTAGATGGTGAAAACGCATTAAAAACGACATCTCCCATCGTCACCTCCTTCATAGCATCATCAAGCTTCGCCTTTGTTATTGTTGGAAACTGCGCCCTCTTGTGGTCAAATACCAAAGTCGCATACTGGAGCTTTAAGGCATAAAGACCTGCAGTGTAAATGTGGCATTAGTTACCCTAATCTGTGGTGTCTTGCCTTAAGATGTCTAAAAGCCTCTAATGCCCTATTAACACCTGGTATTAAGATGCGTTTTGGTGGATCGGATCACAAGTGGACGACTCTAAACACAGGTGTAAACGGGGTCTGAAACGCTTTGAGCTTGTCCACTTTCCACCACTTCCAGAGGTAGTGGAAAACACATTCAACCCGATTGCTTTCATAGTGTAAACGCTCATGTGGCCGAATGTGTTTGAAAGACCGTCTACTCCGTCTACTGACCGAATGAGTGAACATTATGGGAAACGCTCTAGCCAGACGGGATTTAAACTGTCGGCTGAAGACCCAAGTTTGGTTTGAAGACGAGAAACGTACCAAGCACAATGTTCTCTCATCATTCCTGATTTCTAACACACACTCACAGTGTTCGGCTGGTCTTGTGGATATCAGAGCAGAAACTAAAGCTGCTGCTCTCTGTATGTTTTCCGTCGTCTCCGGTCGTGTTCATATGTACATTTCACAAGTCAGTTTTGTCCATTAGATTGAAAGATCTGAAAAGTCCACACATTCACCCGCACATAGAAGACATCAGGACAGAAGTGGTTGAAAGTGGACAAAAGAGACGGATTAAAACACCAGGTGTAAACGGGAATGTGTCTCGTCCACTTGTGATCCGATCGACCAAAACACATCTTAATACCAGGTGTAAACAGGGCCTTAGATGTCAAAGTATATTTTTTTCAATAAAATCCACATATCTAATCCAATTAAACTGGCAAAATATTGTAGAAAGAGCTACAAATCCTTCACATCTGTTCTTCTGAAAACCTCCACACGTCCTTCAGCTTTGTGTGAAAATGCTTCTCTCTGACCCAGAGATGTTTGGTCAGCTCCTGCCTGCTGTCTTCTGAACCCAGAGCACATCTTGTGTTTGATGACCTTGAGACAGAGCAAGGCCTCAGTCCGCCGCAGGAGGACATCTTTGAGTGGGTTTACGCCTTCAGCCGAAGGGAAAACACACAAAACAGGAGAAGACGAATAAAGAGGGCGACATCTCTGAACTCATACGGGACCTTATTACACACACAAATCTCCGTGCAATTTTCACACAAGGTCCCAAAGCTCAAGACCTGGAAGTTGGAGATATAGAGCTAATGCAAAGGGGCGAAAGGTTTTAGCAGGATAAAACTTGCTCTTAACTTTCTTAAACAAACAAAAAAAATAACTTAATTCTAAAGGCACAAAAAAAATCAAATTTGACAGTGATTTACAAACAGAAGATTTGATTTTGAAGATGACTTTTTTGTTGAATTTTGATAAAGAATTTTGTCACATTACCAAAATAAAATGGGTTTAACAGGTCTGCCAACTCTCTCATGCAACTGACACTGTTATAACACTCTAACGCCCTATTTCCATATTCTCTCATCTTTCAAATTTTGCATGTTTTATTGCGAAATTCAAACAATAAATACCGTTTTGGCGCTCTTAATGTAACATGACAGATCGCAACTCCTCAGTTCAAGTGGCATGTGAACTGATCATCTTTTCCCCTTTACTAGTTATAGTACAAAATAAACATGAATGAACATCAGAGTTGGAAGAACCAGTACAACTTACTAAAATATGTCACGTAATGTTACATGATTTACCTTAGAAAAGCCATTCCATAAACTGAATAGTTTATTGAGAGCATTTTGACAAAAAAAGCACTATATTGTATATTTATTATTTTTTTTACTCTGATACTATGATATAGCCTAACATTATAATAGTTATTATTGTAATGTCATTTTTATTATTATAAAAACTGCCTTGTATGCAATTGTGTACAAATCAGTGGTTACAACATTAGTTTAAACTTTTTTAATAGAAAATTTAAAGTCCCCCTGTGGTGAAAATCAAGCTTTTAATGTTGTTTATATGTCTATGTGGTGTTTTTAATATGCTTTAAGACAAACCATGTGTAAATTCATAAGTCGACATCATTGCTGAGTATTTTCTGCAATGAATCAAAGACAGTCTCAAAAACACGGTTTGAAATCGCTGGTGTTTCTGACGTCACAAACTACCTTATAACCAATCAGATCAACGTGTGATCGTCAACCAGTGGATCTCTGAGCTGGTGTGAGTGAGTGAGTGGAGGCGGGGCTCATTTGCATATTCATAGAACTGCGTATAAAATGAGGCAAGGGTGTCGAGTTACATTCAAGATATTTTAAGGCATGAAGACATTTTTTTTTTCAAGGAAAAAACATTTAAATTATGTCATTTTGGTGATCAAAGATGAGTTTTAAAGGGTTGGTATAATGCCCTTTTCACAAGATGTTAAAGAAGTCTCTGATATCCCCAGAGTGTGTGTGTGAAGTTTTAGCTCAGGATGCCCCACAGATATTTTTATATAGCATGTTAAAATTGTCACTTTTTGAGGGTGAGCAAAAACACACCGTTTTTGTGTCTGTCCCTTTAAAAGCAAATGAGCTGCTGCTCCCGGCACAGAGGACGGAGCTTCAACAGCTTGTGCCCTTTTACCTCACACAGACATGCACTGAACATCTTAAAATCTTTTAGCCTTTTTATGTTCAAACCGGAGTCAGACAATGATGGAGAGACTCAAGAAGAAGTGACAACATGTAGAAGCAACAGGACATTTCTGAATGGTTAGTTGATGAATTTATGTAGCTTATGTGGAGTTAACTATCTTCTAATCATTGATTAGCATATTCTGTCATGATAATCTATAAATCGCGTTCCCGTGGGCGGCGTTTAAGTAAATTTTAGGGTTAGTGATGTCACTAACCAGGGAGGTTAGTCGTATAGTCCCAGCCGTTTGTTGTAGTCCTTAAAAAGCAATTTCTTTAAAAGCAAATATCTTCCTTTGCTTTGAACTTTGAGCGTTGTAACTTTGCAGATGTTGTTTATGCTCAAACAGCAACATTACACACTAACTAAAGTTAGAAAAGTGAAATCATAATCAACCATCCCTTTAAGGGATAAAATGATTGACTACAGGGGGACTTTAACATATAGGCTGGTATATATCCAAATGAACGGATACTGAATCGAGATCGAAATCGAGCTGCAAGCTCATGAATCGAAAAGCCCTTTCTCACTCCAAGCTGAACTGAAAAGTTGGCAGCCCTGGTCTAAAATGTGGATTTTAATTCTCCACAATGTTTTGAAATCAAAAGATGACGTTCACTGAACAGATTTAGCCAAAAAAAAAATCCATTTGAAGCCATAACAGTGTTTTTCAGTCAGATAAAGAAGCTTTTCAAAGCGCAGCAGGACTGAAGGTCGCCGGCAAAGGCAAAGCAGGGAGAAATGACTGCGACGATGCGCCCACGGGGAAAACTCATCTGAGCGCGTGTTGTTCTTCATTGTAGATCCCGAAGGGAAAAGCCAACAGAAAACACTCTCTCTCTCTCTCTGGGCTGAACATGTGCTCTTTATACTGACACTGTGACTTTATTGAAAGGCTTTGAAATACGCATTCTTCTGCTAATAAAGGAACACAATACAGAGACATGGAGGTGGGTTTGTGTTCAATTACAGAGAGCAATATGAAAATAGAAAAGTTAGCTGGATATTGCAAAACATACACACGAGGATTGGACCTCATACAGATTATTCAAGAGATTGATTGTTTTCATGTTAAAGAAAGCCGGATGCTGCTTAATTACACCCTGGAGGAAACATGAACGTGAGTGTTTTGTTCCTATCCTAACAAAAACTAGACACATACTATATTGTAAAGTATGCAAATGCTTGGACATCTAATTGCAAGCATGCATTTGCATTGTACACATTCAATGTGCATTTTCACACATTTTTCCCCAAGCATTTTCAATCCTTATTCTTTTTGAACCGGAGTGGAGGCAAAGATGCTAATGAATAACTTACCTAATAAATAACTGATAATTAATGCAAGTTATTAGGAAACTGTAATGCTGTCAGTGCATTCAATGAATATGTTAAAAACACTCCTTTTCATATATGTCTATTAAACTTAAGGCTATAGTATGTAAACCCATGTGCATGTTTGGTTTTTGGTTTTCATTTATAAAGTGTCAAAGCTCCTTTTCATTGATTATCCAAAAAAATAGCCATTACAACATGATTGAATAATATATAAACAATTTTCCCATTGAATTTCCAGCTAAAATAGCAATATTGTGATATACTCTGACAGCTATTTTGAATTGTAATACTATTTGTTGAGCAGAACAGACTTCTTTCAAAAACATTAAGCACTTTGAATTAATCCAAACATTTGACCTATTGTTATTTTGAAGTAAAAGTACTCACACCGTTATACAGGACAAGTTTTCGGTCGCACGTCCCACACTCGAGGAACTGCTGAGCTCTCATCAGGCCTGTACGATCCTCTGAAGACTCATTCGCTGAAAGCTGCATCGTCCTTGCCCTGGAAAGAGCCATAAACTTAATGTCACCAGACACTCTTGAAACCAGAGAAAAGAATCATGGGACTCTTTCTTTTACTCTACTTTCTTTTATGTCTGTGTGTGTCCTTCATGTCCATCTGTAGCTCAGACTCATCACACACACTTTTTGGATTCTCCGTTCAGCTTTTTGCCTTTAAACGTCTCTTGAGATGCGAATCCTTGATACTGAAGCAAAGCTGCCCGAGTCTCTGTGGATGTAATAGACTGTCTCATAAAGAGCGTTTCTCTTTACGAAAAAAGGAGATGACTTCTCCTGACTGTCTGACTTGTAACTTCACAGTCAACTCCACAGAAGTCTTTCAGAAACATCCATCATGCTGAAATAAAACATTCTTGCTGTCATGCATCACCTTCTCCTGTTGTTTATTCTGTGCAGTTGTTTTATTGAGTTTAATATATGTGAGTAAGCAAAAACAAATGCATCTAGCTACGCAAGCATGATTTCATTGCATATCATATATATAACATATATCATAATGGAATTTATAATACATAAAGTAAATGCTATACAATGTATTCACATATACTGTCTTCTACAGTCAGACTGAATTCAGAATAGCATACTAGTATACTATTATTTCTGCCATGAATACAGTATAAGAATATAGTATATAAAAGTACATCATATGTTTACTCAGAAAGAATGCATTAAATGGATCAAAAGTGCCAGTAATGACATTTATAATGTTACAAAACATTCTATTTCAAATGATTACTGTTGAAATAAAATGTATCATGGTTTCCACAAATATATTAATCAGCACAACTGTTTGCAACATTGATAATAATCATAAATGTTTATTGAGCAGCAAATCATCATATTAGAATGATCTCTGAAGGATCATGTGACACTGAAGACTGGAGTAATGATGCTGAAAATTCAGCTTTGATCACAGGAATAAATAACATTTTAATATATATTTTATATTTGAATGTATTTTTAATCAAATTAATGCCGCCTTAGTGAGCAGAAGAGAGTCTTTTAAATATATATATAAAAAAACATCTGTAAGTAATCTTAAGCAAGGTTATTATCATATTTTCGTAACATTAACTGAAATGAAATACAATATTAAAAAAAACATATTTTATTTTAGTTTAAGTTAAACAACTAGGCTAACTAAAATGACAACAACAACAGTAAATTCAAAAACGAATAAAAATGAAAAAAAAAATTAATAAAACTTATAAAAAAATATAAAAATAAAATCTAATTAAAAAACTAGAACAGTATATAAATTTTAATAAAATAACTGTTACAGTTCCTGTCTTGTTTCCCCTGTTTTGTGTTTAAGGACTTTTATTTTGATATGTATTTTCTGTTTCCATTGTTCCTGTGTTTCACTTCCTGTGTTTGCCTCGTTTCCTTAGCGCACTTTTTTGTTGCCATAGCGATTAATTTCCCACACCTTTTCCTCGTTTTCCCCTTGTTATCCTGTGTATATTTACCCCTGTTGTCTTTGCACGTTTGTTAAGATGCTTTTATTAGCCTGTTCTGGATTATCTTTGTTGGTGTTTCGAATTCATTTTTGCTGCATTTTTTAGATCCTCGACTCTCCTCTTTCCTGCCACTGCGTAATAACTAGTGGTGGGTAGATCGAGGCTTCCTGAAACACTGAAACAGTTGAAGGAAATGTGCCGTATTGTGTCGAGGGGTCATATAATGTCATTTTTGTACAAGTTAATATGATTCTTTAGGGTCTAAATTAAAAGTTTGTAATATATTTTAATTAAAAATTCTCATTAGTATTGTAAGAAAACACTAATTTTACCTGGTCAAAAAAGCTCTGTTTTCAGCACGCCGTTTCAGTGCATGTGTCTTTAAATGATAATGAGCTTTGCTCACCCCGCCCCTCTGTTCTGTGCGTACACCGTTTCTAACACAATAAACACGCGTTGTTCATTATAAACGTGGGATTATGAATTATATTGAGAACGTCGTACATGAAAACATGATGTAATGTACCCTGAGTGTAAACCTTAGCCGCATTCATCGTGAAGCCTGCAGCAAGGTTTGCAAATTTCGCAAAGATTAATATAAATACTAATATAAAGGTTAATAAAACATTACACTCACATCTTCTGGAGGTTCAGCAGGAACACGTTGGTACCGATCCGTTTTTTCTCGTTTGTAAAGCTGTCTGGTGTGAAATGATTCACGCAAACAGGAAAGTGCAGACGATCGTGGGGAATCCCCGTGAGGGAATCCCTGCGTCAATCCTTTGGGCATATCGCTTCAAAAACAAAACTCAGCCACTGCGTCTTCAACGGCTCGGATTTCGGAACATCCAAATGACTGCTGTGTTCCTTATTACATCTAAGAACAGAACACCACTATCGCTTAGACGCCATTCTGCTCCAGCATATCAACAATGGCGGACTACTATGACGGCTGTCAGAGCTCGCTCAGGGCGGGTCTTGTGTTGAAACACGGCTGTCACTCAGCACCGTGGGAGGGGCGTTGGATATTATGACGTCACAATATCGAACGGCTTGATTTCAGAGAGGGTCAAACATATAAGGAGATTAAAACAAAACCACTGGATGGATTTTTATCATGATAGGATGGTTCTGTACAGGCACTGCCAACAGACATTTCAGTGCAATCAACTTGTAAAAGTGCATGTACCATTATATGACCCCTTTAAAACAATCTGACACCCGTCTCCACGGTGACCCCTAGTGGTCAGAACAGTGTAAATGCAACAAAAACCAGGGCCAAACATGCATCAAATCTTTCAAATGCAATTATATAATCCTCTAATAAGATTATCAAGTGTCTATATGTTATTTTATCAATTGTCAGGATTTGTTTTGTTTGTTCTATGAATGGTTCAGCTAACGGGCCAATAAGAGACTATTAATTATACTAATGTCTAGAGCTGGGTAAAAAATATCTTTTTCTCGATTTTAATCGATTCTCATTTTTATGAAACAATATCGATTCTTAAATCCCAAGAATCGATTAGTCATCCTGTTTTCAGTTGATGAATGAATGGATCATTGTTGCGCACATCCCATCCAATAAATCGCAATAATCTTTGTGCTTTGTTATTATTGATATGAAACAAAGTCTCAGATTTCAAATTACGTCCATTTTCTTACGAAATTCAAAAACATAATTACCGTTTTGGCGCTGTGGCGTGAGATCGCTCCGACGCAGCTGAGCTCAAGAGAAGCAACGGAAGCAACTCTTCCGCCTTAATAATACCAGTTACAGCGCGAAATAAACATGAATGAGCATCTGAAAGTGTGTTAAAAGATAGAGTACAACTTATCAAAGTCCGTATCATGTCTCATGGAATCGCTCAATCAGTGTTTCAACCGTGCAAAGACAGTAAGCAATGTCATGTAACGTCACATTTACCTCAGAAAAAAACATATCCAGTGACCATAAACTCGTTAGTCAGCTATAAGTTAACTCGAGAGGACTGAGGAGCATTTTGTTAAATATAGGCTATGCACCATATTATATATTCATTATAATTTTTAATGTTCTTCAATATTTAATGCATGTTTGAATAAATCTGGAAAGTTTATGACAGCCATCATTTAAAAATTTATATAATTTCATATAACTTTATTATTATAAAAATAAATAAAAGTGTATTTTAAGTGTTTGTATACATCAGTTAATTTTTACCTTCAATATTATAGTAGGCTAATGAAGCCTATAGGCTACAACTGACCCCCATGTTTACAGCATTGAGAGATTTGTTTTCCCTGAGAAAATTTGCAATGTATACCTGATATCCAAAATAATCGATATTGAATCGAATCGAATCGTAATCGAATCGAATTGCAAGCTTGTGAATCGAAATCGAATCGATTTGTGAAATTTGTGTCAATACCCAGCCCTACTAATGTCTAATTAAAACGTCTACAAATGTATTAAACTGATCAGAGATCAGGTCAAACCCACAGACACTTGTTCATTGGTTCTCAGTGGCTCCTCATGATTCACGGGTTGACAGATCATCAGCAAAAACGTTTCGAAGTGTTTCGAAACGTTTTCGAAATGATGTAATGACGCCTCGTTTACTGAGATCACGTGACTCTGGCAGTTTGATACACGGGAAAGGTATCGAAGCTTCATGAAGCAGTGTTTTGAAATTGCCATCACTAGCAATAACACCACTGATGATGTTATAAATAAGGCAAATGCCAGTAAAATATACTTATGGCTGGTAAATGTTGTCATTCACTGGCAGGTGCGAAGATGTAATTTTGTACTGTGTTCTTACCGTAGCATGTCTTCTCTCTCTGAGGTCGTTCTTCACTCGTGACCCCCGTGTAAACAGATCGATTCTTACCTGTTTTCCTCCCGTCCAAAAATAAAGCCCTCCTTCACCTCTTACCCTTCACCTTTCTCTCACGTGGGCATACATGTATACATGACTGCCACGGGTGACCTCTGACCCCTGAAGTGGCGGCAGGAGAGAGAGAGAGAGAGAGAGAGAGAGAGAGAGAGAGAGAGAGAGAGAGAGAGAGAGAGAATCTGCTGTGCTCGTGGCGGTAATGGACTCTGATTGGCTGATTTCACTGCTATTGATTTCCAATAGATCAGATCAGAGAGGAACAGATTCATCCAGCCCAACACACACACACACACACACACACACAGGTCAGCCACGGAAAATATCATTATCACAGGATTAGAAACACACCTACATGTTCTGAAGGAGAGCGGAGGTCAAGGTTTGGCTGGTAGATGCTGCAACACAAAAATAATCATTTTCCATTGATGACCGCATGCAATATGACCCAGGCCAAAATAAGCTGTTTAATTTATGTATAACTGACAAATATGCATCACGTTAAGGTTATTAGTTTATGTTAAAACTGTGTAATCTAAATTGATTGAAATTTTATATGCAATTCATATGCATAAATATTAAATTTAGGCATAAATATATTTGAGTGTATTTTTATTTATTTTTTTACAGAGAGGAAGAAACCAAAGTCATATTTAGACTACTATAACAGAGAGTAGACTCGTTTGACTACTAAGAAAATGAATATGACTACTAAAAAAAAAATCTAAAATTAATATTTATAGTTTGTGTTTTATATGAAACTTCAAATTCAAACATAAGTAAAAAAAAAAAAAAAAAAAGAAAACCTAATAGACAAATGCAAACATGAAGTATTTGCCCTCATGAATCCTGACAGCACATAAAGAAATGAATTTTAAATGTCATGTTGAACGTGTCTCTCATGTTCAGGAACTAAAGAGACAGAGTCATGTTCATCTGATGCATGTGACAGCATCATAATAATGGAGTCTGTGTGTGTGTGTGTGTGTGTGTGTGTGTGTGTGTCAGTTTTGAATGGTTTGTTCGAGTGTGTGATTGTGTGTCTCAAGGTCTCTGAGAGTGTTGATTATGGAGGCAGATTAGTCTCAAATATAAATCACGCAAAAAACATGATTCACAAATGCGTAGACAATTTCACATGCATGAAACCTAATTCACGTACACACAAAAAAAATCCACGTGCGTGAAAAAAAATATATATTCACAAAAAGCAATTCACATGCGCAAAATAAAATTACATACTCATAAAATACATTTCACAAATGCAAAACATAATTCGTAGATATACAACTGTGCACAAAAACCTTTGAATGTTTAAAATGTACGAGTGTATCCTTGCATTTGAATGTGCAAATCGTCATTCACGGACGAATCGCCTTAGATACGTGTGTGTGTTTTTGAGACTTTCCTGGCAGCATAACACTCGTAACACAGAGCAGTCGTACTCTTTAGCCAATCAGATTTAAGCTTATCAATCGACCAATCAGTATCACGTGAGGGCGGGCCTACCTGCATGTTACGTCATCAGCTTTCGACCAGTTCATGGCTGAGCAGAGGTAAGTGCAGTTAATCGTTCATTTCTGTGTTAACTGAAGTTAAAGAAGTTTGCATGTGAATATAAACATTTATTTTTAGTATTGATGGATGTTCATGTCCTGTCCACCACACATTCAACTGATGATAATGTATGTAATGACGTGCATATATATAGGAGGCATGTTTTGATCTGCATATATTATGTAGTTTTATTGTTTCAGATTTCCAAGACAGATGATGTATGAAGTTGCAGACAACCAGTACTGTGATCTTACCATTTCTACTGTAATTCTTTGAAAACAGTCATGTTGCAAGCCATCCATTTTGACAGTTGTTTCAACAAGTGGTTGAAAGTGATGCATTGTTACTGTATTAATTTGTCTCCTGCGGACTATATGAACACGCTTTAGGAATAAAGCCTTGCTATGCATGCATTATTTAATGTTCTTGAAAGAATTAAAAGATTCAGACATAGTTCAATTTGATGTACACATTTTATTAATTTGAAAGTTTCCGAATCCTTTGGGAATAAAATATATAAAATGACTTGATCATGATTAATGTTCCTGTTACATATGAAGTTCATGAACTGACCGTCTTAAGTGTGAAGCACAATATTCAGTACAGAGAAATATACGTCTCTTCAGGAGTTGTGAGATCCAGTCAGAGTGTACTTTGCTTTTAAAGTATATAAATATAAGTGCAATACATCAAGTGAAAAGTTAAAAAATGAATTGTGTTCAGTCCGGTCATCAGTAGACCTCTCTGTTAGGACATATAAGATTTTGTCCTGATATTTAAAGTACTAAAACCCTATAGTACAAGAGGTGCAGACAGAGGATGTGGGAAATTAAGTGATGGTATTTGAATAGAGTTTACTGAGTAATCTTAGTCGCATAATCTTAATTGCCTCTTAATGATAAGTACCTTTGTCTTATCAGCATAAAATCAGATTTACCTATTTTACTAGGCAAAGTAAAATTAATGCTTCACAATATTGTCCTGTGAGACCTTAAGATGACAATAAAAAACCTTATTTAAAAACCTTGACATTACAATACAGCATAAGGAAATGCATGTTGAATATATTGGTAACACTCTACAATAAGGTACAATAACTAGGTTAACATTAGTTCATGTATTAAATAACCATGAGCAATACATTTGTTGCTGTGTTTGTTAATCTTTGTTAACGTTAGTTAAAAATAAAGCTGTTCATTGTTAGTTTACAGTGCATTTACTAATGTTAACAAGATTTTAATGAAGTATTAGTAAATGTTAACATTAACAAAAAATAATAAAGGCTGTTCACGTGCAGTTCATTATTAGTTCATGTTAACTAATGAAACGTTTTAATAAAGTGTTACCAATTAAGACAAATACAAAAAAAAAGTATAAAAGAGAATAAAGAAACAACATGAATTAAGATGTTCGTGACTGCTATCCAGATGTCACACCAAAGGTGAGTAATCCTAAAAAATGCAGGGAAACAAGTGTTAATAATAATTTAACATCATACACAAATGGCAAAAAACACTGGCTGCTCATTAAAATAGGTCTATTCACTATTTAAAGAACAATCTCGATGGGTATTGACCACAGATGATTGTTTTGCAATCATTAGCGTGATTGTAGCTGTGAGAGCTGTCTACCTTCAGCTAAAATACAACAAAACAAGCATCATTCTTCTTCATTTTTGACACGATATGGGACATCTGATTACAACAACACTTGCTTACATCAGTTAATAGTTAATAAACTATTGCTTCAACTGATCTCAAACTTCTTTAACTTCAGTTAACACAGAAATGAACGATTAACTGCACTTACCTCTGCTCAGCCATGAACTGGTCGAAAGCTGATGACGTACCATGCAGGTAGGCCCGCCCTCACGTGATACTGATTGGTCGATTGATAAGCTTAAATCTGATTGGCTAAAGAGTACGACTGCTCTGTGTTACGAGTGTTATGCTGCCAGGAAAGTCTCAAAAACACACACACACGTATCTAAGGCGATTCGTCCGTGAATGACGATTTGCACATTCAAATGCAAGGATACACTCGTACATTTTAAACATTCAAAGGTTTTTGTGCACAGTTGTATATCTACGAATTATGTTTTGCATTTGTGAAATGTATTTTATGAGTATGTAATTTTATTTTGCGCATGTGAATTGCTTTTTGTGAATATATATTTTTTTTCACGCACGTGGATTTTTTTTGTGTGTACGTGAATTAGGTTTCATGCATGTGAAATTGTCTACGCATTTGTGAATCATGTTTTTTGCGTGATTTATATTTGAGACTAATCTGCCTCCATAGTTGATAGCTTCATCTCTGCCTTATAAGAATAGTTCAGAAAATTCATCATTTACCCACGACATGTTCCATGTTGATTGTCAGTAAAAATACTGAACTATATCACAATCTAAAATAACTGTTTTCTATGTGAATAAATGTAAATATATATATAACATTTCCAGCATCATTACTCCAGTCTTCAGTGTCACACGATCCTGTCTCTTTAAATGCTCTCTCTCTCTCTCACACACACACACTCACACACTCACTCACTCACTCACTCACTCACACTCACTCACTCACACACACACACACACACACACACACACACACACACTCACTCACTCACTCACTCACTGAGAGAGAGAGAGAGAGAGAGAGAGAGAGAGAGAGAGAGAGAGAGAGAGAGAGAGAGAGAGAGAGAGAGAGAGAGAGAGAGAGAGAGTTCTCTGCATTAACCTCTTAGTTTATCTCCGGCACTGAGAGAGAGATCAGGATTAGAACATTGTGAGAAATTGGTTTCCTTCTTTCTGTGGTGTCATTATTAACATGCACACACACACACACACACACACACACACACACACACACACACACACACACACACACACACACACACAGTTGTTCTCCTCTCACTAGGAGAGATTCCCTGGTGTTCAGTGCAGGCTGAAGTGTGTGTGCGTGCGTGCGTGTGTGTGTGTGTGTGTGTGTGTGTGTGTGTGTGCGCTCAGCAGGATTGTGACTTTGTGTTTTCCCCCAGAGCAGAGCTGCTGTGAGCTGGTGACAGGTTGAGGTTCCTGTAAGGTTAAACCCAGCAAACAAAACTGTATTCTAAGAACGTTTTGCCAACGTTCCCATTGACTTATGAAAACGTTAACGTTTCATCATTTCACTCAATATTCACTGAGTGTTCACTGAACGTTCAAAACATCCAGTTTAAAAAATAAAAACAATTCTTGGGAATGCAAAAGTTAAGGAAATATTCATTTTTATCATTCGGCAAACGTTATAGGAACGTTATACTTTTGAATGTTCTCTGGATGTTCTCAAACAAGTTCGAACATTTTTGAAAAGTTAGACAAACATCCGACTAAAACATCTCAGAAAAAAACTTTCCATGAATGATGTATAAATAATGTTTTGAAAACATTATTAAGTAGCCTACATTCTATTAATGTTACTACTAGAAGATTGTGTTCATAACTTTGAGAGAAGCTTGACAGAACGTTGCCAATGTTCTCTGGGAAGTCACTTCCAGTTCACTTTATAGTCAGATTTTAAAAATGGTTAACTAATAAACACAGAGATGTGTTTCAGGAGATATCTGTGACTACACACTAATATTATCTTCTGTTCATAATCAAATTCAGAGACAAGCTTTTTTTCTGTCGCTTGTGTTTGTTCATGATAGACATTGAAGGGAAATATCTAATCTGTGTGAAGATAAAGAGTTACACACTTTATAATACTATTCCTTCATTAATGAATAACTACACAGGAACAAATGAGTAACGCACTATTAACTAACAAGAAACTCTGATTAACAAATTAGTAAGTAATAGAGCTCAGTTGAATGTGTTAGTTCACTATTAGCTAATCAGTATCTACTATTTTTTCACACCTACTAAGATATACAGGTTCATAATTAACATGAATAATGCATAATTTATAACATAAGGTAACAGTAAACCACTAGTAATGACTCAATCATTCTAAAGGAACGACTAATTGTTTGGATCAGTATTCTAGAGTGAAAAACATGATAACTCCCTAATATTGACTGAAGTCATTGTAAGCTTTTGGGATTTTTGTAAGATTTTGAATAGTAATTCCTTCCGATGGATTTGGCAACACTTTAGTCATTACTGGTGTGTTCCTATGATCTTCACTCTAGAATACTGATCCAAATTATTAGTAGCTCCTTTAGAAGAAGTAGTAACACTTACTATCCAAAATCTTACAAAAACGTACTCGGTTACTAACGTAACCTCGGTTCTCTCTAGAAGAGGGAACGAGTACTGCGTTTGAATAAACGCTGCGGGAAAAGTCTCTTTTCACGAAATACTGAAGCAAAATTATCCTTAATTTTCATATTTGTAAAACGCATTGCAGCAGTGCACAGCCATGGCGAGACGGCTCGCTCACTCATTGGCTGTTCTGCGGCAACTGCATGAGCCTATCGAGCGAGGGCTGATGCAACATCAGACCAATGAGAGCGCTTCGCGCGCTCCTCGTCACATCCCGCCGAAACGGGTGTGGCCATCCCCTATAAAAGGAGCTCGAGTAGGCTGATTCAACTGATTTTCATCGCCGAAGCGAACCAGAGCGAACCGCGCGCACGGCAGGGAACGCAGTACTCGTTCCCTCTTCTAGAGAGAACCGAGGTTACGTTAGTAACCGAGTACGTTCTCTTACGAGAGTTCTCTCGTACTGCGTTTGAATAAACGCTGCGGGAACCACTTGTAAGACGCCGTGCGTGCTGGGATGAGAAAACACCGACCACTGGAAGCTAGTCCAGGTATACAGTGCATAATCACCCGGTAGACTCGGAGAGTCTGGAGGGGGGGGGGGGGGGGGGACAACCACCCTCAGATAGCTGCGTCCTAAGACGCGGTATGACATCACATAGGCAGGGGAAGGCCTGGCTAATGTGGGAAATGTGGGTCTTACGCAAATTTGCCCAGATATATGCGCCCTTAGGCGCGAAACAGCGCCACATAGGCAGGGGAAAAACCTGGCTGATGTGGGAGATGTGGGTCTTACGTAATTTCGCCCAATGGATGCGCCCTTAAGCGCGATACAACGTCACATAGGCAGGGAGAGCCTGGCTAATGTGGGAAATGTGGGACTTACACACTTTCGCCCAAATAGGTGCGTTCTAGACGCGATATAACATCACATAGGCAGGAGGGAGCCTGGCTAATGTGGGAAAACATGGGTCTTACACAATTCTGCCCAGAGAACTTCGGCGGCGCTGTGCGTCTGCGATATCAGTGCCGTGTTTAGACAGCTGACTCCAATACGCCGAAAATACTTGGCTTGCAAGTGCGGTGAAGTCTTCGGTGGCGTTGTGCGCCTGCGAAATCAGTGTCGTGGTAGACAGCTGATACGGCTAAACCGAAAACAACCTGGCCTGCAAGGCGGGAACTTCTAGGTTGTAGAACCTTATGAATGTAGACGGCGAGGCCCAGCCCGCCGCCGTACATATTTCCTGTAAGGAAATCCCGCTAGACCAGGCCCACGATGAGGCAACGCCTCTCGTGGAATGCGCTCTAATGCCCAACGGGCACTGAAGGCCCTTGGTAGTATAAGCCATTGTTATGGCGTCAACCACCCATCTGGACAGGCTCTGTTTCGAAACAGCCGTTCCCTTGGAACGTCCACTGAACGAGACAAAGAGCTGCTCCGTCTGTCTGAAGGCAGCGGAGCGGGACACATAAGCTCTTAAAGCCCTAACGGGGCAAAGACAGCTCGAGTCCCCTTCCTCGTTTGACCCCGGCAGGGCAGATAGGGAAATAACCTGAGCCCTAAACGGAGTGTTGAGGGATTTTGGCACGTAGCCGTGCTTAGGTTTGAGTATGACTTTGGAGTCATTGGGCCCAAACTCCAAGCACGTTGGACTCACAGAGAGCGCGTGCAGATCGCCTATGCGCTTCACCGAAGCGAGGGCCATCAAAAACACCGTTTTGAAAGACAGATGTTTGAGGCTAACAGATTGGATAGGCTCAAAGGGGGGGCCTTTCATGGCTGCCAAGACCGTAGAAAGGTCCCACACCGGGACTGAGGGAGGTCTGGGGGGATTCAGCCTCCTAGCTCCCCTGAGGAAGCGGATGACTAAATCGTTCCTTCCCAGTGACTGGCCTGGCGTTGCTGTCGAGCACGCTGCGATAGCCGCCACATAGACTTTGAGCGTGGAAGGGGATCTGCCCTTATCCAACAGCTCTTGTAGGAAGGAGAGAACCTCCGTCACCTCACAATCGAGGGGTGACAGGCCCCGAGCTGTACACCAGCTGGAGAAAACCGACCACTTCGAGGCATAAAGCCGCCTGGTGGAAGGCGCTCTAGCCTGAGTGATGGTGTTCAGCACTCCATCCGTGAGGCTAACGGGTAACCGTTGAACGTCCACGCATGAAGGGACCACAGCTCTGGGTGTGGGTGCCAAATCGAGCCCCTGGCCTGCGAGAGGAGATCTCTCCTCAATGGCACTGGCCATGGAGCGGAGTCTGCTAACTGCATCAGGACTGGAAACCAGGCTTGGTTGTCCCAGAACGGTGCTATAAGCAGTACTGGGCATTTCACTTCCCTGACTCGCTCCAGCACCTGAGGTAGGAGGGAGACTGGGGGAAACGTGTATAGCGGGCAGTGCGGCCACTTGTGGGACAGCGCGCTGTCGTTCTTTGAAAAGAACACGGGGCAATGAGCGTTTTCTGGGGACGCGAATAGGTCCACCTCCGCTCTGCCGAATCTCTGCCACAACAGCCGGACTGTTTGTGGGTGTAGAGACCATTCGCCCGTGGGAACATTGTTCCTGGACAGCCTGTCTGGACCCAGGTTGAGTGTCCCGGGCACATGCACCGCTCTCAGCGAGCTCAGGTTGCGCTGAGCCCATATTAGGAGGCGCTCGGCCAGCCTGTAAAGGGAACTGGAACCGAGACCGCCTTGGCGATTTATGTAGGACACCACGGCCGTGTTGTCCGAGCGGACTACGACGTGTTGGTCCTTGATGTGGGGACAAAAGCGCGTCAGCGCGTTGTGAACTGCTAGCATTTCCAGGCAGTTGATATGATGGAGCTTTTCTCGTTCTGACCAGAGGCCAAAGAACGGCCTGCCCTCGAGCAGCGCTCCCCATCCCGAGGTGGATGCGTAGACACCACTTTCACTCTCGAGGAAGTCCCCAGGCTTACACCTGAACGGTACCAATCGCCCGCCGCCCATGGTCTCAGGGCTGCTGCGCAGTCTTGATCGACTTTGAGGCGCAATCGGCTGAGTGCCCACGCTCCGCGTGGCACTCGCGCTTTCAACCAGAACTGCAGAGGGCGCATGCGAAGCAGGCCCAGCTGGAGAACTGATGATGCTGAGGCCATGAGGCCCAGCATCCTCTGAAAACGTTTGAGCGGGATAATCGCACCGCAGCGGAAGGACCTCGCTGCGTGCTGTATGCGCAGCACGCGCTGTTGCGACAGCCGCGCCGTCATAGAACGAGAGTCCAGAACGATGCCCAGAAACGAAATAGTTTGGCTGGGGTTCAAGGAGCTCTTCGTCCAATTGATCGTGATACCAAGATTCTCGAGGTGATCGAGTAACATGGTTCTGTGCTCCACGAGCTGAGATCGTGATTGAGCTATGATCAGCCAGTCGTCCAAATAGTTCAGCACTCGCATGCCCCTGAGTCTGAGGGGGGCGAGCGCTGCGTCCATGCACTTCGTAAATGTACGGGGTGCCAGGGACAAGCCGAATGGCAGGACTGTATACTGGTATGCCCGACCCTCGAAGGCGAATCTCAAGAATCGCCTGTGGCGTGACGCTATCTGTATTTGGAAATACGCGTCCTTTAGATCTATCGACATAAACCAGTCTTCTCGGCGAATGTGCGCGAGGATTTTGCTGGTCGTGAGCATTTTGAAACTGCGTTTCACTAAAGCTCTGTTTAGTCGTCTTAGATCTAGTATGGGTCTGATACCACCGTCCTTTTTGGGGACTAGGAAGTATCTGCTGTATAGCCCCTCTTCGCTTTGAGCTTGGGATACATGTTGTATCGCCCCTTTGCTCAACAGTTTTGATATTTCGGCGCGAAGTAGGTGTGCTACTTCTGAATTCACCGTAGTTTCGACGCGCGCTGTGAAGCGTGGAGGGCGCCGACAAAACTGTAGCGAGAAGCCTCTCTTTATAATGTCTAGCACCCAGTCCGAAACCCCTGGAAGCGCGGCCCATGCGTCTGCATGGCCGGCTAGGGGTTGGATGCGAAGCGCGCTCTGTTCGCTGTGCGACGGCGGCGCTTCGGGGCGCGCTAGCATAGGCGTTACGCCTGTGACATTTGAGGCGGGGAGCGCGCGTAATACAGCGGGCAACACGCTCATCCTCGACCCCGCTACAGTGTTTATCTGAACGAGGGAGGTCTGAGAAGGTCTCATGGGACTCATGCAGCCTACAAGTGAACGTGGGCGGGGACCGGGCACGTTTACTGCTTTGGCCGCGCTGTCTGCTTGAACAGAGCGGGCGCTCACAGGTCCCGTTTTTACAGGGAGCCTGTGGCTTGCCAGACATAGCGTTTGTGGGCACTGGGAAGTGGGCACTTTGACTATGTTTGTGGCGCGATCGAACTGCGTCGATCTTATGAGTACGGGCCCTGTGTGCAGGGCTGTGCTTGTGTGTAGGGATGGGCACAGGGAAGTGGGCATCAACACTACATTTATAGCACCATCGGCCTTGGCCGGGACACCAGAAAATACACTCTTTTCGGGATTTATCTGGGTAGCCGTAAAAACGGCTTTTGTGTGCAGGCAAGCGGGCAGCTGTGCAGGCTTGTGCTCTGCTGAGAACGCTGAAGCAGTCGCAATTCCTGGGACTGAGACAGCGGTGCGCTTTGGTGAGGGCCCGGTCGCAACGGGGCTTACACACCTGCGCTTTCCTAGGCGTGCTAGGACTTCTTTGGGGCTTCCGGCTTCAACACAACCCTTGGTCGCGGCCCGCGGTGAGTGGGGCGGCGGCTGGTAGAGCGAGAGCGAGGGCGTGAGCTGCGCTGCTGTCGCTGTGAGGGGGCGGCCGGGGGCTGAGGCTGTGAGCTCCGAGGGGCCTGCTTCTCACGGCCCGCTGCGGAACTGGAGCGCTTCGGCAGGAAGTGCTTGAATGCCTGTGACGCTTTCTGGGCTTCGGAAAATCTCTCCACGAACTCGGAGAGAGAAGATCCAAAGAGGCCAGCGGAGGATAGCGGGGCGTCGAGGAACGCGTTGCGCTCTGCATCAGCCATCTCCGTGAGCGTCAGCCACAAATGCCTCTCGGCTACGGTAGCGGAAGCCATACAGCGTCCCATGGCTTGTGCTGCAGCCTTGGTAGCGCGGAGGGAGAGATCCGACGCGCTTCTCAGGTCCGTGATGCAGATAGCTTCAGGTCCCATCTCGTCCAGTTTGCGGAGGAGATCGCCTTGGAAAACCTGAAGCGTGGCCATGGTGTGCAGGGCCGATGCCGCCTGCCCAGCGGCGGAGAAGATCCGCGCGAGCAGCGACGACGTCATGCGGCAGGCTTTTGACGGCAGCATTGGCTTAGTCCGCCGTCCAGCAGAGGGCGGGCAAAGGTGGGCTGCTATCGCCTGTTCCACCGGCGGCAGAGTGAGGTAGCCTCGGTCCTGAGCATTATCCAGGGAGGAAAATGCTGGGGATACAGACGAACGTGTTCGTGCAGAAAAGGGAGCGTTCCAGGCCTTCGCCACTTCTTCATGAAGCTCAGGAAGAAACGGAGCGGGCTTAGACACAGGAGAAGTGCGCTCACCAGGGAGGAAGCTACCATCAAGCCGGGTGCGCGAGGGGAGTTCCGGTGCAGACCACTCGAGGCCGAGGCTCGCCGCGGCCAACGCGAGTACTCGCATGAGCTCCCTCTCGATGCTAGCTCTAGCCGACGGCTTTCGGGCAGGAGGCGTGAGGTCCGCAGAGCTCGCCCAGTCCTCACTGCCTGAAGCTAGCAGAGAGCAGGAATCCTTTTCGACCGACTCGACTTCAGAAACAACTTCCTCAGATGAAGCGGCGGCAGACTGCGGGCGCTGAGCATCGGGAAGTGCTTCGGGGGAAGCCGGCGAAGCTGGCGGGCGAGCCGGCGAGCTTTGTCGGGAAGAGGGTTCCGGGGCCCGCTGCGAGCGGCGCTTCTTGCGGCGCGGCACCGCGGCGGGGGGCGCAGGCTCGGAGAAATGTGCCAGGCGAGTCCGCAGAGTCACCATCGGCAAAAGCTCGCAGTGAGGGCAGCCGCCGTCAGCGAGCGCGAGCGCTGCGTGATCTTCGCCCAGACAGGAGACGCAAATAACGTGGCGGTCTCCCTCGGTGAGCGGGGCTCGGCACGAGCCACAGGATGGCATCTTGATAAAGACGCGGCTCTTTTAGGGGTGAGTGTTCAGGGAACACTGCACACACACACACAGAACAGAGCAGGTAAAAGGATATGAAGCGCCGGAAAGCGCAGCAGGTACGGCAGTAGAGGCGGCGAAGGCCAGCGGCTTCAAGGGCTCGTCCCGCTGAAAAGCTTGCCTCGACGACGCTTGCTTCTTCGTGATCCAGCGATGCGTGAGCTTCGCTGAAGAGATGAAAATCAGTTGAATCAGCCTACTCGAGCTCCTTTTTTTTGTCACTTTACTTTTTATTGAAAGTTTTGTATTTTCCAGGAACAACAGAAAATATTTGCTACATCATATTATAAATTAAACAAAAGATCAAGGCAGAAGAAAACAAAAACAACAGAAAAGAGGAAAAAAAAAAAAAATATATATATATATATCTTCTTGCAGTATACCAGTTAGTCTTCTAAGCCAATTGTAGGCCTTTACTCTTGTCTTTGTCGCTCTTCTTTAAATACCGTCCATTTTTCCCATTTCTCTCCGAATTGAGCTTCCTGTAAGCGTAGTCTGTACGTCAACTTTTCCATCTCATAGATTACCTCAATGATCTGGAGCCATTGATCCTGAGTAGGCGAGTCCTGTTTACCCCATTTTTTTGTGATAGCTTTTTTACCAGCTATTAACAGGATCTTAACTAAATATCTGTCAGATGGCTGTACATTTCCTTCATATAGGTTACACAAATACAGTACTGTACAAGTCATAGGAATCTTATAGCCCAGTATTTTCTGTAATGAATCATGTATCATAATCCAGAACTGTGTTATTTTATCGCATTTCCAAAACACATGTGCGTGACCCGCATTCAGTTCACCACAACCTCTCCAACAGGGTATGTTTTTGCTTAATTGTTTGCTGCTAACTTTGGGGGTAATAAAAAAACGAACCAAATTTTTCCAGGAGAACTCCCTCCAGTTCCGTGAACTAGTGGATGTATAATGCATTTTCACCATATTTTGCCAATCTTCATCTGAGATATTAATGTTAAGTTCTGATTCCCATTTTTTTTTATGTATTTTGTTGAATGTCTGTTTCTTATTATATTTTTATGGAGTTCAGATATGATTTTAATTTTGCTTTCCTTATATGCTTTGATTAAGATTTTTATCACTCCGTTCATTTCACTGGAGGGGTCCACTCTGATTTCTTTCTTAAAATAGTTTCTAAGCTGTAGGTATCTATAGAATTCATGTTTATCTAGGTCATACTTTTCTTTCATTTCTTGAAAACTCTCCAGCTGTCCATCTTTCATTATAACACACCATGCCGTAATTCCCTTTGTTTCCCACCGTTTGAACCCTGTATCATATTTATTTGGTATAAAATTACTATCATATGCTATCCACCTCAAGACACTTATGTCTTTCTGTATTTTATATCTCCTTATTATACTGTACCATATTTTCAATGTAAAAGTTGTGATTGGATCTGTTTGGATTTTGGATTTCTTGTACATTCCTTCATCGCCTATAATATTCTGTATTGGGTTTTCTCCACATTTTATTTCCATTTCTTTCCATTTTGCGGTATAGTCTGCTTTACACCAATCTACAACATATCTTAATTGTGCTGCATGGAAGTAATCTTTGAGATGTGGGAGTCCCATTCCTCCTTCTTCCTTTGGCAGCTGGAGAGTTTCCATTTTTATCCTAGGCTTCTTGCCTCCCCAAACAAACCTTGATATTATTCTACTCCAGCTAGTAAACTGGGACTGGGGAACCTCTATAGGTACAGATTGGAAAAGATATAAGAGCCTTGGCAGCACATTCATTCTGATTATTTCAATTTTAGAACTAAAATCTAGCATTAATATGGACCATCTTTCAATGTCTTTTTGCATCTCTTGATTTATCTTATTATAATTAGCCTTGTATAATTTGGATAATGTTTTGGTGATCGTGACCCCTAAATATTCAATTTTTTTAAGTTTCCAATTAAAATTAAATGTCTCTTTGATCTCTTTTGCTGGGCTATAATTTATTGCTAACATCTGTGTCTTACTGATATTGACTTTGTATCCTGATAGCCATCCATACAATTCTAAGAGTTTAATCAATAGAGGCAGTGATTCATTTGGACGTCTGAGGTAAACTATGACATCATCTGCAAAAAGTCCTATTTTTTGTTCTATACCATTCACAGTCACTCCCCCGATCTCTTGGTCCTGTCTAACTGCTTGCGCTAGAGGCTCTATAAAAAGAGCAAATAGGGTGGGTGATAGGCAGCATCCTTGCCTTGTCGATCTTTGTAGTCTAATTTTGTCTGTCAAACTTCCATTAATTTTTATTCTAGCAGTAGGCTCTTGATATAGTGTCTTTATGCACTGTATTGATTTATTGTTGAACCCAAATCGTTCCAATACTTTGTATAAAAATTCCCAGTTGACACAGTCGAAAGCTTTTTCGGCATCTATACTTACTAATAATGTGCTTTCTTTGTCTTTTGTTGCTTGATCTATCACATGTAATGTTCTCCTAATGTTGTCGTGTGTCTGGCGTCCTCGAATAAATCCTGTTTGATCTTCCTCTACTATTTCTCCTACAAAAGAGTTCAGTCTTTTAGAAATAATTGTTGTATATATTTTGTAATCCACATTCAATATTGAAATTGGTCTGAAGTTGGCACAACTATTTTTTTCTTTTCCTTGTTTTGGTATAACTGTAATTATTGCTTCAGCCCAGGATGGAGGCATTTTATTGTTTTGAAGCGTCCAATTAAAGGAGGCCAGGAGTAGTGGAAATAAGTCCTCCCCAAACATCTTATACCACTCTGCTGGGTATCCGTCACTTCCCGGTGATTTATTATTTTTCAGTTTATTTACCGCATCTTTCACCTCGTCTATTGTAATGTCAGCTGTTAATCTACCATTTTGTATGGTTCCAATGGAAGGCAAGTCCAGTAAATCCAGAAATACTTTCATTTCATCTCCATCTGCTGATATAGGCTGTGTGTATAGCTCTTGATAATACCCCTGAAAGATTTTTCCAATTCCCTCTGGATTAGATATTATTTCATCTGTTTTGGGATGCCTGATTTCGTGTATATTATTAATTGCTTGCTGTTTGCGTATACGTTTTGCCAACACTTTAGCAGCCTTTGAGCCTGCTTCGTAATAGTTCTGCTTCAAAAATTTGTTCTTTTTCTCAATTTCATCTGCTAATATATCATTTATTTTTGCTCTCATTTCCTTAATTTCTTGGTATATTTTTGGGTCATATGCGTTTTGGTGCTCCCTTTCCAATTGCCTTAACTTTTCATTGTTTAACTTGTGAGACTCCAATTTAATCCTTTTTACATATGCTGTCTCAGCTATCAGCTTTCCCCTGATGACTGCTTTCATGGCATCCCATGTTATTGTTGGATCTACTGCCCCATTGTTGTTTTCTTGTATATATCTTCTTATTTCTGCTTTTACCTTCTCCTTTCTTTGATCGTTGTTAAGTATTCCCAGATTTAGTCTCCATATTGTGTTCCGCTTTTTATTGGTTATATTTATAATTAGATGCAGAGGGTTATGATCTGACAAGTCCGCTGCCCCTATTCTACATTCCCTCACCCTGTGTTTGTCTTCTTGATTCGTAAAAAAATAATCGATCCTTGAATGAACTTTGTGTGCTGCTGAGTAATGTGTGAAATCCTTTTCTAGGGGGTGCAGACTCCTCCACACATCTATCATCCCCATCTCTTCCAATAATGTATTTATATATCTTGTCAAATGAGTTTTATTCTTTTTTAGGCTAGTTGTATCTAGTTTGTAATTTCTGATAACATTCAGATCCCCTCCACAAATTAAAATACCCTTTGCTTCTGCTGTTATGATATCGAATATGCTTTTGAAAAAACATTTGTCACTTTCTGGGGGTGCGTAGATATTTATTAATGTTACTGGTTCATTATCTATTCTACCTATTACTGCCACGTATCTCCCCTCTTTATCTTTGCATTCCTTTTCAAAATAAAATTGGACTGTATTTGATATTAATATTGCCACTCCTCTTCTACATCCTTCTTTGAATGAACTGCAGTAAAGGTTATTATAACCATATCTTTTTAGTTTATTATGTTCTGATTGAGTTAGGTGGGTCTCTTGAAGAAAAATAATTTGTGCCTTTTCTTTTTTAATTTTTGTCATTACCTTTTGTCTTTTGATTGGATTATTCAGGCCATTTACATTCAGCGACATCATCTTAACATTATTTGACTCCATATTCTGCAGGCTTTTTTAAGTACACTCCCCTACAACTCTGAACTAAACATACAAGAACAAAGAACATCTCCACATAAACAAAAACAGACTTCAAACAGCAGGGTATATACTCACTATACCCCGAAATCCCGTTGGTAGGTGGAGGGGAAATCCTCATCTCTAAGAGGGCCCCTCCCTAGACGCTCTAGATTTAAAACGCCTAGATGAGTCCAACTCGAGGAAGATAATAAAAAAAAAAAAAAAAAAAAGAAGAAAAGCAAATAGTCCGCCCCCGATCGGTTTAGAGTCTTATAAATGCAGAAGAAGTCTTACTTATTTGAGGTATTGCCTCCCGTTAATGTTCATGTTTTCCTGAGAAACACCTGAAGCCTCTCTCTGGCTCGGTGCGCTGCTTCACGGCCTTGGTCTTTCCCCCGGACGCGCTGCCAATCTGCGACGGCTCGCCTCCTTCCCTCTGCCGCTGATCTGCCGTCATCGCCTGGCGGGTCGACTCCGTATCCCCTCTCTTTCATATCCAGTGAAGCTTCCCTGGCGTTGTGATACATTTTTACCCCGCTGCTCCAGTGTATCCGTATCCTTGTCAGCGGTGTCTGGAACCGAATACCGTTCTCCTTCAACACTTTTTTAATGCCGTTGTACGTTTTCCTTTTCTGGACAACTTCGGCAGGATAGTCATGATCGAAATAGATTTGTTTGTTCCCCATTAGTATTTTTGTCTTCCAGGCTTTTTTTAGGATCATCTCTTTTGTCTCGAATTTAAGAAAATTAACAACGATCGACCTGGGCGCAGCATTCGCATTTGGTTTTGGTGCGAGAGCCCGGTGTGCTCGTTGGATGTGGAGCTCTTCATCTTCCGACAGTTGTAACTTTGTTTTTAGAAGTTGCTCCACATACTTACTAGTTGAGCTTTCTTCCGTGTCTTCAGGGAGACCAAAGATTCGGATGTTATTTCTCCTCGATCTCCCTTCAAGGTCAGTTACTTTTTCCTGTATCTGATTTGCCTGGTCCAGCAGCTCCACCATCAATTCACCCGCATCTGTCTTCCATTCCTCCAATTCTGCAATGCGCTCGTGCGCCTCAGCCAGGTTAGCCTTCTGTGTTTGTAGCTCGTTCATGTT
This sequence comes from Scardinius erythrophthalmus, assembly GCF_964197995.2. Taxonomy (NCBI): domain Eukaryota; kingdom Metazoa; phylum Chordata; class Actinopteri; order Cypriniformes; family Leuciscidae; genus Scardinius; species Scardinius erythrophthalmus. The sequence goes on from NC_138221.1 coordinate 28,840,438, forward strand.
ATCTGCTAGCCTTCGCTCGACATCTTGTTGGAGAGTCGTCATTTCTTCTTTCATTTCTTTTTTCAGTTCGTCTTTTAAGAGGATTAGTTCGTGTCGTAGTTCTTGTTTGAGGTCTTTTATGTCTTTGCTAATTGTAGCTAGACCTACGCGAAGTGTCTCGTTGTGGTCTTGGGCCTCCATTTTCTCCGCTGTGTCGTCTTCGAGTTCGCTAGCCTCACTTTCAGAGATTCTTTCAGGTGGCTTTTCCGCTTTGTCTTGTTTCTGGTTAGTTGTCTTACTTCTTCGTTTAGTTCCCCCACCCATATCATCCGTTTTGGTTTTCGAGTTGGGCATGTTAGGCGGGTTTGTAATAACCGACTAGGGGGAGCTTAATTAAACGACTGCCCTGTACGCCATCTTCCCACTCGAGCTCCTTTTATAGGGGATGGCCACACCCGTTTCGGCGGGATGTGACGAGGAGCGCGCGAAGCGCTCTCATTGGTCTGATGTTGCATCAGCCCTCGCTCGATAGGCTCATGCAGTTGCCGCAGAACAGCCAATGAGTGAGCGAGCCGTCTCGCCATGGCTGTGCACTGCTGCAATGCGTTTTACAAATATGAAAATTAAGGATAATTTTGCTTCAGTATTTCGTGAAAAGAGACTTTTCCCGCAGCGTTTATTCAAACGCAGTACGAGAGAACTCTCGTAAGAGAACCTCAAAAGCTTACAATGACTTAAGTCAATATTAGGTAGTTATCAAGCTTTTCAGAACACTAAAAGGATGTAGTAATACTTGAGTCATGACTAATATGCGTTACCATTACCTTTAAAGTCCGCGTGAACCGGAAGTTGCAAACGACTTTTCTCCAGTGTTGTGACGTATTTCCCAGTGAAACGGAATATTGAACAGAGGGCAGGGTTTTACTCTAGCGCTCCTCCTCTCCATCTCTGCTCATAGCAGACTAACGGTTTGAGGGGAGTGGTTAAGCGTTGCCCAAACCAATTCCTCAAACCTACATCATCAGAGAAGGTCCTCCAATGCAGAGGGGAGGGGCATTTTCAGATTTTGATTAAAGATTACGAAGCCAAAACATTTTTTTGTGTGGATTGACTTGCATGGATGAATTGTTCACCACAAAACGATCAATTTAGGCAAACAAAGTAAATATGGTCAATTTTGATTTCATGTGGACTTTAATTATACATTATACAATATTAATATTAATTATGAATCTGTATATAGTACTTCTTAGTAGTCTTCAGTGAGGTATGAAAAATAGTAACCAAACTAACCCTAACCCTTACTGATTAGCTAATAGTGGACCTCATTCAACTGAGTGCTATTACTTACTAATTCATTAAGCAGATTTTCTTGTTATTTACTCATCTGTTCCTGTGTAGTTATTCATTAATGACGGAGCAGTTTTATAAAGAGTTACCAGAGTTACAGCACATGCTTTTTATTAACAGGTCTTGAGCTAAGTGTCAGTTAAAGGGTTAGTTAATCCATATAAAGAAACCTGTCCTCACTGTATGACTATATTCTTTCACAGAGCATAAAAACGGATCTGTTTTACTGGCACTTTCAAGCTTCAAAAAAAAAAAAAAAGACACAGAGGCATCATTAAAATAGTCCTTATGAATAATGCATTATATTATTTGTGTGCTAATGAATATAAGAGAGGAACTGACGAAAGGTTAGCCTGCTGTAGTTGTTATAACCAGCGTTATGTAAAAACCACCAGAAGACTTTAGTCACCGTGTGCAGTTCGTGTGCGCCCCCTTCTGATCTGACTGTGAACTACACTTCTAGTTAAAACAGTGGCAATGCAAACATCAGTGGTCCAGTGACCCAGGAAGCAAAAACACTTACAGCCTAAAACCAGTGCAAACAACAACAGTCCTCATGGATGCTTCTGTCATGTCTCAAAACACTTTCTTAAGCAAATTAAGTTGATTTAAGCATGAATTGTCAGGAATGAGGGGTTGTCATGGTGATGCTGTCAGGAGTGAGGGGTCGTCATGGTGACGTTGTCAGTACTGAGGGGTCGTCATGGTGGAGGGGTATAAGACGCATATCATTTCCATTTCAAATACACCAGCGTGTCAGGAGTGAGGGGTCATCATGGTGATGCTGTCAGGATGAGTGCGGAAATCTTAAAGGTGAAAAGGTTAAGCTTCAAATTCAATAATACATAATAAAATTAACAATGAGAAAAGACATTATTATTTGAACAAATCGGACTCAAATAAAGTATCATATAAGAACACGTATAGACACACAAACTGTTAACTGACACCGGACACTTCATTAACAAAGAGTTGTAATGAATTAGATGTTTGTAAGTATGCTGAGGTATGCAATTCTTTATCTTCACACAGATTAGATATTTCCCCTGAACTACTGTCAAGGACAAAGACAAGAGAAAAAGCTCTTTCAGAAGGACATTGATAACTGATTAACAAGGTCAGTAATGATAGTGAAATTAGTGAGTTACAGTAAGTTACAGTACAGATCTGCTCTCTGGTCATGCACTGGTAAGTGCAATGATAGCACATTTCATTAAGTTTATAGGACACCTGTGTGAACTTGAGGAGGGCTTGATACATCCACTAAAAATCACCAAAACACCAGCCGACTAAAAAACATTGATACTTCAGGGAAAAAAAAGCAAAGTAGTGACAAGAAATGATCCTGCAGCATTTAAGCAAATGACATGCACTACCGATCAAAGGTTTGCGGTTGATAAGATTTTTTAAAATATTTTAATGCAAAAAGCAATCACACTTCCTTGAATCTATATGTCTGTGTGTAAATCAAGTCTCAGCAAAAAACTGCAAATCAAAAGAGATAAGATAACCAGATGAAACTTTGGCCAGCAGAGACGCGCAGCGAGAGTGAGTAAAAGAGGTTGAGCCGGAGAACCGCACACAATCTGATTGTGTCACAGAGACAGTGAGGCCGAACACCTGAACACAATCCGCTCTGATCATGCTGTGGACGCCGGTTCTCTGTTTGTGTTTGTGTGTTCAGTCTCTGGCGGTCCCCGTTCCAGCGCACCGGGCCACTGAGCACAGAAAACTGCTGCTGGTCTCCTTCGATGGCTTCAGGTGGGACTACGACAGGGACGTGGACACGCCGCATCTGGACGCCATGGCCAAGGATGGGGTCAAAGCCACATACGTGACCCCTGCGTTCCTCACCATCACCAGCCCGACACACTTCACCATCCTCACAGGTACAATACAACACATATGAAGCAATGCACACAGAAGAATCATGGCCATATTAGGGCTGTCAAAATTAACGCGTTAAAGCATGCGATTATTTTATTATTATTTTTTCTATCAACATTTGGCTGTGCTAGTATATGATCACACTATCATTAGTCTGTCTGACACATACACAACTAAAAGTGCGCACAAAAAGACAATGCTTGAACGGATAAAAACAAAAGTATGTCAAGTATCCTTGTAAGCACAGTCTTAAATGAGTTACATAAAGTCTTAAATGACTGTAAAGAGTTGTGTGAAAATAGGAATATGTGTCATATTATGTGTCTTAAAGTGACAGCAGCCTAATAAACCTGCCGCTCTGTCAGTAATGTTAATCAAAGAACAAAAGAAAACGAGAAAATCATTCACTGCTCTTGACTGAATAACTTTTGTAGCTTTAATAAGGATTAATTCAATTCAATTCACATTTGTTTGTATAGCGCTTTTCACAATAAACATCATTTCATAGCAGCTTTACAGAAAATGCATGTGTCCACATTACAATTTAGAGTGATCTGTTATCAGAGGTGACTGTCTAAGTTATGCATTTCAGAAATGTACATATACAAATCACACAGTTAGCTAATTTTGTTTTGAATTTAAACAACGTAATTTAAGGCAGAAACAATGAGCTCATTGAAGTGAATAAATTAATCAACAATTAGTTTATAATTTACGTATTGAAGTCTGTGAAGTGTTTGATAACTTTATTCAATGTCTGTATAGATGCTACATGTTAGATTTGGAGAATAACTGTGAAATTATTACAATATAAAAATATATTAAAAACTTTAATGTTAGATGCAATTAATCACGATCAATTACAGGAAAATGTGCGATTAATTCGTTATTTATTTTAATCGACACAGCAGTATGTATGTATATATATATATAACATTTTATTTAATTCATAATTCTAATAATTAAATTAATTCTTCAAAATTAATTCTCATTATATACAATGTAAATAGCTTTAAATATGTGCATTTAATATTTATGTCCATCCATCCAGATATAATAATGAATACTTATATCCATTAATACAGTATGAATATACACTTTTCAAAGATGTAAATAAAACAGTATATGATTGACAGTTTTAAAGTAAATCCTACACTATCTTTTTGTAATGTCTATAAGTATGATTGATGAGAAAGTATCTCCCCACAGGGAAATATATAGAGAATCACGGTGTAATTCACAACATGTGGTTTAACACCAGCACCTGGGAGAAGAAGTCCTACTACAAGTCACAGTTTGTGAACGAGTGGTGGGACAGTGGAAGTCTGCCCATATGGATCACGGCTCAGAGACAGGTACTCTTACACCAGCAGGATCCGTCCCAAGTAGCTGCACTGTTTAGGGTTGAATGGTGTGCACTAAGGCCCTGTCCCAAATGGCACACCTCATATGCACTTTCGGTCTTGTGGACTTACAATGGCTGCCGCGTGCGCGTGTCCGTTAAGTCCGTGAGACCCAAGGGGGTAATCTTTCAGACGGAAACTGAAGCTTCCCCGGGGGCCGCTATTGATTAGCGGACCCCCACCTGCTGTTAGCATTCCATTGACTCCCATTCATTTTGGCGTCACTTTGACAGCGAATAACTTTACATCTGAGGTGTTTAAGGACTCCATTTGTCCATTATTTATTTCTAAAGAAACACGAAAATGTATAAAAGGCTCCATTACCTTGTATCTTACGTTATGGCCCCGTAGAGGCAGTTTTTGTAAAAATAGGCTAACGATTGCGTCATAACCACGCGACTCTCTGTCGCACAGTAGAGAAATTACCGTATGGACGGGAGGAGAAGCTCTCAGGCAATCGGGGGGACGTGGAGGCATAAAGTCCGATAAAGTCAAGGGAGAAGCCCATAGAGAGTCATAAAGTTGCTCCTGCTCCAAGCTCATGGACAGCTCCTACTCACGCTCTCCGTCTCTGCAAGTTTCGGAAGGGAATGATTCAGATTTCTCTTGGCACAGCTACTAGAAGACAGACGGGTTGCTCACGTCACATCTACGTCGTCAAGCTCAGTTTGAGTCTGCGCAGTACGCTCGCTCAGCCATCAGGAAGTGAGTGCTTCTAATTGACTTCACTTTCTCCGTTGAAGTCTACGGGGTCGCTGTGTCCATTTCTTTTACTGTCTATGGTGAGACCGTAGGCCAGGGTGTCCCATTTGTCATTTTAGGCCTCAGAAGGGTGCTCGCGAGTGCCCCCTCTGCGGTCGATATGCGCTCTCGATGCGCACTTTTGCCGAGCCTGCACTGATGCGGGACTTCTTCCCAACAGTCAAAGCGGCATTATGTCACGAAAGTGCGGACTCGTAGGAAGACCACGAGTGCTTAGGGTGCCATTTGGGACAGTGCCTAAGTAGTATGCACGATTCCATTCTGAACATAGCCTTTGTCTTAACAGTCTGACATATTATTTACTATATGACTTTAATTTAAATATGATAATAATATAATATAATATAATATAATATAATATAATATAATATAATATAATATAATATAATATAATATACCAGTAATAGTTTAAAAGGGGTGGTTGATTATGATTTCACTTTTTAAACTTTAGTTAGTGTGTAATGTTGCTGTTTGAACAACATCTGCAGAGTTACAACGCCCAAAGTTCAAAGCAAAGGGAGATATTTTCTTTTAAAGAAATTCCCTTTTAAGGACTACAACAAACGGCTGGGACTACACGAGCTTCTTCCCGGGTAAATGACATCAAGAACCCTAGAATTTACATAAACTCCGCCCCCAGAACACGATTTATAGATTATCAAGACAGAATATGTTAATCAGTGACTAGAAGATAACTACTCATCAGCAACATAAATTCATCATCTAACCATTCAGAAATGTCCTGTTGCTTCTACATGTTGTCACTTCTTCATGAGTCTCTCCATCACTGTCTGACTTCAATTTGAACATAAAAGGCTAAAAGTTTTTGAAATGTTCAGTGCATGTGTGTGTGAGGTAAAAGGACACAAGCCGTTGAAGCTCCGCCCTATGTGCGGGGAGCAGCAGCTCATTTGCATTTAAAGGAGCAGACACAAAACGGTCGCTTTTTTGCTCACCCTCAAAAAGTGACAATTTCAACATGCTATATACAAATATCTGTTGGGTATTTTGAGCTAAAACTTCACATACATCAAAGATTTATTTTACACCTTGTGAAAAGGGCATTATATCACCCTTTAAATGTGTATAACATAAGTTAAATAGTCAAATGTAACTGTAAATACTTCTTGACTTTATAATGAAATAAACTGATTTAAAATGGATTCTGAATAAATATTGTCCTGTTTTTCTGGGATTGGTTAGAGAGGACCATTTCAAATTAATCTGCTCTCCTGCAAGACACGTATTCCCACAAGCAGACCGTCTGCTAATGATCCGCAACACTTCACTTTGAATCATCCTGAATACCTCATTTAATTTCCTTCAGTAAACTCTACATATAAAACCAGACACACAGGAGATTCAACCAAATTAATCGCAGAAAATGAGTCAAAACAATTATTTCCAGCTCAGAAACTCTAAATCTCATATGATGAAAAAAGTCGGTAAAAATACAGACTGTTAAGATTGTAGGGGCAAACCCTTGTTAAGGGTGATGCATGAACAACCAGCAGCAACTTAACTAAACTAAAAAAAAAAGTGTTTTAAAGCACCTCAGATCTTCTCTTGTCCTCCTCAGATCTTCTTGCATGCATATTGTGACCAAGGTCTGTCAAGCTCCAAACAATGACCATTAATGTAGCATAAAGAAATATATGTGTTGCGGATGTGGATGCATGAATGAGGTTTTTGGAGCTTCTGCTTTTACTGTATATGTTCAATAGAACAGAAGACGTACAGAATTTAAAAAAAGACATGAGATTGAGTAAATAAAGCTAGATTTACAATTTTCTGCTTTGCTCTCAAGGCGTGTTCACACCAAACGCGAATTTAATTATTTGCGCAAGTAGATTGCATACAGAGTTAATGCAAAGACGCGAATAGACGCGAACTGGGCGACGCATTTGCCGCGAACGCTCGATATTCGCCTCAATCGCGTCGACTGTGCAAGTTAAACAATTTCAACTCGAGAGGACAATTCGCACGACGCTTAGAAATGTTGTTGCTGTTGATGATGTGTGTGAAGACACTCCTTTTCGCGCGATGTTTTTATTCGCTCGAGTGATGCGAAAAACAGGAAGCATCCTTCGAGTAATCTAGAGCGGGTTACACGATGCGAATACACTTCACGTTTGGTGTGAACACACCATAAGAGTTGCGTTAGTAAAAGAAGCATTTGCTGATAAAATATTATTGATTTTCCCACCAAAAAAAAAAGGGCCTGAAGACCGGTTCCCTCCACTTTCCTGGAACAGCATCCACTTATCAGGGAGAAATTGCTTTTGTGAGAGAAGTGGAGCCAGAAAACTACAATTACAGCAATGAAACGGCCTGGCGAGAGAACATAGATAAAGTGATGGAGTCCTGGTTCAGAGGGCAGGACCTGGACTTTGTGTCCATGTACTTCGGTGAGCCTGACGCCACGGGACACAGGTACGGGCCGGACTCTCCCGAGCGCAGGGCGATGGTCCAACAGGTGGACCGGACCGTGGGATACCTGAGGAGCTCAGCTGAGAGAAACGGCCTGAGCGAGAGCCTCAACATCATCATCACGGCCGATCACGGCATGAGCACCGTCTACAGGAACGGACTGGTGGAGGAGATCGTCCTCTCCAAGATCCCCGGCTTCTCTTTCGGAGATCTGTCCTTCCATATTGTGGACTTTGGACCGGCGGGACTGCTGCTTCCCAAAGAAGGGAGACTCGATAAAGTGTACAACGCACTGAAAGGTGCTCATCCGCATCTCCACGTCTATAAGAAAGAGGAGCTTCCCGCTCGCCTGCATTACTCCCAGAACGAGCGCATATTACCCATCATCCTCTGGGCCGATCCAGGATATGTCATCAATGGGGTGAGCATTTCAGTTTTAAAAAAGACATTGATGTGAAACCTTAATGCATTTGTATCATTTAATATTAAGCATATTTGGGTTCACCTCAAAATTAAAAGAGAGAAAAAGAAGACGTTATATATATAGTATTTTACAGTAAAATTACATTAAATATAAGAGTAGATCTATTTTCCCCCTGAATATAATAAGATAACTTACTGTTAACCAATTAACTGATTTTTACTGTAGCATTTTTTACAGTAAAAATTACGGTAGAAATCTTATTAATTGGTTAATTTCCCTTACTATGCATAAAGTAGATAAATCATTTTTTATCTATCAGTTATGATTTTTGCATTGTGACATTATATTCATAATTTTTAAGCACATTTTCCTACCAGTTTCTTCAAACTTAAAAAAGGCGCTGGCAACATCAAGGTCATTCATTGGTTCGAAATGATCACTTTGGATAAAAGCATTGGCCAAATGTATAAATGTAAATGTAATTCTCATTATTTCTGTGATATATATATATATATATATATATATATATATATATATATATATATATATATATATATAGCATTAATTATATTAATAAAAAAGGAGGGTTAAATGTACTAGCCTAAATCACTTTACAGA